>NW_018127887.1:791653-827781 GCF_001952655.1 Monopterus albus | reverse complement strand
GTTTTGGCTGTGGGCAGATTGGTACAGTCTCCAATCCCAAAAACATTTGGATACCTCTTATGTTGGAGGGTCTCTTTGTCGACATCCAACCAACCAGCCTCATCCGCCAGTGCACTGCCTTTAATCACCAAAGTGGGCCCCATTGGTGGTGTGACATGAAGCATTTCATACTAATAAAGAGGAGATTAATTAAAGAGTCGTTGTTACATTTAAGGTATAAAGGGAAACAACAATGTACAAATGTACTGAGTTGTTCATATTATAGGTACAGGCACTAAATACAAACTACACTACCAATTACTAACTAATAAAGAGGAGATGAATTAATCAGAACCTTTATTCCTAATTTGGCATACATTGAGGCAAACTAAAGAATTTAAAATTTCTGAAGAAATTTTAGGCGTGCAAAATCCGATCACCACTTCCCCTCGTGCTTCCCGACCACGCTCTATTGTCTCTGTGCTGTCATCACAGATATTGACATAAAATATAATTTTTTGTTCGGTCTGCACTCGGTGAGGGAAAGATGACCACTAAGTACTGGCCAACAACAGGCATGGTTGAAGACATCATCATGACTAAGCTTGTAACCAAGTTAAAGGTCAGACAGTTGATGAATTATTTGTTTGGAATATAAACTGCAAAAGACAGGAGTGAGATGTGTAAATATTGACGTACTGAACAGAATTTGCAAAACATAAGATCAAGTGGGGGTGTTGACCTGTAGGACAAAGTTTAGTTAATATATGATCTTATTCTGAAGTCACTGTCTAATGTACCTGTGCCTGATGGGTAAATGGGTGTGTACAATAAAAGTGGGGTGGAGTATACGGTAGTAGAAATCATTATTCCAGGATTTATAGAGAAATAAAATTACAAAGCACAGTTACCTCAATCACTTTGGTTTCACCTGGTTTGTCAAGATTTTCAAACACAGCTTCCTTCTTGTCTGCCCGAACTTCAATCAGGTTTTGCCTCAGATTCACTTGTAAGTCACGGCGTTTAACAATGTCCCACAGTGAGTCAGCATATTTCTTGATCCCAAAGAGCACAGGTAGCGATGTGTTGTATATGACCTTGGCCTGTGCCCTTCTCCCTGTCTTTAACAGAAATATAAACATGTCTTCACTATATATGGGAAACCACACTTAATTTATCAAAATGAACCACATTATTATTACACCCCAAACTTGAAGTACCTTTCTGAGAAAGGCATCTGATAGGTACATTATCTTTTGTGGCGCTCCAGCACATTTCACAGGAGTGTTTGGGAAAGTGAACACAGCGTTGCCCTCCTTGAAGTTCTGCAGCGCTTTCCATGTTTTCTCCACAGTTTCGAATGAATAGTTTGACCCAATCTTTGGATGCTCAAACCCTTCTGGCAGTCCTTTAATCTACATACAAGAAGAATATAAGTTGTATGGGGTGTAACAGAATTCATATACCAAAGGGCCAAAGTATACCAGGTAGAGTTAAATGAGCAAAGCACTACTTCACCTTCTCATAATGGAGTTGTAAACCAAGAGCCACAATCAGATACTCATAGGAGATCTGTAACATGAAGTAAATTTTACATAGGGCTCGATGCACATCGATCATGCTGCTAGAAATGCTCAGCTCTGCATGCAAATTACTACACAATGCCAAGCTAGATAACACCCTAGTTTTATAAGTTTACAAGGTGTCAGATAACTGTTTGTTGAAGCAAACATACTTGAGACCCATCATCTGTGTAGACAGTATTCTTGTCTGGGTTTACTTCCTGAACTTTAGATTTCACCCACTTCACTCCAGATGGTATAACACTTGCAGTGGGACGGCTTGACAAGGCTACAGACTTTGCACCAGCGCCAACCAAGGTCCATAGTGGCTGATAGTAGTGCACCTGAAAGAATTGAAACATTATGTTTCTGACAAACTGAAAACATTTTCAACATTTGAATCAATGAAAGCCACATTGATCTGTAGTTTGTATTGTGTCCTAGTGATGCACAACTAGATGTGTGGTTTATAATCATCATGATCTACTGGATCCTTGCCTCACTGGGCTCCACAACAGCCACATTCTCAGCTCCCATTAACCTCTTCATTCGTGCACTCATTGTAATACCTCCACTTCCTCCTCCGAGCACAAGCATTTTGTAATGCTGTTTGGCAGAGGCATGGCTGCTCGTGTGAAGCTTAGAGACAGCAATGCCCAAGGGGTGGTACTGCCTCAGGTGATGTAAAGCAGCCATTCTAGATCTGAACAGTAAGGACAAATCACTGAGATTAGCTACAAATCATTTTTATTAAACTAGCTGTCATAACAGTCAAATAACTTCTTTAAGGTGACTTTTCTTAGCAGCTGTTCGGTGAAATTTACTTTAAGAACTGACCAAGAGATACACTTTTAAGTCTATTCCCTGGATAACAGCTGTAGCACGTAACAACAGATTATTTTTCATTTGTGTTTAGCGGAACCATATCCTTTCACGGACAATGCAAGATAATATTATCCTTATCCCTATCTGGTCATGCACATTTTCTGGTGTTGTGTTGAAATCTGTTTCCCCATGGATATGTGTTTCTCCTAACCTGGACCCTAACATTATCCTAACCACAACTCATAGATACACTGTATATATCCACTAGATGCTGCACTGGGGCTTCTGAGATACATCTCACCATGTGCCATATTGTCAGGAGCGGTCTGGTTGTTCTGGCCAGGTTTATTAGCAGAAAAAGCCACAACACTGTGCTGCATTTGATTGTTGTGATCTAAAAAAATGCCAGGGAACATTTTTCACACATGAGAAGTTATTTTACAATATTTTACCTTAAAAAGACGTATTTTTAAAAAATAACAGACCAATAGTAAGCCAGAAATTATATTTTTCACTATGTCAGTTATTACGCTTAGTAGCCTTAAACTGTTTTATGGGGCTAACATGACATATCCCGTCTGTAGTGAAACATTAGCCGCAGTATAAAAGTGAAGAACAGTTTAACAACCGTCCAGCAGGTGGCAGTATGCAATGCGCTGTCGAAAACAGGGCGCCGTTACTGCATACTATGGAGTTGTTGAAGCAGGATCTTATTGTGAAGGACGGAAGTACGGAAACGAACGTATTTTTAGCATTAATGTTGATTTGATCGAGACAGGAACGAGCTCAAGACCATTGATAAATGAAGGCAATGCAATAAAACACGGTCAAAACCAGGCGCGTCTGCTGTTTACAGCAAAGAGATAAGAGCTCAGTGAAAGCATATCAGCTCCCGGCTACACCACTGGCGTCAGCGCTCTTTTGTCGTCTCTAGTTAAAAATAAATCTAACAAAATGACTAGTATGGTGCATGGCTAGAAAGGCAAGAGGTTAGACTTTACTTTCATACCGTTATATTAACTGAAAACATTACACGATCATTTATATATGTAGTTAACATAACATTTTAACAATGTTAGCTAAAACACCTTCGTTAGAGTAAACAGTGACCTTACATCTTAGCTGAACTGCTGCTTGTTGCATAATAAACTCCCCTTCCTCCATAACAAGCACTCCTGTACAGGCATAGACCCGACAACCTTACAGTCTGGTACAGTTTAGCGCTGTAACTAATCATTTTTCGGATACTTACCTCGGACAACACTGCGGTTAAACGTCCTTTTTGCAGAAAAAACCCTAAATGTCCCAGGATAATGGATCTGATGTCCACTCTAGCATCCTACTCTCAGCAAGTGTCGACACGGCGTAAACTTATTGTTGCCACCCTTAGAAGGACTGACGTACGGAGATGGTGTCAAATTCAAGTCATAAATACTAGGACGTCCCCGTCCCCTCAAATTCTTCGACCAATCAGAAACGACCATTGTTAACCGAAAGTCTAAAGCATCCTGTACTTGTATAACTAAAAATACAGTCAGTGAGCAGAACTGTTCAATAGCGTGGCTGAGTATTACCTCGATTATATTCACAAGAACATCGACAATGGATAAGCTTGTAGAAAAGATGACAATCCTACTTTACAGGAGCAAGTCTGGATGTGGCATCTTAGGTTGAGTGTGTCAGGATGTTACACTTTGTCCTGTCATGGTCACGGCAGCCTACAAGTGGTTGCATATGTGTTTTTAAAATAAACCTATTTCAAATTCAACACAAATGCAGTGTTTTCTGTAAGGCAAATTTGGCTGTAAACACCAATCAACTATGCACCCATGGATGAATTATTAATACATTCATGCAGCCCACCCCATCCATGCACAGACAGATTTACAGTGGCTGCTTTGTGTTGTAGATTTAATTATATCTGGTTACAGTAGTGATTTATGTGGTTTTCAATCAACATATGTGCAGGATTCATCGGGTTTCTGTCATTGGTGCAGTCTAACAGTGGAGACTGGGCAGTTATAACACTGGTAAGACTAATGAGCCTTGGCACTTCACTTTACAGCTTACGGAAGTATTATCTGGTCATAATGGGAGTACACTTGAGATCTTTATGCCAGTTTTATTGAGGGATCACAATCATGGTAGTGCTAGTATGACTGCAGGATACACACTGCTCAACCTCATCTTCTACAAATTACATTTATATTATTCAGGGATCCATGAAGGAAATTAAGCGAGAGTGTGATAGTTATGACTGTGTTAGTGTGTTTTAGAAATATGATACCTGGTTAATACACTGGCTCACTGTTGTCTATGTGAAATGTAATGGGACTGTGCACATGGGTGTGCCCGTAGAAGACTCCTCTTTATTTCCCACAGTGACTCAGCATATATCAGGACTCAGGAAGAGTGCTTTAATTTACTTTATTCAACCTTTATTTTCAGGGTAATCCCATTGAAGTTTACACCTTCTTTGTCAGCCCTGACATTGGTACTGTTGTGTATTATTGACCTTCATCCTTTTCCCCATCTTAAATATGAAATTCACACAGAGGTTGACTGGGATCAATTTACAGTTTATAACAGCATATATCTGTATTGGCACATAGAGACAAGGGAACAATATGTGTGTATTAACACAATGTTAACATATGGTTTTTTTCACTATAGAGCTGCTGATCATTATCAAATGCCAATAAGATCTCGAAACACCAAGAGAGATATGTCTGTTTATTTTGTTTTAACAAAGTGTGTCCAGAGTGCTTTCCCCTTCTCATAGGTGTCAGATAAATTAACAACTGATTGCATGTTCTTCTCCATGTGTCTTCAGTCAAATATTGCATATTAATTATAGTGATTAATACTTAATTGAGACAGAGCTATGTATAAAGTGGCATTCAGCTGATCATTTAAGGCCTTGAAATGATTTTTGTTGTGATTTGGCACAATGGACATAACACTGAACTGAATACAGAAATTTGTTCAAATGCATCTTAAAATCTTAAAAGCTGTGTTTTCTGAGAAATTAGTATTTCTTAATAAACAACAAACATCTTAATCTGTTCAGCAATCAACACTGAAACGTTATGTTTTCAATCATTTTGCCTTCATTTTACAGCTATGATGACAATGTAGCTTGTTATATTGTCAGGTAATGTTGTATTGTAGCCATTAGTATACAAAGTATGACCCTGACACTAATCAGCTTAAGAACAGGTTGCACTAGATATTTATCATTATTAATACAGGTAATACAGATATACGCCAGTTGGTGGCACTGTAGTTGCAATTTCACTATTTTGGAAAACTTTAAATAAAGTATGTAAAGTAAAAAGACAGTCATGATGACAAAACACTTCCTCCCCATTAGATTGTGGATATATGAAGCATCCTTAATCAATATAGACATTCTTTAATGAGTTATGTATAAAAAAACGTGAAAAAGAAATTAAAGCTATAATGACATGACCTAATAGCTTATAAAACAACAGAAAGATTGAATCAAGAATATTAAAGTAGCAGCCTGTATAAAAAGATGCTTTAATGCAGAGCTAATTTTTTTTCTTCGTTCATGTTGAGATTATAAAATTTTAGCCCTTATGATGATTATTTAGTGACATTTTAAACTAATAAAGCTGTAATCACAACACTTATCCAAGACACAAATCTGCTTTTAAGGTTTTAATTGACCTTTTTTGTAAGTTTTTGATTTTTTAAAGCTCAGTCATAGTGTGATAGAGTGGTGTAGCCTAATTCAAAATTTCATAGTTGTACTGTAGCTACTAACAGGAGAGCATCACCAGGTGTCTGACTGCATTTAAATGTTTAAATGTTGGTAAAGAAATCAGTCAGGGGAGTTTTCACATATAGAGAGAAAGAGAGAGAGAGAGAGAGAGAGAGAGAGACTCATTGCAGCACACACACATAGATACAAGCCGGCATCTCATCGAGGAAGGCTCCAGCCTCAGCTGTATGTGGTCGCTCTTGGTGAGTGATCATCATATTCATATCTGTTCAGTCTCACTGACACTGAGTTATTGTGTCAGATTAATTATTGTTTTCTGTCTGCGCCCGTTTCGCAGGCTCCAACATCTGCAGTCAGTGGCTCTCCTTACTCACTGCAGTGGAACAGACTTTACATGAGTCCATCCCTGGCTTGTGATTTTTATTCAGGACAAGGATGGCATTTACTACGAAGTGAATCTGCGGAATTTGGTGCTTCAAATAAGTGCTCACCTCTACATGACAGGATACATGGAGACAACACAAGCCTGCGCCTGTGACAAACTTGCACAAGGTAAGAACATTCAGACATAGACAGACCTCAGAAATGTCTGTGCTCATTTTATACATTGTATTACCATTGCTCAAATCATCATTTATATAACATAGAGACACAAGGAAAGCTACATCACATACACTGTATTTATTTTTAAAATGAAGGAGCTGTGCATCTTTAGGGGTTAATCTCCCAGTGTTGTGTTGCTCACCTGGGACCTTTTGCTAAGGAGACGGTGTCCTGGGAATTTACCTGCTGCTGTACACACTGACAGTGTAATTAAAGCTTGTCGGAACAGAAAGGAAACAAGACACCACAGATATAACTCGGAGGTGCATTTATTACACACTGACTCATCTCTCTGCCACGCTTGCTCTAGCACTGTCCCACTGCAGAATTTGCAGCTCCACACTTTTCAGTGTAGGCAGTTAAATGCGGCTTCTATGTCCTTTTGGGAAACCTTTAGGAGGTTGCAGGAGAATATGGCATTCTGGAGGAGGAGGAATACTAAAGTTGGTAAGACAAGTCTCTCTTTACTCTGTATTCAGTTTCTTTTATTTATTAATTTTTATTTTATTTGAAATTATTATTTTCTAAGAACAAACTGGCCAGGAAGGCGTTGATACTTGTTGTCCTGCTAAGATGCAAAAAAATAAATCAAGTAAACAGATATCAATTTTCAAAAAACTATCACTGAACAACAGCTTTAACCATGGACCTTAACTGGTTGTGTGCTCGAGGCATGTCAATTATACAAAACTTTTTAAATTGACTTGCTGAACTTTCAAAAGCAGGAGACAGTTTTTTTCTTCTTTCACAAAGATATACAATAACTCCTATACACAATAAGTGCTCATCCAGTCTTTAGAGGTTTAGAGACATAAAATAAGGCTGTACAGTAGCATCTCTCTCCCTCTCTATGTGAGTGTGTCTATGAGGTCTGTGTTTTTTATGTGTTGGTGTGTGCTGTGTGTGTGTTTGTCATCTGTAGCATTCTGCAATAATTATCTGCCTCAGACACAGAATGAGGTGATCTTATCCTTGTGCAGGAACAGACAAACATGTTTCCACATGTTTAGCGAGGGATTTAAGTGTATTTAATTTCTTCAACGGTATATGTGTTGACATCATTTTGGGATGTCTTAAAACCACTGAAGCTGATCTGTAAAAGCTTATCGTAATTATGTTTGACTCAGGAAGAATGTGGTCTGAATTATTTCCTAAAGCATTTGTGAGTAATTTCATTGTAATCTGTTCAGACTTGCAGACCTACCAGAGGAGTTTACCAGATTGGGAAAAAACCAGTCCATAAAAACAGAGAGAACTAAGGCCTGTATTAGAGAAACAGCTTAGCATTTCCAGATATTCTAATGAAATGTTTAAGCAGACCAAAGCCTTTGAACAACAACAATAGCCTTTCTTAATAATTAATGGTCCTTGTAACCGATAGCGAGCTGAGTCTGGTGTTTTGTTTGAGAAGGTCTATCCTGTTGCGGCTCTGTGCATATGAGTTATGCATAATTCAACAATGATTTAACCTCATTTGGAAACAACGGATCAGCTCTGTGCTGCTTCAGGCACTGCTCTGTGCAGAAAGCCATAGTGCTTTGATACACGGTTTCATCATCTCACAGGTGACTGTTATCTGGCATGTTTGTGAGTGAATGCGCTTCCCGTTGATACTGTTTAAAAAATGTGACCCAGCCTGATAACGAACCATAATGCATCATTTTGACAAATGAGGTGAATGCCTTGTTGTAAATTGCAGATGAAACACTAAGTACATGGGTGAAAAGGGCAGGCTCAGACAGAGTCCACATGCCACAGACACTCATCAAAGCCACGAAGAAGACTCACCCAAAGAGGTGGTATTAAGTAAGTTCTACTTCCCTTTAGAGAGAGGGCAGATCAACCATAGGTCATGGTGTATTCATGTCCATGGATATTCCATAAACAAAGGCTCATCCATCATAACCATGTTGTAAGAGTGTATGAGTGGTACTCTGTGAAAGAACCATAATAGTATACCAAATGCCGTAAACGAGAGAAATAGCTTCCAAGGAGAAGTGACTACTACAAAGGAAATGGCATTTAGGAGGCGCAGAGGGTCTAATGAAAGATAGAGTTGTATATGGGAAATGTAATGGGAATTGTAGTAAAAGAATTTAACTTTTTCTTATTGTTTGTATTTGCAAATCAATAACTGACTGTAAAAACAATTCTGCATAATTTTATCAGCTTGTTTCTTGACAATGCCAGTGTGTTCTTTGTGTTTAGAAAGGGAACGCCATGTAAAAGCCAATGACCCAGACTACAATGAGAAGTTTTTTTATGCTGTAAGTAGACCTCAGAATTAGATTAAGTTTGCATCATCCACAGGTTTAGACTGTGTTTTCATCGGTGCTTTTTCTAAATGTTTTATTATTCAGGACAATCGCATCAAAACCTCCAAGTACAACATCTTCACCTTCCTGCCCATGAACTTGTTTGAGCAGTTCCAGAGGGTGGCGAATGCTTACTTCTTAGTACTGCTAATACTGCAGGTAAGAGAAGCTCTGTTTGTGGGGGAAATCTGCTTTGTGGTCTTGAAGTTGGTGGAGAAACAGTCGGAGCTAATTTGCTTTTCTTTTCATATAGTTAATTCCAGAAATATCCTCTTTGTCCCCCTTCACAACCATCGTGCCTTTGGTGTTGGTGCTGGTAATCACGGCCATCAAGGATGCCACAGATGATTATGTTAGTTTAACTATTCATATTTTACAGTTTTTCTGAATGCTCAGAGTTTTCTCATATGGTAAAACTGTTTTCTAAATTTCAGTTTCGATATAAGAGCGACCAGCAAGTTAACAACCGCCAGTCTCAGGTTCTCATTAGGGGATGGTTCGTTACTGCTTCCTTCTGTTTTTCTAAATACTTTGTATAACTGCTGAGAAGCCAGCGCACATGATCAAGGAAATGTTGTTGTTTTATTGTAAACTTTTGTGGTTCTTGTTTCCAAGCTTGCAGAATGAGAAGTGGATGAACATTCATGTGGGAGACATCATCAGACTGGAGAACAATCAATTTGTTGCTGTGAGTAAACTGTGCTACTCTGTCTTCAAATTGGATGCTTTAATTCATGCACAGTGAAACATCCATTAACATTTATTGGAGGAAGCCAAATTCTGTATTGTATGTGTAGATATAGAAACAAAGAGAAGGTTAACAGAAGGCTTCTTTTGGGAGATTCACAGGACACTGAGTGCTCCAGCTTCAGTGGTACAGAGACTGATTTATTGCCTTTTCTCACTACTGAGTATTTCGTATTGGTTTTACACAGGCAGACATCCTCCTTCTCAGCAGTAGCGAACCCTACGGACTGTGCTATATTGAGACTGCAGAGCTAGATGGGTAAGTGCTGCACTGGATATATAAAGTAAAACTGATAAGAAACTAAATGCAGTCGGCGAGACAGTATCATTTATGTGAACAAAGAAAGTGTGAAAACATGAATCATGGTTGCTTATTTTTGCAGACATTTAAAGTGAATGTGATGTTACAGCTGGTTTGCTGTTAAATTCCTACACTGTCACCACAGAAGACAAAAGCTTTATTTCCATTTGTCACCATTTAGAGAGACAAATCTGAAAGTTCGTCAGGCCTTGAGCATCACCTCAGATTTGGGAGATGTTTCAAAACTGATGGACTTTGATGGTGAGGTGATGTTTGAAATATTTGTTTTGTTAACAAATCACTTGTGGACTTGGTGTATGTGGACATGTTGACTTGCGATACTATTCAGAATGATTATTTGATTATATTTTATTTGTTTTGTTTTTTTTCGGTGTTCCACAGGAAAAGTCATTTGTGAGCCACCAAACAACAAACTGGATCGATTTACTGGAACTTTATACTGGAGAGGCAACAGATATCCTCTGGATAATGAAAAAATGCTGCTGCGAGGTTGTGTTCTCAGAAACACTGAGTGGTGCTTTGGATTGGTCATCTTCGCTGGTATGACATTTTTATTTTGATCCTGTCTTTCTCTATATCCACATCAATTAGTCTTTCTCTTCCCTTAGTCATACAACCTCGTTTTGTTAATGTTCCTTCAACACTGATAGTTGTCTTCCCGCCCCTCCAACAGGGTTGCAAACCAAACTGATGCAAAACTGTGGAAGAACAAAATTTAAAAGGACAAATATAGACAAACTCATGAATACTTTGGTTTTGTGGGTAAGTCATTTGTGCTTTTCAGCTTTTGTTTGCACAGGAAATTTTGGGATTCCGGCAGGGACCAAAAAAAAAAAAAACCATAACAGTTTTGTAAGTGCTCAGCTGCACAACTGTTTTCACTTATTCCTGTTATTAAACCTCTGCTCAGGAGTTACATGAGATCAGGTGTTGTCTATATACACCCATAGAGTTTTGAGAAGAGTCTGATCAGACAAAATATTTGACTTGTGTGTGCTCCATGAGTGAGCAAGATATTTAACATAACATTCTTCTTATTTTTAACAAGGCAGACTGATAAAATAGGCCCCTGTATTAACCTCAGCTTTCAAAATGAACATAAAATGCGGATTCTTTGTTTCAGATCTTTGCCTTCCTCATATGTATGGGAGCTATTCTGGGCATCGGAAACACTATTTGGGAGAGTCTGATTGACACAAACTTCCAGGTGTATTTGCCTTGGAATACCATTCAGAACAATGTTGTTTTCTCTGGCTTTCTCACCTTCTGGTCCTACGTCATCATCCTTAATACAGTTGTGCCCATCTCACTGTATGTCAGGTAAAAGACAAAGAACACAGCTGTCTGCCAAGGTCTAAAATTTCCTCCAGTCCAGTCCTCCATTATTTATTCTACTGGTTTCAGGCACTGAACATTTTATTTGAATCTTCCTTCAGTGTGGAGATCCTGCGGCTTGGTCACAGTTACTTCATTAACTGGGACCTGAAGATGTACCACAGCCGGACGGACACTGCAGCTGTCGCACGCACCACTACCCTGAATGAGGAGCTGGGCCAAGTGGAGTTCATCTTCTCTGACAAGACCGGCACTCTCACCCAGAACATTATGGTGTTCAGCAAATGCTCCATTAACGGACACATATATGGTAGAGACATTTTTGAAACCATTTGATGCTGATCTATTACTGTTTCTCCTCTGTATAGAAATACATATTATCACAGCGACTAATCTACAGAATATTTCTGTAATCTTTATTTAACTGATGACTTTGCCTTTTTTCTCATAGGTGATGTTTATGATGAATTTAGCCAGAAGATGGAAATTACAGATGTAAGTAAAGCTAAACGACAAGAAACACTAAACTCTTTAATGCTATTAAACTTTGTAATTGTTGGTCTCTGTCCCTACTAGAAAACAGCCTGTGTGGACTTTTCCTTCAACCCTCTCAGTGACACGAGGTTTAAGTTTTATGACAGCAGCCTAGTTGAAGCTGTTAAATTGGAGGACCCTGCAGTGCAGGAGTTTTTCAGACTGCTGGCTTTGTGCCACACTGTCATGCCAGAGGAGAAGAGTGAAGGTAAGATGTACATGGTCTAGTACAAACACCAATATTAACAGAATTTATTGAATTTTTTCAAGTGTTTTCTGATGGATGTTTTTGTTAACCTGAAGGACATTTGGTGTATCAGGCCCAGTCACCTGATGAGGGAGCCCTGGTCACTGCAGCACGAAACTTTGGGTTTGTCTTCCGGGCCCGAACCCCCGAGACAATCACACTGTGTGAGATGGGAGAAGCCGTCACCTACCAGCTGCTGGCCATACTGGACTTCAACAACGTGCGCAAGAGAATGAGTGTCATTGGTTAGGTCTTCGCTTAGAATGACAATGTACTAGTTCATGCTCTAGTTCCTCTCTCACAAGTCAACATAACCTTTCATGCACATTAACATTACTAAAGTCATTACAAAGACAGACAGACCTCAAACACTATAATGTTCCACATGATGCACATCAGAGTGAAAGTGCCACAACAATCACGTCACAAGGATTTGTTTGACAGATTTATTCTGGGAGCAAGAAGGGTCTGTAATTACAAGCAGTCTGTAATCCATCTGTAATCCATCTGATTTGTCTGCTAATAGACTTTGACCAAAAAAAGTAACGTCGTATTCTTTTCCTGTGTGTTGTTGTGTTTTGCAGTAAGAAATCCAGAGGGTCAAGTTAAACTTTACTGCAAAGGAGCTGACACGATTATCTTTGAGCGTCTGGATCCATCAAATGAAGACCTCATGTCCACTACCTCTGAACATCTCAGTGTAAGTGTTATTTGATTAGGTGACATTAGTACACAAAGACTCTATTTTAAATAAGTGCATTATGCATCTCTATTGTGTAGTTATAGTCTTATAAATTCAATAAGCCAAACAAAGTGACCAAAAGGATTAATGTTCTTACCTAATACTGGTGACTCCTGCAGCAGTTTGTGCTGAGGGGATCAGCTGGTGCAGGTAACTGTCAAAATTTTAGAAATAGCTGGATTCAGATTGTATTAGTGTCTCTACTAAAAAACTGACAATAGAAGTATTGGTTGTTTTGTTTTGTTGCACACACAAATGTTACTGTAAATTGTTTGCTTTTCAATCATTTTCCTGCAGGAATTTGCAGGAGAAGGGCTTCGAACATTAGCTCTGGCCTACAAAGATCTTGATGAAGATTATTTTAAAGTCTGGAACAAGAAGCTTCTGTTTGCCAGCACTGTAATTGAGAATCGTGAAGATCAGCTGGATGTTGTCTATGAGGAGATTGAGCAGGGCTTGAAGGTAATCTTGACAACCTTTTGTTTACATTCTTAAAGTGATCAAACTTGTTTAGCCTCTGCACACTGACTGCTGTCCTGGTTGAAGCTTCTAGGAGCCACAGCAGTAGAGGACAAACTTCAGGAAGGAGTCCCACAGACCATTGCCTGTCTAGGTCTAGCTGACATCAAGATTTGGGTTCTCACAGGAGACAAACTAGGTAAAGTAGTTCACCTAAACTCTCAGAAAAACAGTTGCTTTAATAACCACTCGCTTGTCTGTGAAAAACAACAAGGCTGTAAACTGTGTATGATATTTCAGAGACAGCGATGAACATCGGCTACTCCTGCAACATGCTGCGAGATGACATGAATGAGGTGTTTGTTATTTCTGGGCACACACTCGTGGAAGTGCAACAAGAACTCAGGTAACATTTTATACGTTTATCATTTCATGGCAGCTCACGCAGCAGCTTGATATTGTCAAAAGAACTACAACTCCCAAAGTTAACCTGCTATGCCACTGTGGTATTTATGGAAAATCTTGGAATCATAAATCATGCAGATTCAGTGCCTATAATCAATATTTCATCCTGCTGACCTAAAGAGTTCTGTCAATCAGTACAAGCTCAATTGTATTCATTTTACTGTATATAAACATATTGAAGATGTATGTTTGCTGTCTCGTCAGGACAGCTAAGGAGCACATCCTCGGCCTGAGTCGAGTTAGTGCTGCAGGAGATGTCGAGAAGACAGATGCATTTTCAGATGACTCTGTGTTCGAAGAAACCATTATTGCAGAATATGCCTTAGTCATCAATGGACACAGTTTGGTAAGAAGTGTGTTACATTATATGACAACTCCATCCTCTGCTGTGCTTGTTGTTTGTCATGCCTGTTTATATTTTGGTCCAAGCACCTGTAGGAGCTGTTGACTATGCTGAGTTTGTAATGAGCAGAGAGCTGCTGTGCTGCTGAGGGCCCTCGGCTGTATTACAAGTTTTCATTAACTTCCATTTCCTCACTGAGGAGCTGCTCCCGTGCTGTGCTTTGGATGGGATGCATGATGCACGACAGCTTATTGGAAATGATACCTTGAGCTGTTGCTTGGTATTGCCTCTGTAGGGTTTGATGTAAGAAGGTGGTGATGACAGGTTTAACAGCTGTGATGTATGTGTTTTCTTTGCAGGCTCATGCTCTGGAGCCACAGCTTGAGCACATCTTGCTGGACTTGGCTTGTTTGTGTAAGTCAGTCATCTGCTGCCGGGTCACTCCGATGCAGAAAGCACAGGTGGTCGAGCTGGTAAAGAGGCACAAGAGGGCCATCACCCTGGCCATAGGAGACGGAGCCAATGATGTCAGCATGATCAAGAGTAAGTCTCAAGGATTGATCACTGTTACTCATGGACCCAGGGGTCTGACATTAAAACGGTGCATTGTTATTATGCTAAGCATCAGTTTTTCCTACAAATAATATATATACGCAGAACATTTTTGAAAAACCTAGAAAGTCATTTTACAACACTTACTGTACAGCGATTCTGCTTCTAGCATCACCTGAGGCTCTTCTGAATATCTGAGAAAATATTCAGGTCAACACATACACACAAAAGAAAAAGAATGTAACCTTTAACCTCAAGTTGCACTTCTTTTTCCTAATCCAAACAAAGATGGCAGCTGGGAATGTCTTCTTCCAGTATACTTTTCTGTAACTGAACCTGACCTCCCTCTGCAAGCAAATTAAAGCAATTTACATAATGTAGGAGCCCAGTCTGTATATGTTCACATACATATTTGAAGAGTTTAAGTTGTAAATTGATTTTTTTATACAAAATAAAGTTTAACTTTAAATGGTTAGCCCTTGAACTGAAACGTCTGTCAACCAATTTTAGTGAAATTAGGATCACAGGTTATACTTTAAATGTAGTAAATACTTCAGTAATATTTCAATGACATTTGATATTCTAGTTTCAAATGCCAATTATCCAAACAGAGTATTTCTTCCTCAGCTGCACACATTGGTGTTGGCATCAGTGGCCAGGAGGGGATGCAGGCCGTTCTGGCATCGGATTATTCCTTTGCTCAGTTTCGATACCTGCAGCGGCTCTTGCTGGTGCACGGGCGCTGGTCCTACTTCCGCATGTGTAATTTCCTCTGTTACTTCTTCTACAAGAACTTTGCCTTCACACTGGTACACTTCTGGTATGGCTTCTTCTGTGGTTTCTCAGCTCAGGTAAGCATACTGTAATGCATTATGAAGCCTGTTTGGTTTTTGAAAGTGTCTCTTTTTTGTTTTGCAATAATTATATGTTACTGTGCTTTTTCCATAGACTGTATATGACCAGTGGTTTATTACCCTCTACAATATAGTCTATACATCTTTGCCAGTCTTGGCAATGGGGCTGTTTGATCAGGTATTACTGCTGACTATGTGATGATAACACAGTGCTGACTTATATAATCAACCTGCTTAAATCTTTTCAAACAAACTCTTCATTTTGAAATTTGGACTGGAGTCCATTTATGTTTCCAGCAGTTTCCAGTGGAAACCTCCTCAGTCATCTTATACATTTCTTTTTTGATTTTCTGTTCAAGATACTGTCAAGTCATACAGGTGAATATTGTATTACTGTAGACCCCATTCACTGTGTCGTCATTAATATACCTAGCACTGCACTAAATTCAACTTACGTGTGACTAGAACCTCTAACCTATTAAAACTTAATGCATAAATATCTCAATACACAGTTAATCTGTTTATTGTTCAGTTTACCATCAGCCAACCCAGTTCCTGACTGTCTTCTGACCATCATTCAGCACATTTCTTACTAAGTTACTCACATCAAGTACTCATACTTTCTCTGTTTCCTAAAGGATGTCAGTGACCAGTACAGCCTTCGTTACCCGAGCCTTTACAAACCCGGCCAGCAAAACCTACTCTTCAACAAACGCCAGTTTTTCTTGTGCACGCTACAGGGGTTGGGCACATCATTCCTGGTCTTCTTTATTCCCTACGGAGCCTTCTCTGACATAGTCAAAGAGGACGCCACACAATTTTCAGAACAACAAGTGTTTGCTGTTACTATAGCAACATCTTTGATTATTGTTGTAAATGTTCAGGTGAGATCATAAACAGAGAAACAGACACAAGTAGTCCTGTTGTTTAGAAAAAATATAATATAATGTTGTTTTGCGTGTATCTGTTCCTAGATCGGACTTGACACACACTACTGGGCAGCTGTCAATCACCTCTTCATATGGGGGAGTGTGACACTGTATTTTGCCATATTATTCACGGTGCAAAGCAATGGCATATTTTTCATTATCCCTAAGAATTTCCCATTTGTAGGTAAGTTTTGCTCAGTGTGATACATGTAAGGAAATACTGTTGACGCATGGACACTGAGTACAAATAAGTCTGTGTTTTCTCAGGCACAGCCCGTAACTGTCTGTCAGAGAAGAGTGTGTGGCTGATCATTCTGCTGACTACTGTGGTGTGTGTTGTGCCCAGCTTAGTAGTCAGCTTCCTGAGAGTAGACCTCTTCCCAACTCTGACAGACAAGGTACAATAACTTTAATGCACATACAGTGTTTGTGCAATCAATAAACACACCATTAACATTTCCCTCATGGCTGTTTTTAGGTAGTGGAAAGTAAGATATTTAGTCATGGTTAGGTTTATAGAAAAATAACACCAATGAATACACATTTGTGCAGCAGAACATTTTTTATTCTTGCCTAAAGAAATCATGTCAGATTGGGAACTACTGGGCAGTGGGCCAAAGTAACTGTATATAGAAAAACTAACTCCACCTTAAGCAGCTACAAGAGTAAAATGCTACTTACACAATTGCGATGGTATTAATCTAATAGCATTATATATAATATATCAGTCACTAGGGGCACTTTTCTGCAGAATGAGTACTTTTAATTTTGACACTTTAGGCATATTTTGCCTATAATACTTCTGTGCTTCAGCAAGATTTAAATGCATACATTTTGCTTGTAATAAAGTATTCTTACATTGCGGTATTGATATTTTAAGCAAAGGATCTAAGTACTTTCTCCATCACTGCTGTATTTCACCAGGTCCGTCATCTACAACAGTCTAGAAAGAAGCAAGGACCTCAGGAGCGGAGCCTGAGGCGAGTACGCAGGACGAGCTCTCGTCGATCTGCCTATGCCTTCTCCCACCAACAGGGCTATGGGGAGCTGATTACCTCAGGCAAAAACATGCGGATGAGCGTGGTCTCTTCTGCTTGCTCCCCTGAAAGAGAGCCACACAGCTCCAGCTGGATAGAAAATGTGATTAAGAGTAAGAACGAAGTGTCCTGCATCTCTGATGAAAGCACAGAGCTCAAACAGAGCAACAGACTCCAAAGCACACAGAGTGAACCTGACCTCTGACTAACAGACCAAGCACTAGGTATGACTGCCGTTCATTTGTGTGAAATTACACTCAAATCCAACAACACAGCCATACCTCAATTTTTTATTAATGTAATAAAGGCCAAATAAAATATGATTACTTTGAGGGTGTCTAAGAAAGTCAGATGATTGAATGCAGATCATGTAAAGCTTTTTCATCTCTATCCCGCAGAACATCGTGAATTTGCAAAGGTTTGGTTTAACAATGGCAGGTATATAAGGACAATATTATGCATGTGAAACATTTACCATCCTGTGGCAACTAATCCAGTTTGATCTTTAAACAATTGGTGGATTCATTCAATATTATTTTAAACGCATGTCCTGATTAATAAAGAAAAGCTGGGACATTTTAGCACCACTAGTGTTATGTGCCGTTTGCACCTGTCAGTGAGCGAACGAGAAAGAGGCGGACCCAGGTAGCCGACTTCGATGCAAGCAGTGATTTATTATGTACAGTGATGATAAGAATAAAAGTGCACAGAGGGAAATAGTGCGCAGTCCTGTCGATGAGTAGTAGCCGGGTGTTGACCAACAGCAGGAGGCGAGGAGATGGAGAGCTGGGCCGAGCTGAGAGTGGAGCCACGGTCCGGAGGAACAGTCCATGGGGGGAACACAAAACAGTAGCTGGCTAGGGGATAAATACATACAAAACAACGAAAGAGCACGGAGAAAAAATGGCCTAGAGACTAGAACGAACTGGCAAGTGACTGAGGAGTGAAACCAGGTAATATAGTGAGCAACCTAATCAAGTGCAGCTGGTGATAAGGGAGTGAGGAACAGGTGAACGTGATTAGTGTAAATGGGCAAGAGACAGTAGGAAAGGTGAGGGAGGCCAGGTGATAGCTGTAGACAGCAGTATGAGCCTAATGTATGGTTTTATATGACATTTTACCAATGTGATGCACTTTTGCATGTGTGTACTGCTGCTGTTAAAAAAGAGGAAGTGCGGGTAGAGATGTCTGAGTGTCTGTAAGAAGAGAAAAAAGAATCACTGAGTTTACTGGAAAGAAGATTTTAAAATATTATGGCTTCGTGCATAAAGTAAACATCTGATTAATCTGTAAATGAATATTTGTAAAAAAGATAACAGTAGAAAATGTTAAGTCATTGTGGTGGACAGTTGGTAAAATGGGGATGTCTGATTGAAAAAGAGAAGGCAGCCTAACTCACAGAAATCCTTTAAAAACCACAGCAAAAAACAGGAACAACAAGGGCTCTCAGCAGCTGCTGCCGGAGGCTCTGTCTGGTTGTTTTTCTGAGTTCCAAAAGACAGAGAAAGCACAGAGAAGCAGGCTAGAAAGACATATCATCATAACAGCAGGGCAGCCTGGCCTCTAGGGGAGGAAGAGATGAAAACCAGATATAGAGCAGCTACTAAGAGTGGGATGCAACAAGGGATGACTGAACTGTTCAGCAAAATCCCACATTCCAACAAAAAAAAAAAAAACAATGTATGAGTCCCTACCTTGAGGTAACCGGCATTGGAATTATGATGTTCAACAAAATTCAACAAGCACCAACTTGAAACAACCAGTGACTGGTGATCAGTGACAGATTCTTTGACTTTTATTCAGTAATGCGAGAGCTCAACTATAACAATTGTAATTAAAGAGCTTAAATTAATGACTGAAAACACCTTTTGTTGATTTGTAGAGTTGTAAACAAATCACTTTATTGTTGATGATTTTTGCATTATTGCTTGCTGCAACTCTCTTATATAAAAATTATAAACCTTTAAACTCTCTCTTTGAGTTATTTTTATTATTATTTCAGCTATAGTAGAGTATTAGAAACTGTTCAAAGTTGCATATGTTTAGTACAAAAACTAAAATACAATTGGTTTAAACGTGGTTAACCTCTCAAGAGTGAAGTAGTGATGACTAATTATTAAAATTAAATTGTTGACAAATTTAAAATAGAACTGTATCAGAAAATACTTTAGATAAATTAGTCAATTATCTATTTACTCCAACTTATTATAAATGGTGTCCAATCCTAGGAAATCAAATAACGTCAGCTAAACACTGTGCACTAAAATCATGGTCATATGAGGCCAATGTCACAGGTTTTATAGTTTAGTTCAGATTTCATGAATTTCAATTACTGAATGAATATCTCCGCCTAACAACCTCAAGCAGTGTTTGAAGCTTCGATAAGTTTCAAATATGCCAAGTATGTAAACAACAAATTAATTAAATTTTATTTGACCAGAATGAGTGACAAAAAAAGGCTGGATGAGGTACAGTGGGATAAAGATACCTGAATTAAAACATAGACTGTTGCGGTTACCTTTAGTACAATACAGCAGCACGTGCCTTAGACCACCAAACCTCCACCATCACTACTCTCTAATGAAGAAACAACTGATCCTGTGTAGAAGCTTCAGGCCAGCATGTAATCAGGACTTTCTATTCTGATTTCCCAGTGGCTCACACACCTTTAACACAGTGAGTCATACAAAATCCCTAACATTCATGATTAAAATAATAATAATAATAATAAAATTTAACACAAAAAAATGCACTGCTTTTCTTAGAAATAATGCATCACCCAAGTAAATGTTTGGCCCTTATATCCCAGAATAATCTTAGGTAAAGAGGTAAAATTAAACAGTAATGTAAGGTTCACATTTTGTACTTCTATTAAGTTGTCATTTGTGAACAAGCCTTATGCCTCATTTCAAGACTAAATGTAAAAAAAAAAAAAAAAAAATCCCTCTACGTCCCTTCAGGAATATATTATTGAAAATGAATCACACCTGTATAATTAAACCTATACAATAGTGTGATGCATCTCACTCATCAAGAAAAACTGCAGCTCCTCCACCTGGCTTTGATAGAAACAAACTTTGTTTTTCCATTGCTGCTCTGCGTGGATCAGGGAGATAGTAGGCTTCTCTCACTGCCTGTAAGAAAGACTCCACCTTCTCACTGGGCACCATAGAGAATGCACAGCCACCCCAGCCTGCTCCTGTCAACCGGGAACCCACAGCCCCCGACTTCCTGCAACCAAGAGAAACAAGAAAAAAAACTATTAAGTCAGTAATTTAATACAATTGCCCAACACCGGTCTTTTTAAATTTTCTAAAACTGCAGTGGCAGATATCTCATTTGATCCCTTTGAGACTTTGCTGTACTCACAGACAGATGGCCACCAGTTGATCCAGTTCAGGGCAGCTGCACTCATACAGGTCTCTGCAGCTTGCATGGCTCTGGTTCATCAAGTCTCCCAGTAGCTGAAGGGATTCAGCTGGTTCAGAGTCACACACAGTCTTGAACTGCAGCACCCGTGCTGCTTCACCATACACGTGCTTGGCTCGCTGGTGCAGCTTGAAATGTGTTACTGAGAGGGAGGAGGCAGATGTGCTGTTTGTCACATCTGTCTGTTACTCATCTGTATGAACACTGGTCAAGCAAAACTACCTGCTTGGTTGTGATGACGTCCACACAGAGCTGAGTAAGTGCTTACCATGTTGAGTGTTAGCGCTCAGCAGTTCTGTGGAAAACTGCTCGGAGGTGATGCCCAACACCTTGCAGATCTCCTCTCGACTGTATGGCTCAGGATGTAAAACCTTGTCCACCAATGCCAGCATCGCCTCCAGCGAGGCCTTCATCTCCAGCTGAACCTGGGCCAGCTTCATCAACCTGTTTGAATCCAGACCCCTCACCTGGGCCAGCATCTGAGTTCACAGCAGCCAAGATATTTGGTATCAACTGATTTATATAACATATTAAAATCTTTTTAGTCACATATAAGCTGTTTAAAGTTCATGTTCAAAATCAAACATTTACCCTTCTCTACACTTTAACCATATTGATATTTACACATTTATGTTGATGAGGTTTTGTATGAAGATTTAAAGAGCACAAGGCCCTACAAATGTGGGTTTTTTTTGGTCTCATAAATCATCCTTTTACCCCAACAATCAGGTTGAGAATTAGCCACCGGGACGGTGTACCTTTGTGGCGATTCGACACTCCACCACACGGATGTTAAAATGAGAAGAAGCAGCTTTGTTCATCTCTACACAGCAGTTGGAGATCACAAACACGGCCCCATCTGGTAGCTTAACATCAGTGGTCCGCAGAGGCTGGAACTCTATCAGCTTTGCCTGACAGACAGTTCAAAATGTTTGTGGTCACTTGTTGACTACGTAGAAAATTTACAACAAACTATAGTAAACAAACCATTATTCAAATCATTACGAATATGGTAGAGACTTATTACACCTACTAAACATGCACACTCCTGCATTCTTCTAGGATTTCTTTTAGTGAGTTAATGGTGTAAATGAACAAATGACTCTGATCCACTTGTAATGACTGGAAAGCTACATACAGTTCCTCTCTCTGCCAGGAATGAGATAGACTGGTCCATGCCACCTCCCTCTGTGCCAATGTAGCGCTCACATTTGGCACAAATCTCAGCAAGTTCCACCTGGAGAAATACTGAGTTTAGTGAGAAAAGGACTATACAGATCACTGAAGATAGCACCCTTTCATAATCATAGATGGTACGAAAGTTAGGAAAATTATGGGTTAAATGTGAAATGATGCTGGTAAAATAATATTTTTCTGCTCACATTCCTTACAGCATATTTCCCAGCATGACTATATAGTGTTTTCAATGAAATGGATCAATTATAAATCACTTTACCTTGGACAGGGTCTTTTGATTTGCCTCCATTGTTAGGAGTCCAGCACAACAAACTAAGGCACTAGAACTGGACAGACCTGAGCTCGGAGGAATGGTTCCATCTACAACACATGACATCCCTGCTAAATGAGCAATCCCAAACTTCTCCTGCATGGGAATAAAAACACAACCAGAAGATTAATTCCAGAAATGTAACCAACTATTTTTTTATTACACTATTACATACTCAATTCTTTATCCTATCCTTGTCATAAAGAAGAAGTTGAAAATATATGTCATACCTGAATACCTTTAACTCCACAGAGAAAATAATAATGCCACTTTGGATTGTCTCTGTCTATGGCAATGTCCTCTGAACATGACACAGTGAAGTCCCTGAAACATGACAAACAACAAGCATTCATGGAACAGATCAGGATACTGTACGTGCATTTCAAGACCCTAAATAATATACACAAACAAATATAAAAGTTCAACAATGATCAAGAGTGCTGACATCCTACTTGTACTGAGGATTAGTGTTGGCCAGTTGGATCGTCCCTGAATTGTTCACTGAGACCGCTGCGAGGATATTCTGTTCAATGGCCATTGGAAGCACAGAATAGCCACAGTAGTCAATGTGCTCTCCTGTTAAATGTGAGAAATTTGTGGGGAAACATATGTGAAAAGGAGCTGTCTCTAGATGGCACTAAAATAATAAGTTTAGCACTTGTAGCAATCTATGTGGACTATAAGCTGCCAATAGCTAATATTCACTTTAGTTATATTTATTACCAAATGACCTTCCACCCACATATTTTTCTTAGAGGATTTTTAACACAACCAAAACAAAATAAAATGCTTCTCTAAATTCCTTTGGCACAAAGAAAAATCATCAAATAACTTTGAACTGAGCAACAAATCATTAACATCAGATTTTTACCAGCTGTAACATTAGTAACATGTACATTCATCTAATAATATAATACTTATTATTTTGAAATTAGCCACTCACTGCATAAACAGTGCGTTTACTTGTCATAATTTAAGCAGATACTGATGCTAACACCTTTATACTTTTATTGGAGTACATTTCTGAATGCACAACTTTTACTTGTGAGAGAGTATTTCTACACTGTGGCTTGTTGCTTTTACTTAAGTAAAAGATCAGAGTACATCATCAACCACTACTACTAATACCCAGTATATGAGTAAATGCTATTCTGTCTACTCTTGAAACCTATTAAATTACCTAAGATATAAAATGAAATTACCTATAAGATTTACCCTTCCAGGTGCACATGCATAAAAGAGAGGAGATACTCCATACTTTGCTTCAAAAGTATTTTTCAAGTTTTGCAGCCTGTAATAGATGACAAATTAAAATATGTGGTGATTAGGAATCAGTCAAAGTGGGTAGTTCATTAGTTTTCTCATCTCTCTGGCTCCCTAAAAATCTGCACATGTCTCTGCTACTCACCTTTCATTAGAAGCAGTAGCAATCTTTAACTTTGGTGGGTATGTGGCCATTTCTGCCTCTGAGATAACGATGAATGCACACTCGTTGCCAGACAGGAGAGCTTCTGCATATATCCTAGCGGAGATCAGCTGACCGTCACATGATGATCCCGGAAGCTACATGGCTGAACTGCGGGCGGTAAATTTTTCGTTAGGCTACAATGCAAAAACACGGAAGAAACTGTGTCACACCGAAACCAGCTCTGCCCCGTTGTTTCCTCTTTTTTCTTTATTTAGATTATCTTGTTCTTGTGCTTGAGTAGAGCAAGTATGAAGAGACATATACTGAATGCCTTATGAGTGGGAATGAAACAGTAGAACGGGGGGCGGGTTTAACATGGGCCAACCTCCATAGGTTCAACGTGGATGGGGAAATTAGAGGAATATGATGGGGAGACAAACCTTATGATTATTTTGGAAGTCGAAGATACCATTCTAAAGCACATCACTTTAATGTGTAACGTTTTCGCTCTTTATTAATTAAATCATCTTTTAGTATCTAATTCTTTTACACTTTTCAGATAAAAGGCGATTATAATTCATACCAGTTTCAAAATTATCACAGCCTCGTTTCCAATGAAACACGACGACTACATTACCCAGGGTTCAAGAAACGTTGCTATGGAGATGCATGGATGTGGTTAGTCTGGGAGTTAGTTCCTCACTTCTGGGTTGAGATGGGCAATAACGTTTATGAAATATACCCTACTATGCACGTTTCTTGCAAAGAATTGGCATTATACTATTAATCTGTTGGTGAAATACTAACAGTTAAGGTCAAATAAGACTCGGACAGTCAGTGCGTTTTGCCGCAGCCAGTACTAGCCTATTTGGCGCTGCTAATGCGCGCGACTTTTCAAAGTGGGCGAGCCTGCGGCTCTTAAAGAGCTAACCCCGGTGTTAGCTTTGTACCGTACAAAGCTTGGCTAACGTTATTGTTTGGTAAGATGCACGCAAACCAGCGCTAAACCTTTTATGGTTGCTCAAACGTATGGTCCGTTGCATTTTCAAAGCATGGTCAGGTTGGTGTTTATGTCTGTCTGGCTTGTCGCAAAGGCAGGGCAAGTTGTGTTAATGCTAGTTAGCTAGCTAGTGATGTAAACAGTATTGCGGTTAGCAGTTAATACCCATTAACATAAACGCTAACTACCCAATTAAAGGGATAAGCAGCTCAACAAAGGAAGCCTCTGTCACATTTACCGACAGGTAAGCCGACACTTTGTGTCTTTCCTAACTGGTTGCTACTAATGCGGCAGGAGCAGAACATTTAGCTAACTTGTAACATTAACGTTAACTATCTTAGCGGTTGGCATTAGATTCCAAACCTTGGGAATAGGTTGCGTTGGTTTATCCTTACCATAATTTGAACCTACAGTAACTTTATCACACTATCCCCCCACTAGCCCTGGAATCTAATGTCTATACAGTATGTGAATGTTTGTGATTTTGCCTCATTAAAGATGTTCCTCTTTCCCCACTACACTCTGTGTCAATAGGCTGTGCATCATGTCTATTGATTTTGACAGTGCTGCTCTTCAAACCCAACATGAAGAGGAAGAATATGACCAAGAAGACTTTGCCAGAGAGCAAGAGGTATAAGACACCTGTCTACAGCTTTGTCAAATTTTTGGGCTAATATTTGTATTAAGCAGCATTTCTGTGTAGTGAGTGGACTGTTTTGTGTGTTGTTGGAATTTTGCAAAAGGTCCTCTTGTTGCTTGAGATGCAGTAATGTCTTGACTTTATTGTCGAGCATCCACCATCCAACACATCAAATGAGAGGATATATCCAGGGCATGAAAAATATAAATGGATAAAGTTTGGTTTGTGCAATTCTCAGGACATTATTGGTCTTTACTTTACCGATATCATAATTACTATCACTTTAGTCACTGATTATGTACAGTGGCATGCTTGTACGTTTACCAAATTATTTTACTCACCTTTAAGAACCTTATATTTGTCAGGTTCTTATATGTTTTTATAAGTTTGTATTATTGCTTCACAGCTAGATGGGCATGCTGTGTTGTTATTCATGCTTACAATCTGTTGCGCCATGAATCTGAGCTGCTATTGGCTAAAGGAAAAGGAAAAGGCTTTGTGCCAGGTGTGTCACACTGAAACCAGCTCTGCTCTGTGGTTTCCCTTTTTTTTCCTTTATTTAGATTATCTTGTTCCTGTGCTTGAGTAGAGCAAGCATGAAGAGACATATACTGAATGCCTTATGAGTGGGCTGCAACACTCAGAAAAATAGGACTTTGAATGTCAATTTTTAAATAGATTTTTTTTTCTTTGGTGTAGCCTTTTTATCATACACATGTTGGCCAAGTGGAAAATGTCTGTTGCCAATAATTGGAATGTTTCTGCTCCAGTTAACGGTGCTACATATTTTGTCAAACAATGGAGTTCTTTTGGAGGAAAAAAACTGCAATACCAGAGAAAGCTGACAACATTCCAGGCACATTTTGGATGTTTCACGTAGAAGGTCTTCTTCGCCAGAAAGATTAGGCTGTGAGATATGGCTTCACAGATGAAGCATAAGTGCCTCTTCAATCTGTGTTAAATATGTAAGTGGTTTAATATGGGTCCTTCAGTTGTGGACACAGTGGAGGATTTGAGGAGTATTCAGCGGTCCTTGTGGGACGTAAGTACAGCTGACTGTCCTTGTTCTGTCACACATGGTTGTGTCTTTCTGTTACTGCTGCAGAGGAAAGTTTTTCTTGTTGTGTCATGGAGAGCTAAGATGTTTTTACATAGAGAGAACAAGACATTGTGGTTTGTCAGCGTCAAATAGAGTTTAATTTCACTTTGGGTGGCAACTAAATGTTATTGTACATTCACCACTGATCACTTAAAAATGGTAAAAGTGGCCCATTTAAAAGATTTAACCAGAGAATGTTTGGAGATTTTGCTTGATAAATTACTTAAATGATTAACAGTTTTTAAAATCTGTGTTAATTTATAATGTGGTTGCGGAGCAACCTTGGTGACTCATTTCCATGCGCTATTTTTTCACAGCTGCACAAACTGCTCACAGACCTGCCTGATGACATGCTGGAGGACAGCAGAGACTCCTCCCCAGAGCTGGAGTACTCTCCCTGCAGCAATAAAAACACTGGCACCAGGTAACACACATGTTGCTGCTGGTCCAGAATTGGAGTATTTTGGGTGTGATGGGAGACAAGCAGCTACAGTGTACGATTGCTGCATTGTATTATAATTATGCTTGTATTGCCCTGTCTACTCAGCCCACAGTCCACATGGACTCAGCAGTGGTCCGATCATCCAAGGCCAATCTCTCAAGAACAGGTAGGGTGCTCATTTGTTTTCACTGAGACATTTTTCTTTCTTAAACTTTTACAGAATAATCACTATTACTGTCAATGTCTTTTTGAAGAAATATGAAGTTGACTATGACCAAGGCCTCCATGATGAGTATGCTCATGGGGATGGTGCTGTTCAGATCAGTGGACATCGGAGTCAACCTGTGCTTCACACCTGGAGCCAGGATCATCAGTTCACCCAGGGAGATTATACGTACACCAGCATGGACACAGAAAAATGTACAGAGACCAGTGATTTCTCCACAGACACATATGAGCCTAAAGCATACCCTCAAAGCACTAATAACCATGTGGAATATACTGGAGAAAGAGGACATGGGAACAAGCAAACCTATGGGGACTGTAACACCAGAAACCATTTTCAAGTGAGTGGACTATTTCATTATTGCAATATGCCAGCAGGGTCCTAGGTGTGTTGTTTTAAGAATGTAGTAATTGTTCTTGTCTTTATAAAAGTCTTATATAGATTCAAAAACAAGCTTATATATGTACAGCATTGTGTGTATTCTGTGTTTAAAACATGCTATATAAATGAGAATTTCTGGTGAAGCACTTTTTAGTTATTATGACCCATAATAATTTGAATAAATAATAACAAATAGGCTGGGATTGGCTCCAGCCCCCCGTGACCCCATTTGGGACTAAGCAGTATAGAAAATGAATGAATGAATAATAACAAATAAAGATTGGTTTTATCATTTGTAAACCAAATTCTTCTCCTTTTTTCATTTTATTCCAACATTATTTGAGACATATTTTACTTCCTGTACATGCAATTCATACAATATTTGCTTTGAAATTTGACATGAATGTTGAATGTTTTGTGTCAGTCTACATTTTGTACAGTTTTATTGTGTATTTGTGAATTAGTAGTACAGTAGTTTAATTGTAAAACTTTGAGTTGGTTTATGTTTGTTATTGAGTATAATAATTATTATTGTTTCAAACAATGTATTTTCTGCATTTGATTTTAAGCCTAGGACGCCTGGAGCAGTGAAAGGAGGTGGAAATCAGTACAAGGTTGGCAGCTACAATCCTCACCAGCCTGCACATCAGCCAAAGATGTTCAACTCGCAGACCACTCACCAAGAAGGTCATTTTGACGATCTGCAAAGAGAATTTCTTGACTCTATGCAGCGTAAGTCTTAGTTTCTTTTTGATTTAGTTGCTGGGTTAATAATACAGTTAGATATAAATCACAGTACTGTAATAGTTGAAAAGGGATTTGTCTTATTGTGAATGTAAATTTTTCCTGCACCACTTTACCACTGTGAACCTGGAGGCATGTTATTGTATAACCTGCACCCTCTCATATGACATTGTTGAAAAAGTAAATATCTTCCCAAAGTTTAAATAGGGGGTACATTGTTAATTTGTTGCATTAATATTTGTTAATCTGTTGAATATTAATGCTATGCTGTGTTTCAGAAACCGCTGATAGGGAGCAACTTGCCCAACTGCAGATTTTATACAAAGCTCAGCAAAAGCAAATTGAAGACTTGGAGGGAAAACTGGAAGATTCACAGCGTACTGCGAGATACATTGAGCATCAGTTAGCAATAGTTAAAGGTATGTTTTTGTTTTCAGAGTGAGGAGTGGGAATTGCACCTCCCATTATTTCAGTTCATAACCCATGTAAAGTAATTTGATTACAGTATATTGATCCTGCGACCTTTTCAAGGATTGAAAGGTTATATTTATTCCTTACATATATTGAAAAGCAAACTATTTACACTTTTGAGGAAAAAAAATCATGAATTTTAAATTGATAAACCAGTCACTGTGTCTGTAATAGTTTGTTTGACACTTTGGCTTTTCAAATACATTTTAATTTACTGTTACACCACTGAAAGCCAATGGACCGGTTGTCTATCAGTGTGTAGTGATTGGCTGAGATTGATGGAAGTAAATAAAATCGGATATGTCATCATTCAGTTATACTGTATGTCATCCTCCTTGTGACTGTTGAGAGGACTGGCCGTCGTCTCTTACTGAATGTGCTGTTTGTGGGAACATTATGCCATTTGTTTGTCATTAACAGATGAAAAGGATGGCTTAGCAATAAGCCTAAAGGAATCAAGTCGATTGGTCCAAGAGGCCAAGGAGAGGGAGGTTCAAATGCAACACAAAATGAAGACATTGGAGCAGCAGGTACAGGTCCTGAATGAGAGAGACCAGGAGGTAGGTTGTGCGCTGATACACTGCTGTTTGTTGCTTATTTTCTTATTAAAGAGAAATACAAGCTGCAATGCACCAGGTTATCTATAATTTAGGAAGAAACACAATAAGAAAGGTGAAAAAGTCATCTATGAGAAGGCAGTAATTGTTGTCATATGGGACTTATTTAGTGCATTTAAAAGATGTGCCAGTTTTACAAAATGTTAAAATTTGATATGAAATAAAGTATATTCCTCTCTAAATTTTTATGCAGTACATTCTGAAACAGACTTAAAGCTATGCTGCTTGTATCACTTACTGAAACCTGCAGGTAGCATTAATATTGCCTTTGAAACCTGTGATAAAAGCTGTGTATTTTTTCAGTCTGTATAGAAGTCTTAATTTGTGTGCAGAACATGAAGAAGCAGAAGGTGGCAGAGGCTGCAGTAGACAGCATGAAGCAGCAAATGTTGGAACTTTGTCGCTCTGACACCCTGTCCAGAGCACGGGAGCAGCATGACAGGGACCTTGCCATCATAAAGGAGCAGCATGAGGCTGCACTGTTGGCCCTTCATCAGAAACTCGACGCTACCTCTCAAGCTCTGAACGAACAGGTCTGTTGTAAGAGTGAGGTCAGATTGCTTTTTTTTTTAAGTTATGCTAAACTCTACAGAGTCAGGTTTTCATTTTTTCACCCTATCCTGTGAAGTAAAAGAGACTGTAGAGAGAGAGAGTGAGAGAGACAAGGAAAACTGCAGAAAGTAAAGCTCACACATTTATAGTGGGATACTAACAGTCATTGAGGGACTGAACATCTGCATGTGTGTTTGGGAGAGTTTGACAGTCATCAATCAATTGCTAATAAAGCACCTAAAGACTAGTTATACAGATAAAGTATCATCATAGATTGATGCATATGATTTAAAAGAGACTTCCTCACAGAGGAGCTTGTTAGTCCAGGACCTGATCCCCATTTGACATCAAAGCCTTGTGTAATTGAAAATGTCCTGGAAAATTATTTCTTGAAAAGAGTGGAAACCCTTTAACATGTCAACAGACTATCCATCAGAAAAAATTCTGATTTCAAATAAATGTCCATATACTGATGGTCAAAATCACTTGCCTTTTGAAAGTTTGTATGTTGATAGTGTAGTTGTTTCGTTGCTTCCAGATTGATATTAGTCAGAGGTTAAGAGAGCAGGTGAAGCAGCTGGAGCACCAAAGAGAGGAAGAGCAACTGGAGAGAGCCAGACTCGTTAATGCCCTCACTCAGCGCCTAGAAGAGAGCCAACAACAATGTGCCAAGCTGCTGCAGACCAGTAAGTGAAGGGATGAATATGGACTACAACCACATTTTTGTCTTTTATGTACACGCTCTGTTGAGAAGAAAGCACAGGACATTGAGTAACTTCCATGTACATAGCTTTTAAGTTAAATTTCCTGAAATCCAAATTTTCTTCTTTGTTGTGGCTCTGTTTTCTTCAGGTTCAGTGCAGGAGATGAGTCAGATGCAAATCAAACTACAACAGGCTCAGTCAGCCAAGGCGCTGAGCGAAGACATGAACAAAGTCTTACAGGTTTGCTCTCTGATTTTTCTGCCCCAAAACAGAATGATTCTCAAAATTGTATCTCTTAGGTTTAATTTAATATTACTGTTATTGCTGCCTAATCTTTTTCTTTTTTTTAAATCCCAAAGGAGGATCTGGCTGATTTGAAGGAGCAGATCACTCTCTATGAGTCCGCTGTCAAACATGGTGTTATTGCATTTGAATTGAACATTGATTCTGAGAACCAGCTGTCCGAGTCCTGTATGGATTTAGGGTTAAAGAAAACAAACAAGAAAAATGGCATAATTCACAGGTATACCAGTGATTATTGAGCAGAGTCGTTGGCACTCACATAAATATCAATCAAAATCTAACTGTCCCTGCTGTTTCATCAGTACTGCCCTGGCTCACCTGTCAGACTCCAAGCTGCCAGAGGAGGAGGCTTTACAGTTGCTGCGAGTGGAGATGCAGCGCTGCTTGGGTAGTCTGAAGGGGAAGCGACAGAAGATCGGTCAGCTGCAGGAGGAGCTCCAGCACTGTAAGAGCCGAGCGAATGAGCTGCAGACCCAGTTAGATGAAGCCAAGCTCAGCTCTGCGGTGAGTACTCCCCCTTACATGAACAGCCACTAGATTTAATGTTGAACTGCTGAGCAAAGCATTTAATGCTGTGTTAGTATGTATGCGCTCTCAGATAGCTATTCTTTAGATTTAAGAAGATTGACTAACTTGGTTTCCTGCTAATAAAAACAGAAAAAGGAAAAACACACAAACTGTTCAGGTGGATAACGAACCTGTTAAGACGTATGGAAGTGTTATATACTTGCATGTCCCCCCCCTCCCCCCTACAGCTGTATTAGTATTAAAAGAAACAAAGGCTATACTGGTGTTACAAAAAATAAGGCTTCAATAAATGGTATATTATAATAATGTGGTTGGAATGCAGACAGCAATAATAAAAATCAGCATCTATTATATGTCCGTAGGTCAGGGAGACCAGCCAGGTGAAACATCTAGATGTGAATGGAGAGTCTCGAAAAGAGTTGATGAGACTGCAGAAAGAAAAACGACATCTACAGGAGCAAGTGGAGGTAGGGTGTAGTTTATTGGCACTAATTTTGTTCTTTGTGTTTGGACCAAATCAATAAAGTTTTTACCGACCCAATTTTAGGTGCTAGAGAAAAAGAATAAGGAGCTGAAAGAGAATGAGGAAAAAGTGAGGTCTGCCAACTCAGAGCTATGCACCAAGATGAGAGAAATGATCCAGGAGCTGGACCAGGAGAAGCAGGAGGCTGCTGAGAGGTAAGGCACAGAGAGCGCTGTATTATTTATAAATGTTTATATTTAATGTTTTTGTTAAGGTGTGTGTATTAATATATATACAATTTTGATTTCTGTATGGAGATTTGAGCGGATACATCAGCAGTATAGGGATGATGTGGTGAACCGGGTCAGAACAGAGCTCATGCTGGAACATGATGCTCAGATTGAACAGCTGACTGCACAGCACCAGCAGCTGGTCCAGCAATTACAGTAAGTCCTCAGCACCCGTCCCTGAGAATTTTAGTTGTCTGGAAAACTCAGCAGCTTGTTTACAGTGTTTACTGGTTCCTACACAGGACCCAGCTATCTGAGGCCAGTGATAAAGTGTTGGCTGTGCAAGAGTGTTACATATCTGTCTGCCAGGAGAAGGACATGCTAGAAAACAGAATATGCAACAGTGAAACGGAGGAGGCTGTGATCAAAGAACTTGAGGTATACAAGTTTATAAAATTGGTATAGTTACTCCTAACATATCAAAGTGAATAACAGAGTTCTGCTCATGGTTCTCACACTCATTAGTCCATGTAAAGGGAGGCACAAAAGAAAATGGACAGAATTCAAATACAGTTAGTGTAGAGTGCAGGACTATTAGATTACATTATACAGTAGGTCCATATTTACCCCATTTTGTACATAGTGTACCTTTGCCTGAATTGCACATGTAGATTGTGCTTTGAGTCGAAGCTTTAGCCATTTTTTTTTAACAATTTGCTTCTATTATGTGACTTTTGGTAAATGCTCTATTCCATAAAATGTTCTCAGCAATTAAGTTGCCTGTGGATTACATGTAGAAAATAATTGATTTATGATCATTTGGTTCTTATCAGCAAAGGATGAGAGAGGAGAGTAGTACAGCTATGGAGAATCTGAGGACTGAGCTCGAGGCACAGCATCAGGCTTCAGTAAACCAGCTCAAAGTTCTCTGGTCCAGAGAGAAGGAGGCTGAGATCCAGCAGCAGGTGAATTCTCATGTAGCCTCAGCAAAGGCCATGTGGAAAGATGAACTGCAAAAGGTATGATGATCCAAAATTACTGACATTCTAGTTCATGTTGGGCTTGAGAATTTTCCTGCTTCTGTGCAGATGGAGAGGACCTGGATCCAGAGGCTAGAGGAGGCTAGGCAGGAGAAACACAGAGAGACTGCTGAGGCAACCTGTCAGACAGATGAGATTGAGGCCAGTAGTGTGACAGTTATTGCTGAGGAGCTGGACTCCAGGCTCAGTGCCCAGAAACAGCAGCTGCAACTGGAAGCTGACCAAGTCAGATGCAAAGCTGTGGAGGAAGCCAGGAAACAAACCCAGAGAGAGCTTCACAAGAAACACCTGGAGGACATGGCCAAACAGGTCAGTGGGTTGTCTTTGTAACATCAGCTGCTTAGCAAATGTTCTTCACTGTACATTTTGTATCGGTGGCGCCAACTTACCAAACTAATACCCACGCTGCTAAACTTGGTAAAGCAAACAAATTACCTCAAACTTAGTATCCCATCTTTGGCTTCCCATTGAGCTAGAGTTGTATTAATCACATATAAAGGATGGAACAGTACTTAAAAAAAAGGCTTTCAGCTGATTTGAATGATTTTCGTAAATATTATTTTATTCTAAAATATTTTTCAAACAAAAAGTAAATGTGTTGTCACAGGTTGAAGGTGCAGTGACCAGGGCCTACAACCGCTGGACTGAAGACCTGACTTCATTACCAGAATATCAAGCCTCTCTGCAAACAGAAAAGGAGAAATGGGAAGAACTACAAAAAAAACACACAGAACAACGGGTATGACATGTTTTTTTGATTCTTTGTGAGTTCATGTGTCACTGCTGTCAACAGAGTTCTTTGTTGACATCTTTCAGGTGTCGCAGGCCCTGAGGGAGGCAGAGGAACAGTGGAATAAGAGGCACAAGAACCAGTTGGAGGCGCAGAGCTCTGGAGCACTGCAGGTGGAGGAACTCCAAGAGGAGGTGGTGATTCTCCAGAGTCAGCTGGAGCAAGTGAGAAGAGAGCAAGCTGCCTTGCTGAAGGCTGAGCTGGCTGGAGCTAGAGCAGCCTGGAACCGAGATAAACAGCAGGAGATCTCTATCATTCAGGTCCGCAGCGAGCAGGATTACCAAACTAAGCTGCAAGAAGAACGCAAAAAGCTGGAACAAGCTTTACAGGATGCCGACCTCCAGAAGAAGGAGCTGCTCCTACAGATGGAGGCGAAGCTTCAGCAGACAGTGAGGGTTCGAGAGGAGGAGTGGAGACATCAGCATGCAGAGAAGGAGCTGACCCAGAGACAGAAGATGAGAGATGAACTATTCACAGAGCTTCATACTGCACTGGCAGAGATCCAGGGACAACTTCTCAGGGATTTTAGTAGAGATCTGCAGGGCACAGAAGACACCAGGAAGACCAGTGGGTCCTCGTCAGAAGGCACAATAGCACGGATGGTTCAGATTTCATGCAGAGACATAGTCAACCAAGCAGTGTCCCAGGCCAAGAAGGACTGGAAGAAAGTGAGCTGTTACTGGGTTATCTAAGATGAAATAAGTCATTTTATCTGTTAGTGATTTACCATATCTTGCTCTGCTCAGTGATTGATTTAGTATTGCAGCACAGGAATACTGCCCTGATTATATGCTGTAGCATTTATCTGTGTCGATTCACATTCATCCTGGTCATGGCACGTTTATCCAAAGTGCATTTCGGATATAACTGTAGCATTTATTTATGATTTGTCTGAAGGTGCCATCTGTATGATTGTTTCTCTAATGCGGTAAAATATATCAGTTAATTTTACCTTTACGATTTAATCTGCATCCCTATAGATAAGTGAGGAACGACTGAGCTGTGTGTTAAAAGAAACACAGGAACAATATGAAAGAGAACTCGACAAAATGCAAAGTATGTAAAGTCATGGACTTTATTACTGCTTTTTTCACCCATAGCTCATGTTGTCTGTTCATCTGACTTGCTCAGATGATAGTGACCATCAACTAGTTGACTTGTCCACTGTTTCCAGACTGTTTGTCCCAGAGGAAGGAGCCTGCTCGTTGCAGGAAGGAGTGCATTGAGAATTTAAGTAAACTACAGAAGAAGAACCAGGTGCTCCAGAGACACTTGCAGAAAGCCTGTCATCAACTCCAGCACAGTGTTCAAGAGCACAAAACTGCCATGCAGTATCTCAAAGGTATATTTATTTAATGTGTTTTAAATTATTTATCTAAATAGCTTGACTCATGTTGCACTGCATCTGTGTTGATGGGATACACCACTGTTTATTGTAGACGAGCATGAACGCAGCTCTAAAAAAGCTAAGGAGGAACATCTGCAGCAGCTGGAAGAAGTGAAGAGAGCCAGAGAACCTCCAGGGTTTGTGTCATTTTCTCTGCCTGTATTGTTACCCTTGTTTATGGTTACTCAGTTCAAGCATCTTGCATTTGGGGGAATATTTAAATATGCCATGTTACTTTGGTCTCAAAAATTAAATTCTGGTGATCGGCTAATTGTGTAAGGTGAGCACAGCATTACTAACATTCACAGAGATAACTAGTTTTATTAAGGAAAGGTAAAATAATGCCAGCAGTTATAATGTTCTTACTTACAGGAGTTCTGATCAACTACAAAATCTTCAGCAAGGCCTTGAGGAGATGAAGCAGCAGTACCTGATGACTGTGGAAAAGATCAGAGGTCAGTAGGGATACTGGTTTTTCATACATGTGTGGATTTAAAATATTCTCTTTGGGGACACAGAACATCATGTTGCGCCTCCGGGGGGGGGGGGGGGGGCGAAAAAAAAATGTA
>NW_018127887.1:786697-791624 GCF_001952655.1 Monopterus albus | reverse complement strand
ATGCAGACAGAACATGATACTATTTCAGCTCTCTATGTATGATGCCATCTGTTCTTAGTCGTCTGTCCTCACTCATGAATCTGATGCAGGTTTGTATATAAATCTGCAAATGCACCCACTTCACCAAGTTAATTTCCCCTGCATGCTCCTGGTAAACAACAGACTATGAGAGTGAATGTGTTTTTAATGGCAGGAGACATGATGCGTTACCTCCAGGAGAGCCGGGAGCGAGCAGCAGAGATGATCCGCATTGAGGTGCAGAGGGAGAGGCAGCACACTGCCAGAAAGATGCGGCATTATTATCTGACCTGTCTGCAGGAGTTACTGGAGGACAGCGGAAAGACTACAGGGCAAGAGCCCATTATTGTCCTAAACTTGTTTGCATGATCATCGTGGCTCCTCAAGCTAATTGTATGGATGCTACTCTCTTCTGCAGGGCTGAAAAGAAAATAATGAATGCTGCACGCAAGCTAGCAGCCATGGCTAAAGTGCTCGAGACACCTATCAGAAGTAAATGTGGAAAGAACTCCAGTTTACCAAGTGAGTACTGTTGTACAGGCCTATTTTACTGTGGATTTTTTTCCCCAAAATGTCAGTATGGTCTGCATCAGTGTTTTGTGTTGGCAGATTGTTTGATATCTGTCCACCGCTGACTGCCCTCCAGGTCGAAACGTGGGGTTCAGTACGAACCCGTCCACAATAACTGAGCTTCTTGACGTCAGCCCAGAAGAGAGATCCCACAGGGAACAGACTTGTGCTGATTCAGAGCAGAACCTCACTGCTGCTACCAGGACTCAACCTTTGAGCCATCAGGCCATTTCTGTTTCTGGGAAGGAGGAGCCCTCACTGGGTGCAGGGATGAAACCCCAAACTGCTGCTCACACACACCATCACTGTTACAAACCTTCTCAACAGATGGCTTCTCCATCCCAGGTGGATTTTGTCAGTGTGTCTGTAAGGAGTAAGAGTAGGGAGCTGTACCTGCAGGGAGGTGACTCAGAGGATCAGAGCAAACCTTTCCTCATCCAACAGGCTCCTGTCAGAGATGAGAAACAGACCAACTGGAGCACAATCAGTAGTGACCCGGACACAAGCTTCCAAGTCCCTAGATACTCCTACTCAGGGAGGAAAGTAGAACCAGTTAAGCCGTTTTCTGTCTCTGCTATATCGGCCAGTGGAGAGTTTGGCAGCCTCACCCCGGACAAGTCTGACCTGACTGTTTATAATGAGATCGCCAAGAAGACACCTCACATCCAGATCTCAAACTTTCCTAGTACAAAGATGAGTACACACAGAGAGCCCACTCCTGGCTCTGAGGGTGAAAAGCAGCAGGGAGTTTGTCCCAGGCCTCTGTTCTCTGAGCTGAGACAGTGCCAACAGGACAGTGCACTTGGCAGTCTGTTCTACACAAAAATGACACCGTGAAAGGCAGGTAGGACTGAACTGACCTGACAGTTTTAGATGGCTCACAAAAAAGTGCCTTTAATGCAGTGTATAAAGTTTACATGATGTAGAACATTTGCCTTCATAGTTGCTTGCAGTATGTTTGTGTATGTGTGTTGTAGTTTGACATAGTGGGAATGTGCTTCTTTGCTTTCATGTGCTAAGCTATTGCTGTCACTAGCTTCATAGTGGTACTGATATTCTCACGTACCTCTCAACAAGAAAACAAGCTTCCCATAAACGTCAAACTATTATAGCTTGAATGCATAGCTTGTTCCACTTCACACATTTCATGCATGCCTGTCCTGGTCTGGACAATTTATCCCCTCATGTTTTCCCCCCCCTCATCCTATTGGTCACATTTCAGCCAAGCCTTAAAAATGCAACTGCAGGGTTTGGTTTTAAATCTCAGTGGGCCCTCAGCTATATACTCTGAATTGAAGTAAGTAAACCGTTGACTTACTTCAGCAAGGTGCACTGACCAGACAGCCAGCTTTGACCTAAACCTGATTCTGTTTGAAAAGCTCCCAAACCCCTCAAGCAGGCAGATTTTGGAATTTACTGTCTCACAGTTCACTGTTGCTCTGAGAGGTTGGATAAATACAGCCTCAATAAATAGAAAGTATAAAGATGTTTTCTAAGTGTTTTTTTTTTTTCCAGGGATACCACAGTATTAGCTTATGAAGCTAATGTCCACAAGTATTCACATGCTTCTTTTGCATCCCTGTACTTAGAGGTAATGTGCGTTTTGGAGAAAATGTTTTTATGCCAGGAGTTGTAGCTTCTAATTTTTAATCCTGTGACAACCCAGTATGTGAGATGCTGGCAGCTCAAAGTTATCTACTGTAGCACTTTGGGTTTATAAGGTGCACAGCTTATGTCACTCTTCTGTTTTCACTCCAGTGTCTTTGTGGCTTTATTTTTTGGAATATTTTATATCACATCAATGAGATATGCTGTGCATAAATAGTTTTTATATATTTCTTTGTCCTTTTAATAAATCTTATAATTTTGCTGCACATTGATAATGAATAATTCATTTGTCAAAAAGCGCTGAACTTCACCAGCAAATTGAAAAGGTATATATTCAGACATGACACAGTCATGTCAGATGGTATAAATCCAGCCCTGTTTGCCTGTAAACCAAAGTTCATCTTCAGATACACCAGGTGAGAACTAATCTTTTCAGCATCATTTAAATGGTGAGTAAAAATCACAGAAGGATACCAATCAAGTGAACACCATAGTTTATATACTGACTGACTGAATCACAAAGTACTTTGGTAATTCTGCCAGTTTTTGACCATTGTAGACATTTCCCAACCTTTAGTAATGCTCCTCCTCCTCCTCCTCACTTTTTAACCCGGTCTTCAGTTTTTTGGGAACATAAAACTTTCATTCGACACAGACCAACGCGCAGGTAACAGTGCTTCTCTGGATGTGGTTTTTCTTGCACTTTTATTCCGCTTTCCTTACTTCTTCCTGGATGTCCAGTACGTGCTCTTTAAATTAAAAGCGAGGTACTATATTTTAAAATACATGCAGAGTGTTTTTCTGCAGAGCTGCCTCAGCAAAGAGGGAGACACTGCGCTGCCCCCCAGAGACGAGCCGATGTCCCTGTGGCTGTGGCTGGGTTTGACGAAGACTGGATGTGCTGCTCCAACATCACAAATACTTTCCTAATGCGAGTTAGAACATTTCCTTTTATACGAGTTTGTAACTTACACACAAACCTATTAAATCACAATTCACTCTGGCGTTAACCGACTAAAGCTAAAGTAAATGGTTGTAGTTGTGTATACAGACGTGAAACCAGTATAGCCAGTTTAAGATACTGTTAAATATACAGTATAAGTAAAATTGCAGCCCTTGCAAGGTCTAATATTGCACAGTTTGATACTTTACTTGTTTTTTAAATATGAAAATTAATCATTCAGCCCTTATTATGGGCAAACTAGCATTTTTAAATCAAAGTTTCTATAAAAAATGAGTCCAGTTTACTTAGGACTAGCTGTCCTCTGACCTAAATGAAAAGCAAGTGCATGCAGAGACAATATTAACCAGACAACAGCCACGTGTTAATTTTTAATTTGGCCAAGTCACACAGGCTTCAGTGATCTACATAGTTTTAAACAGAATATGGCTAAAGGTAAATGTGTGTGTGACGTAGCCATACGCCGCTCCCCATATATCTGCAGACTAATGCAGTCCAGTTAAACCAGTGAACGCCCACCACTTGCTCAGATTTCGGATTCTTGAGTAAGGGTTGCCATTTGAAGTTTCTGTAATAGTTTTTCTGACTTTTAATATTAAGGTGTTTTTATCAGTGGATTCAGTCTTTTTGTTACCCCTTGCACTTTAAAATGACGTTTCATAATAATCACCAGGAAATCAACTGCAGTTAACGATCCGGGAGGTGTCGCAAGTGTAAATCAGTCCGATGGGACCGGACTGCAGCGCTTATTCCCTGCACGTTTGTCACTTTGTTTACTTACTTGTTTTGCTGTTAAAATCTTTCAATACAGACGCACGTTATAGAAGATAACACAGCATGAGTGTAATGTGAGAAAGGAGTCCACGGTGGATGTGAAAACACCAGATCTGGCAACTAGAAAACATTCCAGTGTGGAGGAGGACGCGGCATGCCAGAGCTGAGCACCGCCCCCGGCGGATTGTGTCAATTTGGTCACAAATATCCCTGAACTGCGTGCTTCCCACCCTGACAGATGTTCCCAGCATAGTGCGCTCTGCAAAATGTACATGTGCTTCACCGTCTTAGCCGGGCTGGCTCTTCTGACCTTTTCATTTCTTAAGAATTTCCCTTACTTTGGCGAGGACTGCACGTATATCCTGAGGATCATCAAACTTGGCATCAGGCTACTTGGATACAAGACAATCAAGCCTTTTTACAGCATCTTGGACTGCTTCTTGGATGCGGTGAAGAGGCATCCCACTAAGATTTTTCTGCACTTTGAGGGTCGTGAATATTCTTATGGCGAAGTGGATGTACAGAGCAACAAAGTGGCCAGAGCTCTGCAGGCTGAGATCCGGTTGAAGGAGGGGGACGTGGTCGCCCTGTTCCTGGCCAACGAGCCCAGTTTTGTGTGGATTTGGCTCGGCTTGGCCAAGCTGGGCTGTCCGGCTGCTTTGCTCAACTTTAACATTAGATCCAAGTCTCTGCTGCACTGTTTTTCCTGCTGTGGGGCGAAAGTGATCATCGTCTCTCCAGGTGAGACACGATCTCATGATAATGGATCTGTCAGGGCTGCAGAAGCGTTTTTCCTTCCTTAGTCACCCCACAGCCCGTCGGGTTTATCCCGTGGTCCGTCGGAGGCGCCCTGTCCCCAGAAACCACTAAACTAAATTTCCAACAGTGGCCAAAATAAAGTAGTTAAGACTACAGTAGAGCCATCCTGCGCAGCTATAACGGCACAACAATGCATAATAATCGAATAATATCTATGTATAAATCACAGGAGCCATA
>NW_018127887.1:765023-786656 GCF_001952655.1 Monopterus albus | reverse complement strand
ATGAACTGGTGTGGGTGGGGGGTGGGGGTTCACACAGCATTATCGGTTCCTTTAGTGTAGTACAAAATTAAACGGTCAACTTTATACTTGTCCATAATGGGTTTTTGTTATTTAAATAGCTTCTTCAGATGGCTGTATTAACTTTGAGAGCATGCAATTTAAAATGTTTGAAAAGTTAACACCATGTTGTCTTGCTCGGGGCTAGAGTGACCTGATAGGAGCCCACAAGAGTAATCATCAATAATCAGATTGTAGTTCTAGGTTTGTACAAGTGACCTTTTATCTCTACTCAAAGGCTGTTAATGATTGTTTAGCTTGCAAGTGGGCGGTAGATAAAATAAATGGGATTAAAAACTGAAATGCATCTTCCTTGCATTGATTAAAATAGTTATTTTGTGTTTTATGAAGCACATAATAAAATAAGTAATGAAATAAGATTTTCTCCTGCAGTTATGTTATATGTTTACATTTTTATTTTTCCTGTTCTGATTATTCCAACCAAACTGTTTTTCAGCCACAGCAGTGTGATTTTTGTTTTAAAGTAGTGAACATTTAGAAGAACGTAGACCAGAAAAAATGTATTTGGTCAGGACAGTCTAGGAGTTTATACGACATCAGTATCTAATGGTTTGCTCATCAAATATCATCAGGGACAGAAATCTTAATCACTTTTTGTCCCACATGGTTACAGTCAATGTGCTCTACATTGCACTCTGGGAACTGGTTTCTCTGTGTTTCCATTATGGTGCTAGAGTTTCACTAGCAAGAAATGCATGCATGCTGCTGCACCATGTGGTCATCATGTCCCAGTGTGAAATGATGTAACATGATGCACGCCTACATATGCGGTTTTGTGGAACATGGCGTTCTGATATATGATGTACAACTGAGAGCTCGTCTGTATTTGCAGAGCTGCAGGACACTGTGGAGGAGGTTCTACCAATGCTGAGAGAGCAGGGTATCAGTGTGTACCTCCTGTCAGAGAACTGCAGCATCCAGGGCATCAATACATTGTTGGACAAGATCTCCCAGGCCTCGGATCAGCCACTGTCCCCGGACCTGAGGGCCAATGTCAATATCAGGAGCACCGCTTTGTACATCTACACATCAGGCACCACAGGTACACCAGGAAACTCCTGACACCACCACTGTTGCTAGTTTCTTATTTAAAGTCAAAACAGATGCAGTCTAATACAAATGCCTTGCAATAAATCTAACCTTAATGAAGGTGCATTATACTGAAAGGTGTTGGTTATTATATCCAGCATATTTATAAAATAAAGAGTAGATCTGATTTGATTCTTCACTCAGCCTGTTCAGTGGCAGTGAAAACTGGGAACATTTAGTTCTGTCAAGTTTTTACGTGAGATATGAAGCTTTTGGAGTAGCACAATCCATCCATTATCTATACTGTTTAATCCAGAATAGGGTCGTGGGGGGTCTGGAGCCTATGTGGCACATCGAGCTGTAAAAATTAACACCTTATAATAGATATAGTGAACAATTCCGTATTATATAACCAAATGCCAGCATTAGTGTGTTTGATTCTGGCTGTTTAGCAGCTACTGTAACTGCTCCGTTATGCTCACCAGCTATTCAGTAACTGTTTATCATTTGGTGTTGAGCAGGTACCAGTAAAGTTGCAGGCCATAAAACCAAAACAATGAACTGGAAAACACTCAAGATCTGAACCAAACTGGAGAGCTGGGTGATGATTTACTATTCTTTTGGAAGGTTTGCCTAAAGCAGCCGTTATCACCCATGAGCGGGTATGGGCTGCCTCCTTCCTCCAGGCATCCTGTGGAGTCACAGCAGAGGACATCATCTACATCAATCTGCCTCTGTATCACAGCGCAGGCTTCCTCATCGGAATGACTGGAGCCATCGAGAGAGGTAATTGTTCTCTTAACCTTCATAGGAATGTAAGAACAGAACTATTCATCCACCTTGTTTGGGCAGTTTAACCTGTAGTATGGTTGTGTAATGTGACGCTGATTGCAGGTATAACCATTATTCTGCGGAGGAAGTTCTCTGCATCTCAGTTCTGGGACGACTGCAGGAAGTATAATGTGACAGTGATGCAGTACATTGGTGAAACACTGCGCTACCTCTGCAACACACCCAAGGTAAAAGGACTCTAGACCAACATGTAGTTTCAATGAATCGAGGACCGTTGTTGTAATGGAGGATCTCTAATCAGAGCTGTTGTCAATGTTTGCAGAAAGACAACGACAAGAACCACAAAGTGAGGATCGCCATTGGCAACGGAGTCCGGACAGACATCTGGTCGGAGTTTCTGAGTCGCTTTGGTGACATTCAAGTTAGAGAGTTGTATGCTGCCACAGAGGGGAACATCGGCTTCTTAAACTACACCTCCAAGATCGGTGCAGTGGGGCGAGCCAACTTCGTCCACAGTGTAGGAGCAACATGTGAAATGTTTGTTGTGGTAGTGTGGGGCACTGAGCCCCAGTTTGTAGCTAGCAGCTACAGTGGAGCTCTGATTTAAATTTGCCACACTGATTTGAAAAACGCCTCTTATAACCTCGGATCAGTGAGGGTGTGGAAGTGCAGTGTGGATTTTAACAACAGTGACCATAGAGGGAAAGAAATAAGCACCTGGCCTGAAGATAGTGGGGTGGGGTTGTTACAGCAGGGAGACAACACTTCTAGACATTTTTCTTTACTTGATTTATCCAAATTTGTGCTAAATCTTAGTTAATGCAGCTTTAATCAACAGTAGAATGTAGACGTTATGTGATTATACACCTTTAAATGAACTTACTTTCTTCTCCCAGTGGTTCTTCCCCTACACTCTGATCAAGTTTGACATTGAGAAGGAAGAGCCTGTTAGAAGCTCTGAAGGTCTGTGCATCAAGGCAGCCAAGGGTGAGTCAACATTACAGGCTGTTTACACCTCTCTCTGCTTTTTGACACAAGTAGCAGTAGCTGCTTTGTTGTCTCTGATGCTTAAACCAATAATTGTTCTGTGATCCTGTGACGGGCGATCGCTATTTCTCATGTCTTTGTCAGGTGAGACGGGACTTCTGGTGGTAAAGATTACTCACCGAACTCCTTTTGTGGGGTACGCTGGTAACCACCAACAGAATGAGAAGAAGAGGCTTCGCAATGTATTGGAAAAAGGCGACCTTTACTTCAACACCGGCGATTTGCTTCGGCTTGACCACGAGAATTTTTTGTACTTTCAGGATCGAGTTGGTGACACTTTCAGGCAAGTTGTGACTCATTTTGTGTTCTCCCATCAGTTTTGACTAAATCACTATTTAATACTTGTGAATTTGTTGGACAACAGAAACAGGAAAATATGTAAATAAGAATGACTAGCAACAATGAGTTTGCGGTGTGGATGGATCAGATTTTGTTGTTTCTTGGTGTGGATATAGTATTAATTTTAAGGCATGATGCATCATAGTATAAAATTTAAAGCAACAGTTCATCTTGTTTGGAAAGTACAGCCCAGTTTTTGTCTAAATGCAGTAAATCAACCCCAATATGTTAAACAGACGTTTGTTTTTGCGCCTACTTAAAGAAAAACTGTATTTGTGCCTTTGTTGCAGATGGAAAGGAGAGAACGTTGCCACATCAGAGGTTGCAGACATTCTCATATTGGCTCATTGCATTTTGGAGGCAAATGTATATGGTGTTAAAGTTGAAGGTAAAAACACTGACGTCATAAATATTCAACCCTGTCTGTCAGTATGGGAGCAGAAACTATAGAAGAGGCTTTTCTAATCATTTCCTGTATGTGAATCAAACCGATTAGGTCACGAGGGGCGGATTGGCATGGCAGCTGTCACTTTGAAGGAAGGAGAAGAGTTTGACTGTTTGGACACCTACAAGCAGGTCGTCAGCTACCTCCCAGCTTACGCGAGACCTCGATTCATCAGGATTCAGGTAAAACAAAACCCCTTATGTTGCCACTTGGGTGATATTAGTCTGCCTTACTGTCTTGGAGGTTGAGGACGACTGTAGACACTACTCAGCGCTAAGAAAGTCTCAACTTCTCAACATTTTTGGGTAAAAAAATTATTTAGCTAGTTTTATATAGACAATTCTCCTAAAAAGTGACTTTTTGAGTAGGCTACACTAAGATTAGGGAAAACGCAAGCGAGTTAATTTAGTTGCTCGATATATATTTATATTATTTGTATATACATGTTTCTTGTTCTGCTTTCTGTGTACTGAGGAACCTAGGATATCTACTGATACTCAGTTTTATAACACTTATGAAAAATCAGTTTAATGGGGATCTGTGATGTTTGGTCATCATCTGATTTGCCTCATAAGATCAGTATCGGTGTTGTTCCTTTGTTGCTGTTTATAAAGTTGGACAAACATTTTAAAACTTTTTTTTTTTTTTTTTAAGCCCTGCATAGAGACGACGGGGACATTCAAGATGAAGAAAGTGAGGTTGGTGGAGGAGGGATTCAACTGCACTTACATCAAAGACCCTTTATACTTCCTTGATCTTGAGAAAAAGACATACGTTCCCCTGACCGAGGAGATCTACAGAGCGATCACCTCTAGGGAAATCAAACTTTAACAAAGTAGCGAGTGTTGATGTTGAACCAGGCGACTCATTCCCTCATGGACCTCTAGACACTGCCAACTAATCTCAGGGACAGGAACTCTAGAACATCACATCATTTGAAGAGGCTCCTTTTTTTAAATTAACACAGCTACAGTTCATCTCTACAAAACTAATGTTTTTTTGGCATCCAGGTATATCTCCATGCCACTAGTGTGCTTTTAATAATTAAACTCTGGTTACCTCTTTCCCCCGAGTCTTTATGATCATTCAACTAAACTGCAACATTTAAATGTTTATTTTAATCAGAGATTTTTGCATTTGATGATAATATGGTAAAATGTAAAACTTAATTCTGATCAGATTTTACACAGATGTACATTAAAATTTTAAAACCTGCTATGTCACATGTTGTACAATCTGTGGCAGGTTTATCAGTGAACCTTTGAACTGATGTTATGTACAGACAGTCTTTGTTCTGTCAGATTGTTTGTGTACTATTGGCACATACTGTTAAACTTAATCACGTAAAGTATGTGAGGATCTTTACGTTGTTTTGCCCCCAAGTGCTCTGTCGTTAATCTAAGAGCTGCCGAAGTGCTCTTGTAGCCACGTTTATGGACACAGCGACTTTGATTGTGGTGGGGTGACTGACCTAACATGACCTCTGGCATAAAATACTTGGTCACAAGCTTAGTCATGGGACTAGCATGCCAAAGGTTGAAATTGATTAGTTTTTATTAAAAGTAAAGATATTTTTAATGCCCGAGAATGAACTTCCTTTTCTTACAGTCCCATTCGTCAACTATTTAAAGTATTATTTCCTCATTTGGATGTTCGGGCTTCTCTCTGCAGACTGATGCATGTTCAGTTTGTTTTCTGTGCTGAATAAGCTTCTCTGTGCACAATATGTGCAACAACATGTGATTTACTAAAGTGTGACAGGGAAACTTGCCTCCAGTGCAAACACACTGACAACAGGCTTTTCGGTGAAGTATAAGTCATTTGTACATTCATAAACGGTGGATTTTTGGATAGGAAGAAAAAGACTTAAGCATTTTTAACTAGTGATTGTTTTGGTTACATGACAAAATATTTAAAGCCAAATAGCTTTTGCTTTTTGAGCTTGAATGATTAGTTGATTAGAAACTAGTTAAAACGTTTTAAACAAAATGCCAAGTATTTGGTGATTCTGTAATTTTTTGTATTAGCTCTCATATTGTAAACTGAACTTTTGGGGTCTTTGAAAGGCATTATAAAGATGTATGACATCTTTATAATGCCCTTCTCTAGAAATGGATGATGAACCTTTTAAAACGAATTTCTGGCAGTTTACAACCCAAACAATTAAATTAATTGGTAGACTAACTGATAAAGTCAATAATCAATAATTGTAGCCCAGTGTGCTTGGAAAAAAAAAAAAAATCTGATCAGCGAACCAGAAAATGTCAGATTAATAAAAAGACATTAGGAAACTTGAGGAACATTAAGTGCCGTGGTGGCGAACAAACTAATAGGGTGCAGAATAATCCACCTGAATGCTCAGCTGACTAAACTTTCAGTAAATCAGGCGTTGCATACCGTCAAACACGCCAGCTTCTGCGCCCACAAAGGAATTCCTCGAGCTGTTTGGCAGAAAAACAGTCTGGGTGTGTCATTATATAAAACATCTGGAGGTTTGGAGCAACACAAAATAATCAAATCCGAGGAGCACTTACTTTAAAAGTGAATTTATTTATTAATACAGTGGTATACTTAGAAATGTCGCAAAAAAAAAAAAAAAAAAGTTGAACTAAAGAACCAATCTAAATAAATAAAAATGTCAGCCACACAGGAGAACAAACTAGTTGGGTTGAAGCAGTGTTATATCAAAAGAAAACAGTACTGATGTGCCATAATAAATTGTCTATTAGTACAAAAATACATTTCAGGGCACACAATACAGCATCCAGTATCACAAATAAAGGGGCCACTCTTCACAGCAGACGCCCTCAAGTACATCTTTTAAAATCATTTAAACCAAGCACTTCTCTATTTTGTAAATAAGAATAAAAAGTTTTGACTGTTAAAAATGCCTCCAGTAGTGTTTGTGTGTGTATAGGTTGGTAGAAAAGTCAGACTTATTACTGCTTATGTCAGTTCCAAGGCTCAGGGGTATAACCAGAATATAAACATAACCAATGTAACCGCTTTCTCTTTTTTAACAAACGTTTTCTCTTTTATACAAAATAACAAATGTACAAAAGTTGATTTACAGAGAACCAAGGCCATATGCTAGCAATATATACAGCCACAATTTAAACATCTTCTAGCTTTGTGTATTTCCTCAGACTCCATATGCATAGCGGTAAAAGAAAGCATACCATTTCATCAGCCTCAGTTATTCTCGTGTGCTAAATCCGAGTTCACCGTTTGAGAAAATGCAGAGACTTTTTCTTCGTAGTGATCGCTGTAACTGAAGGATCGATGTTTTAAAGTGTCACTGAAAAGTTAATATGCGGATAAGGCATCACTGCTTGCAGTGTACGATGGGGTTTTCATGTGTTGAACTTAGTGGTAGCAGGCATCTGGACCTGAGTCATAGCACATGCATAGATCTATAGACAGCAGGAGTTTGTAAAATCAAGTCAGTATATTTATCTGTGGTAAAACATTGCTACAAAACAGTTTGAAACAGTCCCGTGAGAGCAAACGGGCGTCGGACACTAACGCTTAACCTTCATTCCTCATCGTTTTATGATGCCTATATCTTCCTTCAGGAGTCAGGCTCAGCGTTTCTCTATCCTTCATGAGTGAAACGCATGACAGGGAACTCACAAACAAAAGTTTTGCATATACTAACTTTTCTGTTTGTGAGTGTCTTATTTTTTATTTTACAGTACAGAAATAAAAATCCCACTGCAATATTAAACAAGTTTCCAAAATTCTCCTTTTTCCCTCACACTGCTCTGACCTTTTACGAAATTTGCTAAAAATGTCCATATGAGATTTATCAGTCTGTGGCACTAGTCATGCATTCCAACTTCAGTTCCTTTGCTTAAATAACTTGATTTAATCTTTATTTTTTGCAAGCCTCAAAAGCACCAAAAAAAAAAAAAAGAACATGAGTGCAGTCTCAGGGATGCTGGACTCCTGTGTGTGTGTTTTTCCCCAAATTTTGAGCACAGTAAACAACGTGAGTAAATCAAGTTCATCATCTTACTTCATCATCAAGCATTGTGCACCATGCCGCAGTGGAGGGTGAGCAGCAGGGGCGACCGACGCCCCCTCTTTATCACATTCAGTAACAGGCCAGCTGTTGCCCTCTTCAGAAGTGGTCAATGAGCACAGACACACAGTTTGCACCCACCAGGTAGTTTGGGTCTCCAGGAAGAGATTTGTTCTGCCAGGTTTTGGGATCACCTGCAGGAAACAGAGACATGGTGACAGCTGCTGGAGAACCTCCCTTCATCTTAAAGCACAGGAAAACACACAGCTCAAACCAGAACAGATTATTCTGACAGACGTTCTCGTCAATAAAGCAGTAAACAACAAGCAGAACTAAGAATTTCAATGATTACTTCATTAATGAAGGCGGGATGTGTGATGAAGTCATGAGTCTGTGATTAATGCTTAACAGATCATTAATATAATGACTTGTAAATCTCAAATCACTTCACACATGAATTCAAGCATCACTAAAATAAGCCAGAATCCAGTTCAAGAGAAAAGGGACACGTTTAGACATGTATTAGATCACCTCCTCTGAAAGCACAACAGTATCTGTTAGTGAGAAATATTGAGCTGTTTTATGAAACTGGTGGTCAGATGTAAACAGTTTGACTAGGAGTATAAGGGCACAACCAGCTCAGGTTTCGGTTTAACCCACAATAACACACTAGTGTCAGTTCATTTTTCTTAGGCATGTAAAGCCACAAAACAAGCTAGGAAGTGGCATAACAAGACTTTCTTTGGCATTTTATTACTATTTCATTGAACAAAGCGGATCACAACACAGAAGAGACATTGAAATATTAACTGGGGACTTAAAAACCAGTCTGTCATCAAATCATGAGAACTAATGTACATGTGAGAAAAGCCCGCAGATGTAGCATTGCTCTGCTATAATATCGGATTCACGATGGACAACTTTACCTGCCGCCTACATTACCCATAATGCAGCTCGACTGCTGACAGTTCAAAGATCTGGGTGTGGTGCTCGCCACAGGTACAGATTTTGATTTTCAAACTTAACTACAGCTCCACCTGACACTCGGTTGATCAGATTCAACGCAGATTTTCCACAACTTTTTTCACTCAAGTAAAATTAATATTCTGATAATAATTTGCAAATGATTACAAAATGTCCACTGACTAAAAGTGAATATAAAGAAGTAGTGAAACAGACGCAGAGGCTGATCAGATGGGTCTGAAATACCCTTTTCTCTGTAAGTGGATATCAACTCATTGGGTGGCATGTAAATGAATGTACAAATGAACAGAAATCAGTTAATGAATGTTAACTATTTACATCAACTCCTAATGACCAAGTAAGCACTTGCTATATAACGTTTGTCCATCACTATTTCCTGAAGATGTAGATTAATTTTTCTGTCCAGTTGAAGAGCTAGCACACAGCAACGTTTGGCACTGTTGCTTGAAAAATGACTAAATGATTTATTAAAACGGTTGTCAGTTTTCTGTTGTGTCGTAGTGTATTTGTTAAAACAAGTCTCTGCAGTTCATATTAAGCATGAAATAAGAAAAATGTCCAAAGAGCGCATGCATGAGAAAGAGGTGAGGGAGAATATGAAAAACAGACATGAGAAGCTTTCCTCTCTAATCATTAAAGCCAACCCACAGACCCAAAAGGACAGGGAGAGGACAGCGTACCCGACGAGGAGTCGGAGGATTTTAGAGCAAAAGACCAACCATCAGGGGTCATAGACGCACAGTGAGGTAAGCGCAGCTCCACCGGCTTCAGGAACTTAAGTCCGTGAGGGCCACACATCACCAGTGGACTGAGCAACGTTTCTCCTGCATGGACACACGACAAGATTTAAATTCCACAAATTAAACAAGCAGGAATTAATCAACAGGCTGAGTTATTGATTACCCAAGTCTGCTGCCAGGCCTTCACAATGAATGACAAAGACTTGCCAGATTAATTAAGTCCACTCCCATATGACGACATGGATGTTATATTATTTAAAAGCAGATTTAAGAGCAACTGTGTACCATGGTCTTTGCTGTAAATCAGCCACTCCCTTACATCTGTATATTACCTACTCATAGTTCTTGTGTTGCTCTGAGTGTGCAGCAACATCAATGAAGTATAAACTTCAGTAAGTCACAAATCTAGAAAATCTTCAGTCATCAATTCTACATTTACCTGTTAAAGATGCTGCTAATACTTTATGCTGATGTAGCCATTCATTAAAAAAACAAAAAAACAAACAAAAACCACACATACTTTATGGGTGCAGATAAATCCCCTATTCGCCCTGAAACAAAACTCCTTTAGTGATGGAAGACATTGTGCAACAGTGCAGCACTGACCTTTCTCCTTGTCGAGCGGGGGCAGGATGCTGTTGTCGCGGCACACTTTGAAGTAAATCTCCTGCTCCACGCTTTCGGGGATGGCACCCTGAGGGATGATGATGCTGACGCCCGTCTCAATGGAGCTCAGGACCCCTCCGTTGCAGTTGAAGATCCCCCGGGCAGTAGCCACCACGGTGTGCCCTTCGTCCTCATCGTCATCATCCAGCACACTGGGGCTGAGGGGCAAAGGCACAGATGTCAACATCATCAGTCAAAACTGTGTAGGCAGACAATAATGCACAGCAGAGGACATGAGAGCAAAGCCCCTGTGGACACACGAGTCTGTCTTTTAGCAGTTCACAGAACTTACCGCTGCTGTTAGAGGTGGAAGGTTATCAGTGTCTTACCTAACAGGGATGGCTTTGGGGATGGCGTTGATGTTATTGTGCTGGTATTTGGGCCTGTTGTCCATAGTGCGAGTGAAGGTGTCCAGGCCGCTGTCATGGTCCAGAGGCTGTGGTGAAAGCTGAGGCTTCCCACTGCTGTTGCTCACCACACCGGGCTTGCTGAGGAAGTCCGTCTTCACCTGTGTGTCATTGGGCAGCAGGTTGTGGTTGAACTTGGGGCTCTCGAACTTGCGCTCAAAGGGCCGGGCTGAGCTGGTGTAAGGCTTGGGAACGTAGCGGTTATAGGTAATTGGAGCTGGAGTGCCCAGCATCTTTGGGGGTGCTGCATCGGTGCCGTTGACTGGGGATTTGTCAGGGAGACCCCTGGGGGGCAGGTAGGCCCCTGGTGCAGGTTCTTCCCTGCTGACCGGCCTGAGAGCGGCCAGATCAGGTTTGGGATTGGGTGAGCTCAACTGTTCAGGTATGGCGTTAGCTGGAAATGTATGGAGGACGACACAGTCAGCTAAATACAGTCTTTGTCAAAATGTCATATCCTTGTCAGATATACTTAAAATAGCTTAAATGATTTGTTCAATAGTAACTCAACTCACAGAAAACTGATTAAGGTCATTTTCAAGCAAAAATAAGAACATCCTCTATTTCCAGCTTATGAGAATATATCTTATGTGATTTTGTACTGAGGTTTGGACATACGGAATTTAAAGATGTCACTTGGACTTAAAAGCATTATGAGCAATGCTTTTTGGATATTTGCTTTTTGTTTTTAAATAAACCCAAATATTATCTGAAACATTAACTTGTAGACTCAGTGATAATAAACATACTCATTTGTTGCAGCCCTAAACAACAGAACTGACACATTACTGCATCTTTATAATGTTAATTCACACTATATAGGCTGAGAGGCAGGAAGCATCAGAGAGCTTACCGTCGTTGGGGCTGAGTTTAGGTAGCGTGTTGGGTGGGATGGCAGGGGCAGGTGGCCCATATTGAGAGGAGGGGCTGATTTGGGGTAGGGGTTCATATCTTTTTTCCACTGGACTCACCTTCTCTACAGACTCAACTCTGCAGTAGGAAACAATACAGTTAATAAAAACAATGATGCTGTGTCACTCAGTGGCAAGAACAGAGCTCTGAGCCACTACCGGCGTAAGGACTGTTGTTATACCTGTTGTACGGGTAGGATAACTGAGGTGGTTTGGGCAGATCATGAAAGCGGTTGATACTGGGAGTGGGTTGGCCCGTGGCTTTGCTGTCAAAACTACGACGATCAAAGTAGGACAACTGTTTCCTGTAGTACTCCTCATCTTCATCTGGGTCATAGTGGTTGGAACGCACTACATCATCCAGTGGTTTACTGTGGGGCTTCTGTGGCTCAGGAGCCCTGCAGAAAAAGCCAAAGGAAACAAGTAAAACCCCTACAGCGATTTAAACAGCAAAGCACAGACAACGGCATTGGCTGGACAACGTAAAGCCTGCCAGACAACGTTTTGACATTTTGGATTTCCTGCGCACTCATTTGGAGATGAGTCAATGACAAAAAATTGTCAAATATGTCTGAAAACATTCTGGCTACTTCTCACAGCAGGGAGTTCCCTAATGACCCAGCTAACATGCAGGAAAAGCACTCTTGGTAAACTCCCATCATTTAGTCAAATGTTAGCCTTGGCAAACCTGTCTTGTCTTTGCGCGGCAGCACTGGCTTGCTGCACAGTGAACTGACTCCACTAGATGGAGCTCAAACAACAACAAATGAATTCCCAGGTGCCTCTGCAAAGACCTTACAGTTGTCCTTCACCCAGCTACTCTGCAGCCTGGGGTGCAGTAATGAGGAGTACAAACCTATAGGTAGGCTTCTCCTGCTCCAGGTTGTTGAGGGAATTGGCTTTGAGAACAGGACCAGGTGCAATCACAGGTTTGGGAACATCTGCGGGCTGAAAAGCAAAGAGAGGACTCTCTTTAGCATTTTCTGCATCTGATCCAGATTTTTGCACACATGAATGGACTGCATGCACACATAGATATATGGCACTGCGTCTGACATCTCACAGCCCAGACAATCATCACTTCATAAAAACAAGCTCACATTTTCAGGTTCTGCAGTTTTGTTTTTTTTTGGCTGATGTATCTGCATTTTGGAAAGGTCCCTTTGACCCCCATGGAGCTTTGTTAGTTATCTCATGTTGCTTTGAAAATGTGTGTATCCAAGTCAAACCTCACCAACAGCTGACAAAAATTTGACATTTTGCCCGATTTTATTATTTTTTAATTCTATTTTCTTACCTACTCTTTAAACATCCTTATATTGTTTGTTTTGTGACGCGTGACCTGAATTTCTTAATCAGCAACATGTACAACTGTGATGAAATGTACAGCTATGAGGCCTTTACATTATTTTGTCTACCAGCTTAATCAAAGCCGCTCTCTGTTGCAGAAAATGTTTGACCTACTGAGGTGACAGCTTTACACCTCTGTGAGGAACCTACCCTGAGCGCTGAAGATTCTCCTCCCTCTTTCGCCCTGTCCATAGAAACAGACCGTTTATTCTCAAACATCTTGACTCTGTTGAGCACTGACTGTGGTTTCATGGCCGGGTCCTCATTCAGGTCTTCCCGAGGTGGAGGAGGGAGGGGTTTGGAGCCTGGAGTGACAGCTGGCTCACCTGGGGATGGCAGGGTCTCTGGTTTAGGAGTGGGAATGGTGGGTTCAGAGTTCATCATAGGCTCATGTATCCCTGGCTTATAGCCCCGGTTTGCAGGTCCATGAACATAGGTGGGCCTCAAACCTGAGTCACCGTAATACTGCTTTGGAGGCTCTGGCGATCGAGGGGAATTAATGGGAAAGCCATGAGGTTCTGCCTCATAAGGAGAGCGGGCATCGTAGCCTGCTGGAGGCGGGGGTGGAGGTTCATCATAACGAATGGGGCCAGGTTTAGTGTGGCGTGGCCTGCCATCGTAGCCCACTGGTGGTGCCTCATCATAGCGCGGCTGAGGAGGACTGTAGTCCCTCCGTGGTCCATCCTCATAGGGTGACCGGGGGTTGTAGCCCATGGGTTGCTGGTGGCCTGGCTGGTACCCTGCAGGTTGGGAAGATGAGGTCTGCTGGTCATAGGGGGGCCACTGTTCTTTGTAATGAGGCACACGGTTGTCGTAGTGCAGGTGAGAGTCAGTGTTGTGAGGCTTTGGTTCTGTGTAGCCGCTGCCATCATATGCGTAAGGCGGGTGGTCGTATTCGCGATATGGCTGTTTGTCCTGGTACAGCGGCTGGTGACTATAGCTCATAGATGGCTTCAGGCCATGGCTGATTCGAACAGGGTCCTCCATATTATACAGATCTTTCTTGTACAGCTGTGAAGAAACATGACAGAATTAATACATCCATAACATTGTCATCATTTTGAACTTTTATCAGCCACCATGTTGAAGGAGAGAAAGCAGCCAGGGAAAATGCTTTCCCAACACCAGCTGACTTCAAGATTAATTTCAGTACAGAAATTAAACTGAGACCTTGAGCAACTGAAGACTGTTACAGAAAAATTCCACTACCAATAAATTAAACAAACATCAAGTCAAAGTGCAACTACACAAGCAAACCCTTATCCATTATTCAAAAACAGACCTGAATGCTTGTTTGACAAGATGCCTTTCAAAAATGATAATCCATATAAAACTGGATTTTACAGATTGACATGTTTCATAAATAATGAACTAAGAAGTAATTTGCACATTTCTGAAAGGCCTCATTTCAAACATATGATGTGTAGCCTGTAGACAGCAAGTCTAATAACTTCCTATGGAAGAAGGCTGATTTGTTGGCATCTACTCCAGACAAAGCTACTTAACAGAAACAACACAATGCAATGTGCTAATATAACTTTGTTTTTCCATAGGGAGAATTGCTTATTGGAAATCATTTCCAAGAGTACTGTCTGCAGGTTAGCTTTCATCATGCAACCAACATTCAGTTTGCAACTAATGCAACGTCAAATTACTGCCACTACAACAGACAACACATCTACCACTACAATGCAACTGTAAGTGCTACTATTGTTCATCTACAGTAGAGAATTAAAGCTGAAAGGAACCCAAAAAACATTAGGAGCCATGCAAAGGAAGTAAGAGGCATCAGTTAGGGCTGGTTGTTGATGTCTTCACCCTGGTCAAAGACTCAGATGTACCAGTCCTTCTGGTCTCCCAGCCCACTGTAGTGCATGTGGACCGGTCTGTCACACATTTTCTCTGGGAGCCAGAGGCACACAGTGGGCTCAGCAGGTCACAGTGTGGGCATGTCATGCAGAGAGCGAGTGGAAAGCAATGTGCGAGGAGACAGGCAGTTAAAACAGCAGACTGGGGCCCAGGCCCAGTCCGAGTGGCTGGTGAAACAGCGGGTACCTTTGGTTCTGGACCAGGTGGTCCAGACGGGTGGGGTTCGTGTGGTGGTGGTGTTGGGGGCTGAATAAGTTCAGGGGCAGGGCTGGGGCTGCTAAGTGAGTCAGCCTGAGGAGCTGCGGCTGCAGCAGGTGGCTCCTCTAGGTGCATACCCTCTAGCTGTACAGGCTGCTCAACAGCAGGGGGCGCTACCACCGTCGAAGGCAACGAGGGCATGGGCAGAGCAGCCTCATCTTGCTGTGAAGCATTGTTAAGAGACACTTATAACACAGCCTGCCAAGAGCACACAAAGTACAGCTCACCATAACACCACAATCTTCTTCCTTAAACTGAATCAGTTTTAAACCAGCCAGAAAATACACTTGCAAAAATCTGGTTAGAATAGATGACAGCGGCTTCGAAAACATGTTTATTACTTGGCAAAGGACACCTATTCTTGACAAAGATCAAGACATGACACTGAACACAAAGGAGCTATCCCTCTGCTCTGCTGTCATTTACTTTTAGCCCTACATTCATTTGTGACCAGCCTGCAGTGGCCTACCTGCAAAGCTAGATATGAACTTTACCTGCGGTGGCACGGCCATCTTGAACCCAGCAGGGTCTGTGCGACTGGCTGGATCGGGCTGCACCGTGTGCTGGTACCCAGGATAACCAGGAGTGTCTTGAATTACAGGTGGGTCTTCTCGCACAGGCTCTGAAGAGCGGGTGATGGCAGGCTCCGTGGGCAGACCCACCTCGTCATTCAAAGTCTCGTCAAGCTCCTGGTCTGTGTATGCTCCACCTTCCGTGTCTGTGTCCTCATAGTCAGAAGTGTGGCGGCTGTCTGTGCTATACATGGAGTATTCACTACCTGGAGCAGACAGGTAGGACAGACGATCGTCGTGGATATCCAAATCATCCTCTGTAGTGCCATCCGCCTGAGCAGAACAGAGACACTGTCACCTCATGGCTCACTAAGTCAGGCTAACGGCCTATATAATGCTGCTCAGTGTAATGGAGTAGAACAACTAAGTGGCCAGTTTCTCTCACCTTGCCTTCTGACACCCACACCAACTGGTTCTGCTGTTGCTGAATTGTTTCCTTCAGAGCGCCGTACCAACCATCATTCATATTGTTCAAGTTGATGGTGGCTAAACATATATTTTGAGTCACAATCGTTTCATAATGAATAAAACACAGAAAAGAGTCATTTAAACTTTACTGTGTTTTAACACTCACTGGTGAACAGGTGATGATTGTTCTTCCTCAATTTGATAGCTCGCTCATAGAGCTTCCTGGCGCTCTTCCTGGACTCTGGACACAGTCTAGTCCTCATGTTCTTCACACCCTGCTTATTATCAGGATTTAGGAAGACTACAATCGGGTACCACTGAGCATAGTTCAGCCTGTCAACAGCATTTGGAGTGATGTCCAGCACAGCATGTTTATCCTTCATGAGATAAAGACAAGAAGAAAGATGACCACATATCTGTGGTGAGACCATCCACAAATCTATAATGCATTTTGTAAAGGGAAGCGTACGCACTCTGTCAATGATCTGCTTGATAGTGTGAAGACGAATGATTCCTGAACTACGCTGATCTGTTCCTGCATCTCTCGGTTCACTCTCTGGAAAACGTTCAGGAGGTTTATGTAGAAACATTTCTGAGTACAGGCTGCCGTTATCTTAAGTATATTTGCGATATTATGCATATTAACTTACTTGCAAGCTCAAAAAGATCTGGCTCTTCTCTGGAGAGTTTTTCTCGAGCAACATCAGCGATGGGCCCAAAGATCACAACAGGTCTCAGAAAACCAGCTGCAGAAAAAAAAAAAAATGTATTTAGAGATACTATATATACAGAATGCAGCCTGTCTCACATTGACATACTGTATAGCCTGGCAGACATGATCAGACTGCTCACCTTCTCTCAGTACCACTCTTTCATAAGCTGGGAACTTTGTCTGGACAGGTTGGGAGGAGAGGTCCTCTCTGCTCTTCCTAAGATTCCTCTTTGAGCTGCGAAGACCACGGAACCTCCAGAAGTCAGCCCTGTCACCCCCAGCTGTTTTGGGAAGAGTGTATTGCACGCTGGAGAGCTGTTCTGCTCTGTTGGCAGATAGCAGTAAGACAGAGACGGCTCTTAATGGAACACATGCTTATGGATGTGTCATAAACTTGGCACAGCCAATAGCAAAGGACATTACGTGGCAATAATAACCATAAATACAAACAGGGGGACTGACTGTCTACTGTTGTGACAAATATTTATCAAGCACGTCACTCTATGAAATAACTGACATGTTATTCATGGCAATGCAGACATCTCTGTCAGGAAGCTGTCACCTGTTTTTGTTGGGGATGATGCCCCTCTCCACCTCTTGGTGGTTCTTGCCAATGCGAATAGCGAGCCAAGAGCCCAGCTTGCCGTTGTAGAGGGTGTCCACCACACGGAAAACCTCACCCTTGTTAAAGCTTAACCCATATGGAGATTCTTTTTCATACTCAAAGTGTGTTCGGATGTAGAAGGAATCACCGACATCTGACTCCACAATTCGCCGATACACTGGACAGGACAGAGCAGAGAGTAAGAAACACTGTGCCTGTATGATCAGTAGAAATTCACTTCTTATCTTACTCACCATCTTTTTTCTTCTGGGCCAGAATGGTGACCTCTTCACCCTTAGGAAGGTCCAGGAGGAACAACACCGCCTCCTCTCGGATTATGTTTGCAAAATCTACATTATTTACCTGGAATTTAGGAAAAGAAAAGTTATGTTTTTCACAGAATAATGTCACTGTTAACTTGGCTGTAAGTTTAAGGAGTGGGCATTATTTTACACTGAGTGTGTACAAAAAAGTGTATCTCTCTACTCAGAGGTATATATAGCTCTTCCTGTTCTCAGCATTGCCTGGGAAATTGTAGGTTTTACTGCACTCAAGCCATTTGTCATTATACTTGGAGAAAAGCGGAGGCGGTACAAACAGTGAGACATACAACTGTGAGGAAATGAGACACACATAGTGAGAGGAAACTCTTTTTTGTGTGTAATTCCTCAAGACTATTGCTATGAGATGAGCCTGGAGGTACAGGAATTTTGGAAGAGCTAGTGTGTAAAACCATGAATACAAAAAGGAAAAGCCTGAGGACACATTACCCATAAACCATGGCTGTTTACCGACACAATCAGGTCGTCAAAACAAACAGAATATAAATGGTCCTTTGTAGCATACAAAAACAATTCCAAGTTTCCAACACAACTTTTCACAGAGTCTCATTTTACACCAAGTTTTAAATTCAAAAACAAGCACTTGATCTCAGCCGTCAGATTTGACATTTATACAACACATAAAAGACGCTCACCCTGAGAATTTGGTCGCCCTCCTCCAGGCCCTCCTTAGCAGCTGGGCTGTCCTCCAGCACTCCAGCTACAAAGATGCCCACGTCATTACCTCCAGCTAGCCGCAGTCCCACACTCTCCCCCTTCTTGAACTTCACCAGCTTCATGCTTGGCCTGAGGACAAACACAATCATTGGGCTGATTGTCTTCGACATGGCGTTTCATTTTTATGAATACAAACGCCACTTCATGAATTGGTGGATGCAGACAGGTTTCTCTTTTTTGAGACAGTTTACTCTTTGGTGAACAAAAGAAAGATGCAATCCTAGAGAACTTATGAAAATATTTCAGTTATTCAGTAAATAACCACAGTAAATTGTCTTAAATAAAAACACTGATAGGTGTGCATTGTGTCATATTTAAAGCTGCTTACTCAACTTGCTTTGAAATTTAAGGAAGCGTTTTATATTAGGGCACTTTATAACATCAGTATTACCGTAGGATGCTATCATCGTGGGCAGCACTTGGCACAGGGGCATCAGAGGGACTGACTGGCAGGTCTACATCTGGCTGTCCAGGCTGAGCATACACCGGTTTGGGCTCTGAACAAAAACACACAATGCTCATATTATTAATGCAGATGGATGATCATCATACAAACATAAATTGTACATGTAAAAAAATAAATAAATAAATAAATGAAACATCTCAAGTGGTGGAAGGTACTTCACTACATTTTAGAGGCAAATATTGTACGTTTTACTCCACATCTCTTTTATAAATTTTACTCGTCACTTTTCCTGAGCAGGGAGGTCAAACAGAAAGGCAGCAGAGTGCTTGCAGGCTGGGGAGGAACATCAAACTCGATCAACTCATGTGATTTATTTTCACTTGGCTCCAGGCAAAGTCAGCCAGGCTCAGCAGGCATCTGGATCCAACTTTGGATCTAATGACTGGTTCAAACAAGATTACCTGTTTTGCTGCAAATTACAAGCAAAGAAATACTTGCTGCTTTATTTACTTCCTAGTCTCACAAGCATGGATGTGAGACAGATTAAAATTAATTAAGCAATTTCCCTTACAGTGACCTGGTATAATGGCTAATACTTGTATATCTGACCTGGGAGTGGTGGGAGCTGCTTCTCTTCTCTGGCAATGACTGACTCCTTTGGTTTGGGCAAAGGAACTTCCTCAGCTAGCGTCGCTGGTGTTGAAGCTGGCTTCGAGAGTCGTTCATCGTCACGACTTCTTTGACTGCACACAACAACAGATGATAGAAAATACAAAATGAAGACACAAGATTATAAATATTGTATTCTGGAGCTGTACAACTTGTAAGCAGCAGGAAAGCTTTAAGGTTACAACACCTTGACACATCAAAATACCAAGGCCAAATAGGCCTTTCTCCTGACTGCAGTGGACACATGCTGGCTGAGAAGAAAAACACGTGAAAATACAGCTGGCGTCTGAGGTTTGTATCTTACTCTTGAAGGTCACCACGTTGTCTTTCCACTCTTTTGTGCTCTATTTTTAGAGCCGCTTATCTAAGGTGTCAGAGTGGATTCTGTCCTCCAGGTGAATTTCACTTTGTGGCACTGGCTTTAGACCAGCAAACGTTTCAATGCCAATTTAAAAACATTAAAGCTGTGTAAACTGATGCACACTGACCCTGGCCAATTGTAAGTTTCATAAATGTAACTGATGACAGAATTTCCTTGTGTTTTGATAAATGCTGACTTTCCCATAGTATTTCAAATGAGAAATCAAACCAGGAGGATGCTAAGCCTTTGGACCAGTGGTACGGCTCTATGGCTCTAACTTGGACCTTCTGGTCACATGGCTGGTCACTGGCACAGGTTTACTGGCAAAATACTACTTTATTCACAGGCTGTCTGAACTGGCTACAGAGAAGAACGAACAAACAAACAAAAAAAAAACACCTCTTTTTCAGTCCATTTTTGAGGAGGCCCTGTCAACATCACATGCCAGAGATCAGGTTCAAATAAAACAAAAACAGCCTGCCCTAACGCCTCTTTCTGTTAACTGAAATACTTTCTTAAATGAATTACAAGCACTACAGTGGACTACATGTGTCATCAGGAAATTATTACAACACATTTTTGCTCTTGGAATCTTAACTTTACACATAGAGTTGTGGCCACTGCACAGAAACAGAATCTGTTCAACAGAAAAGAGAGAGAGAAATCAAGCCAAACATCCACTACAGACAAAAAGGTCTTTCAAAAGCTCAGCCACGTGTAACAGAAGAGACAGTTGGCACTGAAAGTTAGTGACAGCCCTTTGTTTCTTCACTGTTGGGGCCATATCGTTCTGGTGCCAAATTTTTGTCCACCAAAATATTTGAGAGACACAGAGATCTTGTGACGCTTTTCACGGGGCTTTCATCTCAAGTCAAAACAGGAAACACCACTGAATAATTTCTGTCATACGCCACTTAGGCATCGTTTCATCAGGTAATTATTTGCTGTTACACCAAATACTGATTTTCCCTCACACAACTGAGTAGTTTGTCACCTAAATCTACACCTACAATACCTTTCTCTCAATCTCCTTTAAATCTATTTGTAATGTAGTATTTCTGATCATTTTGCTGTTATAACCTGGCCTCTAATGAGACTTTTTTTTTTTTTAACCCTTTGATTTTTTTTTAAAATCTGAATTATTGTTCTACTGGATCACTACTGTTTTATATCAGCAGAGAGAAAATAGAACTAAAGCCTACAAGAGAACACAAATTATAACCTTATATTTATCACCTGCATTTCCTTAATGGCAACTAAATGTCTGAAACAAATTTGTATATGCATGATCATTACCTGCCACTGCTGATTTGTGGGGGTGAGTTTCTGGAGTGGTCTGAGGGTTCAGATCTCCTGTCTGGAGAGCGGGAGCGACTGCTACGATGTCTGTCATGTGATCGATTGGAATGGTCAGATGCCAGAGAATGGATATCTGAAACATCTGAAAAAACAAGAGCCAATGTTCAACGAGCACAATCTGACACACACACTGACAAGTCTGACTTTTAAACTGGGCCCGGTTTCAGCTGATTCCAGCACTTAACACCACTCTCACCGTCTCTGTCAGAGGCGTTGGCTGAAGGAATGCTGTCATCGAGGTCAGGGATGTTCAGCAAGGTCGCTCTCTCATCCCTCTGAACAACCATTTTTAGCTTGCCCTTTGACCTTTCTATCAGCTTCTTGGCATCTATCAAGGAGAGGTTCTCTGTCACTGTGCCATTGATCTACGAGTATCAGGGGAAAACAGACAGTGATGACCATCTTTACAAAGCCACAGAATTAAAGTAACAAAGAAATCATGTTTTGTTTTACATTTGAACACAGAAATAATCATGTGAGAAGTCAGGTCTGGGTTGCAAATGCACTGTCTTAAGGGCAATATGTTAACTGCAACAATGATATGTTTG
>NW_018127887.1:763120-764982 GCF_001952655.1 Monopterus albus | reverse complement strand
AAAAAAAAAAAAAAAAAACTGATTCACAAAAGTTACAGTTCTGAAAATGTCCAACAAAAAAAAAGCATCACTTATACACATGGAGCTACATTTATATATACTGCTCAAAAAAATAAAGGGAACACAACATAAGACATCCTAGATCAGAATGAATGAAATATTCTTATTAAATACCTTGTTCATTACATAGTTGAATGTCTTATTTTCCCTTGTGTTCCCTTTATTTTTTTGAGCAGTGTGTGTGTGTGTGTGTGTATATATATATATTTTTTTTGAAACATGAAACAGCTGAGCTACATCAAGCAGATAAGGCTGCAGCTAACTGCTAACATACAACACTGGGTAGTAGAAAATACAAAGCAACATAAAACAACACAAAGAGGCTAGTGCAGCAAATTATCCATTTTGTTCGCCATCAGAAGCAACATTAAAACAAGATAATTATGTAACATTTTCATTCATCCTTAATATTTTATGACAGTTACAAATATTCACCAGGCTTCTCATTCCCCTCCCCAGCCCTCTCCCTCACCTTCAGTACAACATCCCCTTCCTGGATGTTGCCGTCCCTAGCTGCCAGGCTCTCAGGTGAAATGTCCTTGACAAAGATGTGGCTGGCCAGGCGCAGGCCATATTCTGCTTACAGAGTGAATAGCAGCAACAAAGACAATGTTAGCACAGAGTTCACATGACCACAATACACTGATCACACTTTGCTGACAGCCACTGCTCCCACTGGGATTAACAGTACTGATTAAAGAAGATTAATTGCTCTTTTACTTAGATGTGTTAACTTGAATTTGCTGCAGCTAGCAGGTTTTGTTTACTCTGCATGGATGTTTGGGAAACAGTCAGGGAAAATGGCAGGTGATTTCCTGGATAAATGTGATGAGTCAAAAACACTTTGAAAAGCTCACAAAACAGGCACATACGGTACTTGCACACTCTCACACATAGTACAGTTACCCAGTGCTCACACTGACAGAAGAAAGTATCACAATCAGCCAAGCAGTGTCTACAGTAGATCAAGACCAGTGGAGTTTATCCCAGTGGCTGTGGATCAGCATCCTTTTGTGGTTGAACAAATCCCCATGGCCTTGCATAATAATATCACATGAATCAACAGATATCTAGAAGTATCTTGACTTGGGCTCAAGCTGAGACCTAAGCTTATACCTCCACTCATTGCCTGTATTAATTGCAACTGTTTGAACTCATTATCTGTATAAAAGACACATGTCCACACACTCAATCTATCAGACTCCAACTTCTCCACTATGGGCAAGACCAAAGAGCTGTCTAAGGACACTAGGGACAAAGTTGTAGACCTGCACAAGGCTGGGATGGGCTACAGGACAATATGCAAACAGCTTGGTGAGAAGGCAACAACTGTCGGCGCAATTATTAGAAATTCAAGATGCAAGATCTCGCCTCGTGGAGTATCAATGATTCTGATAAAGTTGAGGGATCAGCCTAGAACTACACGGGAGGACCTGGTCAATGACCTGAAGAGAGCTGGGACCACAGTCTCAACGGTTACCATTAGTAACACACTACACTGTCATGGCTTAAAATCCTGCAGCGCACGCAAAGTCCCTCTGCTCAAGCCAGCACATGTCCAGGCCTGTCTGAAGTTTGCCAAAGACCATCTGGATGATCCAGAGGAGGCATGGGAGAAGGTCATGTGGTCAGATGAGACCAAAATAGAACCTTTTGGTATAAACTCCACTCGCCGTGTTTGGAGGAAGAAGAAGGATGAGTACAATCCCAAGAACACCATCCCAACCATGAAGCATGGGGACGAAAACACCATGCTTTGGGGTGCTTTTCTGCAAAGGGGACAGGACGACTGCACCGTATTG
>NW_018127887.1:749824-760699 GCF_001952655.1 Monopterus albus | reverse complement strand
TTGAAAAATCGGCGGTGTATCAAATACTTATTTGCCCCACTGTAAATAAATAAAATTCCTGCTCTCTTTTCTTATCCCCGACTTTGTGAGCCTCACCTTCATTTTTGCGAGACTTGACAAGTGTGACCTTAGCAGGACGTGGAGGCAGGTTGTGTGAGCGGCGGTCCGAGCGTGGGGAGAGACTCCTCTCTCGCGACACGCTCCGCTCACGTTCCCTGTCCCTTCGCCCACCGCTCCGCCCACTCCGCCTGCCCATGGCTCCGCCCACACCACTGTAAGCACCACTGCGTCCGCTCCGTGTCTCGTATATCTCTTCATCATAGCTGTCCTCCTCTTCGTCATGCTCTGACATAGTTTCCCTCTCCCCTAGGCGGCCCATGGGGACATGCACCTTCCTCTTCCGCCTGATTGTCTGGCCAAAGTCAATAAGATACAAAATTAGCCTGACAACCAATCAGTAACAGTAAGTTCTCCCACAAATCAATACTTTGTCAGGTTTTCACAAGGAATTCAAAACAGGCTGTTGAAACTCACAATTTTGGCAATTTTCCCACTTTTCCGAAGCTGCTGGACTGCATACGCATGCTCCACATTGTCCATGGAGACAGCATTGACCATAACAACTCTGTCATTTTCCCTGTGGAGAGGGGACACCAAGAACAGACATGTTTTCTTGAATCTTTGCCAAGCAGGCAGGGTACTTTAATGCTAATAGCCAGCAATCTGACTGGGCTGCCAATATTGGAACAAAATCTTACTGCAGTAGGCCTTCTGCTGGGCCTCCTTTCAGCACATCTGAGATAACAATGGAGGTCTCGCCACTCTGAAAATGAGGGTTATCCCGACCTCCTGAAATGGCTATCCCAAAGCCAAACCCTGGTGCCTGTACATAGAGAAAGAAATACATTAGGACATTAGGATTTAGCCATTTGCGTGGACCAAACCAAATAAAACAAGCCCATCTGACACATATTCTAAAGGTGAGGTTAAGACAGTTGAGTGGCAACATTATTATTTACCTATACATTGGTCATTAGACCATTTTTTAGGTTGTGAACCAAATGTAGCTTCTGTTCTTCGCAGAAATTTTAAAAAGTGAAATGACTAAAAAGAAAGAAAGAGAACAAAGAAAAGCTCTGATAACTTGTGAGTTTCGTTTTTTTCTCTCAGCAACTGTGTAGACAGTGAGTTACAAGACGGGTTCTAGTGGAGATAGGAAGGAAACAAAGTGGAGAGATGGGGCAAAGAGAAAGACAAAACAGTTATTCTGACTGGATCCAGGTTTCAGCGGAGATGAATGTAGAAAGCATCTGAGAGACGATAAGTTACCCACCCTGTGTAGTGTTACTGTGTGCTGTTCCCAAATGACAGTCTCCTCCATTACTGCGCTCTGAAAGACAGAGATGGAGTGTAATTAACCTAAGAGGTCCAACACATTAAAAGAAGCAAAATACAGCAACAAGGAATCCTGATGGACTGAACATCACCCTATGACTAAAATGACACACACAGATTCAATGACAAAAGTCATTTGTCAGGTTTTATTGAGTAAAACATTATATATACACCCTTGTTGTAAATGATTCTTCACTACAGCTGGCAAATATGTCTGGAAGCAGAAGTGTAAAACTTGCAGTGTTCAAGGCAGTTTGTTCCTAAAATAGATGCACACATACACAGCATCTCTACCAACTGAGAGTATAAATGTTCTCCGAGTCTGCAGAATGGTGCATCATCGTATTTTAAATCAACACAGGTGCTATCTGCACAATCTAACTAGCCTCATAATACATAAACATCCAGGCACATATGCACACATTACATTATGCTGAGTTGATAAAACCGAGTCAAAAGCTTAAATTGTTAAATTGTTTATTTTTTCATTAACAATAGTTTCCTAAGGGATTTTGGTTTCATTTGCATCACTACTGCATTTCAAATAAAGGGCTATAGCAACAAAAACAAAAAGCACAAACTGAAAACAGCCAACAGTCCAAAGACACATTATAAGAAACAAATTTCTGAATCCCATTTTACACTATTTCTTCCACTAAGTTAAGATTCTTCACCAGTAGCTGCAACTAATCACTATTTTGATAGTTGATTAATGTATTAGTGAAATGAATAATCAACTAAGGATAAGCAAAGTAGCAGCAACAAAATATAACAAACTAGTGTTGGTCGATTAACCAAATATTTTCAATTATTATTTTAGCTCCCAACGATTATGAAAACAAAATAATCAAGCTAAAATAATTATTGTGCCGCATTCCGTTTCACAATGATTCTCTCATTTTGTCCTGCGTTACAAATCCAGCGCAACTTTCAGCAGTCTGCAGCACAAGCATTTTTTTGCTCGCATCGTATGAAGTGAAATGTTTCTCACTGCAAAAGGAGCTAAATAAAAAACAGTGAATACATTTTTGGCTGGAGAAGGACTCCAGAAAAATACATGCAATGATGACACAAACTAATGAACAATTAAATTTGTTGGTGACTAATTTGGTCATTGACTTTAGTTGACCATGGTGACTATTTGTTGCACCAGATGTTATTTAACAGGGACACAAACTGTCACAGCCGCTATGCACAGAGGGCTACACCCTGCAGGTTATTGAGTTTGTTTTCCACTGATACAGAATGTACTTTTGTTTTTATTTGCAGCACCCTCACACTTTGCCAAACAGATGACACACTATCAACATACCTTTATAGAAGGTACGCAGTATGAAGTCCCATGTTTACAGTGCACTGAATACAACAGATACAATGATAGACAGCTACAGTAGATACACTGAGACCACACTGACAGGAAGTCTTTTTAAATGAACACAATCTTCATTACATTAACAACCAGAGAGGATAAGAGGAAGGTCGACTCCTTCAGCCGTTAGGTCAGCACTGTCCTCTTTGCCCCACAGCCCACATTTTATCTCATCATCCTACATCATTCACCTCCAACACAACCTCACAACATATTAGACATTTATTAACTGCCTATAGAACACTATAAGGGCCATTCCTTTGGAGCAAATTACAAGCTATCTCACAGAACTTAATGCAATAAGCCCTATTTGTCATGTAAACTGTTCCCAGGCCTGTGACGTGAATAGGTGAATAGTCACATATTTCCCTCCTGCTTTGCTGGCAATTTCTCTGGTACCTCCAACACTTAAAAGTATGGGCCACCTTGGCAGAAACTCACTGGGAAGACTGGTCTCATGTTGTCGCACATTAAAGCCTGATGGCAGATGAGGGAAGGGAGATGAACATTAAAAGGCAGCATTAGTTCCAGTGCTTCGGACCCTCAGCTGACATAACTGCCACCGTATTGGCGGCTCCAAACTCAAAACATCTAGCAAGTGTTAGTCCAGTTCCACGGTGCCGATTAATATGCACTCACATCAGCATGAAACCTGCTAATGGTATGGTTATCAAGTTCCTAGATGTGATAATGACAGCTAAATTTTGGGAGTACCACTGGTAAAACAAAAGGAAAACAATTAAGAATATTTTTGGTAAAAAAGCCCAGTCTGAGGTAGTAGCCAGTTGTTTCTCCTGCCATCCTGGTTATTGTTTTGCCAGCCAGGCTTCCTTCAAGACATTATGCACATGTCTGTTGAGACCTGTCAGCCAAGTGCCAAACATTAGCTAGTGTCTGCGAATACAGGAAGCTGAATAAATCAGCACGAGTGGCCCCAGATATTCTCAGCTTGGCAGCAACAGTCGCAGACTCCTCAAGCAGCTTATGGTGGGACACACACAAAGAGGGTAAGAAAAAGTTCGGACAAGGGAACTCCTCCTGGCATTTTACACCGAGTACACTGCACTTGAGGCAAAAAAAAAAAAAAAAAAAAAAAAAAAAAAGACATCTGAATATTAACAAGGCTGCTGAAAGCAGGCTTTAACTCTCACTGGAACGTTTTCTGTCTGGGGAGGAGAATTTATGCCTGTGTCTTCTTTATCAGCGCCATGGAAACGCTGAATCAAAGACCGCTAACATTTCATCTAAATTTATAGGGGGCTTGCCACTAAACTTAAATGTTACAGGAGGTTCAGCACTTGTTTCCAGCTGATATTCCTACTTTCAGAAACTCCAATACAAATAAATCACCAAAAATCAATGAAATGTAAAATCTCAAATGGAGCAAAACAGGAAGAAAATGAAGAACAAACTAAACAGAATTTAGAAGGAAAATACTAGCAGGATCCTTCGATGTGAACATCTTCCCCCCCTTTCTCTATCTCTATTAAGGCAGAATTATTGCGCCAAATTACCACCACACCATTCTGTATAAAAGGTACCAATGGGGGGGGGCTCCTTTATTATGCCACAAGAGGTAGTAAATTTTGTGCAACTGTTCTGCCTCGGCCTCCATAGTATGCAATTAGGCGAGAGGTGGTTTGGGGAGCCGCATGCAGAGGTGTGTGAACTATTGATGAAGTGTTGTTTCTGTGACCCGCTGCTGAGGCATTGAAAATTTAACGCTCCTCACAAGATAATCCATAATCAATAGCATGCTGTACACTATGCACAACAACTTTGAGACTGAATCATGCCAAACAAAGGACATCCCTAGTCTGTGCAGCTGCTATTACTGAACTGAAAGCAACAAAGTGACTGTATGCTTTGTATTTCTGATGTGTAGGTTATAAATTATGCTGGACATCATCTTAAACACCACACCTCTAATACTGGGATGCCAGTATCTGTGTAAAAAGAATATTCTGGCTTTATTTTAGTTCAGTGTAAATAGGCAAAGCCGCAATATAGAAGGGCCAGCTTCACACCACTACAGTGGAATCTCCGTGTAAAATAGCCCCCCTCTTTCTCTCTCTCTCTCTCTCATACACACACACACACACACACACACACACTTCATTTTGAAGGGATGTAATTTTGCTTTCATGCCTGTTGCTCTGGTAACAGAGGGGAACAGTGAGGCGTTCAAGTGGCCTGACATTTTCAGGCCGTGTCTGAAGGTTCCTCTCAACTGTGGGAGGCTTAAAAAAAGACAAAGCTGGATTAATTTAGAAACAAAAGCCTTTTTTATATTTTACATGAACACTATGTATTTGTTGCTACATGCACATCTAAATGTAGTCTATACTACTGGCCTGACAATTGTCAAAAACAAACCTGTTAGTTTCTTTACACCTCAAAACTCCTGTTCTTTGAAGGAATTAATAAAGACAAATCACAGAAGAACAATAAAACAAAGATATAAACTGTATTCACAGAGCATTTTGAATGTAGTCTCACAACCAAACCAACACCTCAGTGCCCGATTCAGAGCCAAAGACATTAATCTCAGCAGACAGGTAAACAAAGGGAAAAGGAAAACAAAGGAGCATTGTCCCATAATTTGAGTTAAGCCGTGAAGACTCACTGTGCACTACTCCTGTATACAGTTTGTAGTAAAGCCGCATCAGCATCCAGTGCCTGATGAGTTTTAGTGGCACTGTGTGCACACTCTTTATGGCCACAAACAACTGGTGCCAACAGAAGCTTCATGCCACAAGCCAGAGCTGGCAGCCGCTCCACAGTGGAGACACACCATGTCGGATGGGTCATGCTTGGGGGATTACACTCAGGCAACTTGGGAGCCAACACTACAACACAGATGGACTGCACAGCTGAGAGTGGTGAAAGCACAGGAAAGCTATGGACTGTGTCGAGTCAATACACAAATGGCAAACAACACAAACATTCAAGAAGCCCACTGTGATCTATTCCTCCATATAACAAACAGTTAATCCAAATGCTCTACCAACAGCTATTTATTCATTTCAAAGTGTAAATCAATTTAGGGCTACAACCAATGACTATTTCCATTACGGTAAAACTCTTACTCTCCTAAAATGTGAGTTTTCTAACAAGTGCAGCCATCTGCTTGATATATTACAGGTAGTGGTATATTTATCCATCTGCTGTGTAAAATAAAATCTAAACACAAAGTGTGAAACATTTCTGTCTCAATGTGGAGAAAAAAAATCCTTAATATACAAAGGTTTGTATTGTCATGAGTCAAACATGGCCCATGAAGAGTGAAGCTAAGACCGCGTTTCATTTTGTATTCACCTGGAAGTATCATTAAAATTAAAATGTGCAGGTTCGCCTCCTCATATTTCTTCCAAAGAGGAAACTGAGACAGTACGGTGGGGTGTTGAATTCTCTGACTAGGAGGATAGATTTTCTGCTGTAGTATGGTATAAGGGTGAGGCAAAACCTTATTCAATTTTGACCACTCTGGGACCAGTGCAGCTAAAAATAGCTCTCATTAATTCTGCCGTTGTGATGCTGCAACAGAGTGACTTAGAGGAAACTTGCAGCATGAACGCTGAAGAACATTTAATAACCTTTTGTTATATTAAATCTCACAGATCGATTAAAACAACTGATGCAATACAGCAAAAAAATAGACGCACTTGTCTCTAGTGCCCATTTGCTGGATTTGTTTGTAAGGTCTGAGGAAAACAAAGTGGGCTGTATCATTTTTACAAAGGCTTTACAGTTCTCCTCATACAAATATTAAAATAGAGGATGCTCAGTGTTGATGCTGGGACAATCAGAATACCTAGAATAGTACTACATTTAGCAGATAATTTTGCTGATTAGCTGAGAAAAAAAAATTGGGAAAGTTTCTTTTGAGTACTTTAATAAACCATGACAATGGTGCAATACATTTCTTCCATCAGAGGCTGCAGAGACCATAACTCAACTGTTATTTTTATAAATTCTATTTCTAGTATCAGAAAAGAAACATTTGTTAAAAAGTACCAAATAATCAGAGCCTTATAAGCATTTACTTAAACCAGGAATGACACTGATAAAGACTACTACGCCAACAAGGAACAAATTGTCCAAATGAGCATACTATCGGAATACTGTGTACTAAGCTACAACAGGACGACAGTCCACTGTGGCTGCTGGCAGTGAAGCGGCAAACAAGTAGAATAAGATGATTGATCACATCAGAAATTGAAAACAATGTGCTGGGGAGTGCTGACAACTGCTAAAACTCCTCTGCCTTGGAAGACATATGGTAACGCTAATGAGGACAGATGCCTTAGCACCTTTCAGGCCAGGATACCCTGTGAGATAAGTGACACTGCTCATACAACATGTTTAGATAGTGTACTGCAATGGAGGGGAGAGAGCAACAATACAAGAGTGATGAGAAGACCAACAGCTCAAACCTATGAAGTTTGACATAACATTTCACAGGTAACAAACAAGAAGTTCACACAATTGTGTTCATCTCTATGGTTTATTGCTTAGGCATTCAGATATAACTGGTTGAACAGAGGATCTGGGGGTACTTACATTAGTTCATCCTGGTCACTACAGAGACTAAAGCATCACCAACCTCCAGCTACCCCTCAGTAAATCCAGGAGGAGATTCCTGCAGACGTACATCAGCAGTCTCAGTACCTGACCGCACCAATCGGTACCAATTCTTTTCGTTTTCTTAGCTCAGAAACAACTTAACTCAACACTTAACAAGTGAGCGGTTATAAAACGTACCCCGCAGATACACCCTAATGCTTCCTCTGTCCCACACAGGTCTCTGTCCTGTCCAACCATCCTTCTTCAAAATGCATCCCTACCTCCTACTCTCTCTAAGCGCTTGTGGGATCGAAGCGAATCCCCCTCTGGCTTGGCAGCAATCTGTGTGGGATCTGCAGTTCCACTACAGCTTGGGACTCCTCTGTACTAGCGAACATCCGATCCGCAGTGTAAACTGCTGTATTGGACTTAACCCTTGAGCTGCCGTGTTGAACCACCGTGGGATCCATCAATCCTCTCTGCAAGTGGGGAACTATTACTCCCCTCCTCCCCAGGTGTGCTGCATTACATGCATAAATTATGCTCATGGTGTCGTGTCCCACAGTTCAGTAATCAAACAATCCATGAGATCAGTATACTTGGTATATTTATATTTCAGCTAAAGACAACAAACACAATCACCATTACACCTCATAAACATTGCTAAAATAAACAACTTCCCAATAAAGCAGGTAAACCTAAGCTTAAGAAGGAATTGCTATAAACTACATTACATATACATTATTTATGATATATTATTTACAATTAATAAGTAGAAATCACTAAAAAAAAAAGGCATCATTCAGAAAACAACATACTGCAATAGGAAAAATGTGGACACCAAACCAAGGCCAGATGGGTCACGACATCCCACTTATCAGTCAGGACAATGATCAAGCCTGACAGACACCCAGACACCTCTGGTGAAGGCTACAAGTTATATTTACATCCCTCAGAGCACAGCCTGAGAGTGGTGAAAGATTCCAGACATAGTCCGCCTTCTAAACTACCAGCCTCCAAGTTAACTAAAACAGACATGTTGAGAACCCCAGCTTATAATCACTACATGTCAGCAGTTTTACCATTTGCCGCCTTCTTTTATAATACTTAATTCATGACTACAAGAGGCAGATGAGTGATTACACTATTTCTCCTTAGTTCAAAATTTTCTTCAAGGACATCACAGGACTCAGACAACTGGACTTGCTGTTCAAGCTTTAAAGTGCATTCTACTGGTGCACTCATTTTAATGTTTATCATGTAAAGAGTAAATGTTTGGGAGAACCTAAGACACTGTACTGCAAAAACAGTAAAGTCCAATGAGGAAAAAGCTTAAATGCAGTGACTTTTACAGTAGCCAGTTTTATTATAGCATGAAGATTATGATTTAAGTATTAATTTTCTATAGACCTTATTCCATAAAACCACATATTTAGAAAAACAAAATTCAAACCTCTGATTGTCATTCTCAGCAACAGCAGCTCAGTATTTTCAGGCTACGCATCTGGAGACAGTGATCAGAACTAGAGTCTGAGTGTGTCCTAAATATGGCTGCACAATATATCGAAAAAATATCGTTATCGCGATAATAGTATGTGCGATATGCGTATCGCAAAGACGTGCGATAAATTAATAATTTTATATAGTATTTTATGCGTTTGTTGCACGTTTGGTGTTTATCTGAGTTTGACCAATCAGACGCGACCTTAATAACGCACCCAGCCATCCACCCCCCTAGATACTGTTCTCCTATTGGCTAGGGTGGACCCATATGCACACAGTGACTCACAGCAGCAGCAGCAGGAGAAGAGGAAATGAGCGAGGACGAAAACAACAAACAACTTGTGCCCAAAAAGAATAGCACTTCTGAAATATGGGACTATTTCGGCTTCAGGAGAGAAGACGTAGCACAGACACTGGTACTGTGCAAGTCATGTTGGAAAATAGTGGCAACGTCGAGAGGAAACACAACAAATCTACACAGTCACATGGAACGGAACCAAAAAAACCTATATGATGTCTTCAAGTCTAAAACTCCCAAAACTACTAACGTGAGGGCAAGTTACAAAAAAACCAATCCACAGACAACCATTAATGAACGTTTTGCCAGTGTCACTCCTTACGAAAAAACATCGAAGCGCCACAAAGCTATTACCGCAGCTGTTGCACGTTATGTAGCCAAATGCATGATCCCAGTTAGTACCGTGGGCAAAGAGGGCTTTTTGGATCTAATGAAGGAAGTGGACCGGAGATACCAAGTGCCATCGCGCAATTACTTCTCCCAAGTCACCATTCCACAAATGTACGAGGTATGTGTAGTGACTGTAAAGGCTGAGCTGCAGCAAGTGGACTTTTACGCTAGCACCACGGACCTGTGGTCCAGTCGCACCACCGAACCCTACATGAGCTTTACTGTCCACTTTATCAGCAAAGACTTTGAACTAACAACACGCTGCCTGGAAGTTGCATATTTCCCTGAATCCCACACCAGTGAAAACATAGCCACTGCTCTGCAGGATGTTTTAGCAAACTGGGGCTTGAAAGAAGAGAACCAAGTGTCTATTACAACAGCTAACGGCGCTAATGTAGTAAAAGCTACCGAACTCAACAAGTGGGTCAGACTACAGTGCTTTGGCCACCGCTTGCATCTGGCCATTGGTGAGTGTTTATGGTTTATATTTTGTTGAAAAATGCACATTTTTAACATGAGATTTGTAAATTTAACATGTGTGATTTGAAATAATTTGGTGATTATGAAGCTCTTAATTGTTTTGTTTTATTAAAGTGACAGTTGAAATAGTGATTTAATTTAATAATGCAGTGTTATTTCAGCCTAAATTATACAATTGTTCTTCTTTTGTTTTCTTCCTCTACAGAGAATGCTGTTAAAGGTGATGAGCGCATTACTCGAGCTGTAGGTCTTTGCAAGAAGTTAGTGGGACATTTCTCCCACAGCTGGAAGGAGAAGATGGCACTGAAAAAGGCACAGCAAGATCACCACCTCCCAGAGCACGCACTCATCACAGAATGTCCTACTAGATGGGGATCCAGGCAACACATGATTCAGAGAGTTCTTGAGCAGCAGAAGGCCATATGTGAAGTTTTATCAGCAGACAGAAAGTCAAGACATTTAGTTCCCACTTGGCAAGACCTAGATGTTCTGCACTCCATTTCCCAGGCACTGCAGCCTCTACAAGAGTTCACAGATGCCCTTTCTGCTGAGAGATGTGTGTTTTTCATGTGTCAAACCGGTCCTACACGTGATGAACACCTCTCTTCTTGCTGCAAAGGACGAAGACAGTGACTTAACAAAGTGCATAAAGAAAAAGATCCTGGACTACATGAACACAAAATATGACAACCCAGCTACTCAAGAACTTCTGGACATGGCATCCTTTGTGGATGCCAGATTCAAAGCTGGCTACCTCAGCAGTGACAAGGTCCTCAACATCAAAGCAAGAGTGATGTCTGAAATTGAAGCACTTATGCCAAAGGTAAATGTTAATTTGTGATTAAGTAAAAATTCAAATTACTAACTACATTTT
>NW_018127887.1:719379-749613 GCF_001952655.1 Monopterus albus | reverse complement strand
ATTTACTTACAGTCTGGGCACTTTATGTTTTCTAAGATTTTATAATATTTTTATTTATTTATTTAATATGTATAGAAAACCAGGCAAGCAAGGCAATGTTTTGTTTCAAAGCTGTTAAAGCTCTTGGTTCAGATGCTCTTGGCAATTACATGTTGTACACATGGTTACATGTGAATAAAATGATTGAGAGTAATGCCTTTTTATTTTTTGTTACAACAGGTATGCAGTAGTATTTGTGAAGTTTGTTCGCACCACATAATAGTTAGCCTGAATTACAATTAATTCGATCAGAATACATATAGCCTGCGTATTTTGCCACATTAAAGTGTATTTCTTCGATTAGATAATGAAAATACCATTTCTTCAGGGGAATATTAAATATCGCAATAATATCAATATCGCAATATTCAACACCTGTATCGCATGTTTTTCCAATATCGTGCAGCCATAGTCCTAAACACATGGACCAGGAAATCACCTCCTGAACTTAATCAGTCCTGGGTGTTATCACTGCTCCACACAGAGCACACAAGAGGACAGGAATGTGCTGATAAGCTGAGCCACTTGACCTGCGCCCCGCCTCCTCTCTGTCACAGTGATTGAAAAGAGGACAACAGAGCCCATGAAAAACTGTAATGATAAGGGATGTTTCTGCACTATAGGAAAAAGGAGGTTAATGCTGAATTGTGACTGATAATGAGATTTTTCAAACCTCTATCCTGGTAATTGCACATTCCTTTCAAACAGGGATTTATGATGGACCTAAATTATACAAGCAAATGTCTATATAACTGGAGGCTTAACCATAGTGTAAACATGCCACTTGTCAACACAGACTTACAGTGCTATTGAAATATATTTTTAAGAGGCAACTGCTAAGAAGTCTGAGCTTGGCCATGTAACAGAGCCAAGGCTCCAATGAGCTTCCCATCAACTCACATTATCTCTAAAAAGTAACCTAAAATCAATGTAGTATAAAATATGTAAAGAATGAGAAAGGTTCAGCAATCATGTAAAGCCTGACCCACAAAATGTCATTTATGAAGCCTGTGAGCACAGTCTACTTCTGAATTATATGTTGTCCACAGATACAGAATCACAAACTAAATTCTGAGATGTATGAGTTTTGTACTAGCTACATTATAATTCATCTTGAGCTAACAGAGCCATACTAAACATGCAGAGTAACATCTGAGTAGATATAAAGAGGAAGAAGTGATTAAACTGGGCTGCAACACAGCACATTAACAGAAAACAGATCTATGAGTTCAAGGAGGATGAAATGAAATTGGGTTTGTCATAAAAAGAGTCAATCTCATTCTTAAGTCACACTCAATTGACACAATCTCACTTACATGCAAACCTAAGGTTTAAAAATCAAGGTTTTGTTTCCCCAAGTACAGTAGTGTGGTCACATCATACAAATGCAGAAATTCAGTCTCATTAGTATGTCAGTCATCACAAAGGTACAGTATGTTCTTTGGTTCTAATCAGAAACTGAATATACCACTTATTGCACACAGTCAGATTTACCTTAAGTAGGCAAATAGGAGATACATTTGTCTTTCCAAAACCACAATGACTCAGATGACAGCTGTTGACAGGTTCTGGCAACATGATTTACAGGTTAGTATGTATGGCTGCCCTTCAACAGCTAGATATTCTTCTCAGGCAACATGTTGCCATAAACATCCCGTGCACAGCCCTGCCATGTCATTCATTCAGAAAATAAAAAACGGTGAGTTTAACTGTGCACTGAAACCACTAATGGCTTTCATTTGTATTGTGCCTCCCCCTACTTGATAAGACAAATTTGTTGCCCCACACAGCTGCCATTTCATATACCATTATCCTCATTAGGCCAGTGGTGACAGAATTTTAATCACAGACCCAAGCTCAGGGGAGTCCAACAAATCAGCATACTTCAACTGCAAGACATAAATTAAGTATATAATATAGTTAATCTGTGATAACACACTGCCTGCTTTAAAGAGTAGTTTCCTTAATTTCAAAACCTGTTAGCTGAATGAAAACAAATGCATCCAAAACAAATCAGTCAGCCAAATTGTATGGCAAGACCAACCAATCTACTCTGTATTATTCATAAAATAATAATAATAATTTTAAAAATAACAAATAGTGCCTGAATATAGAGCTGGGCCATAATGACAACATTAAACACATATTTAACACCTAATATTTTAGCCATTATGAGTGATGCTTTCACACAATACTGTACGCAACCTAAACCAAAGTTGAGGGGTATGTTGACCAACCATTCATTCATTCATTTTCTACCGCTTGACCAACCATGCAGAAGCTTTTATTGCTTATTTCCCACAGAAGCCAAACTAAACAGTAAACTGTATGACTAGCTCTTCAAGAGCTTTTAAAAGATGGTAAACAAATTCAAGTCGGATACTGTGATAACCACAATTCCCCATAACATTTAGCGCTACTTTTAAACTTGACAAAATATGCTTAATGCTATAATTTTGTTGACGAGATAAACCAGAGTGACCAGTGACCATCATCTATTCATATATTAGCTGTGGCTATGACTGTTATACAGGAAAGGTTAAATGACAAAAAACGGTAACAATATTAAAAGCGTTTCCAATAGCCAACCGGTGACGACAGGTGCTTTTAGTTTTTGTTAGCAGCTGTTGTTATGGAAATGAAAATACCGAGCTAGCTTGAATGACCCAAGCCAAACATTGCACACAGCAATGCCCCCACACACAGCTGACATGACAGTGTATTAATATGACAACTGGTTAAACTGTAGCTACTGTACTCAGACCGGGAGTAGTGGGCAGGTAATTCAGTGTCACCAAACTAAAGCCAGCTAACAGGCTAACATTAGCCAACTGCTACCTAGCCTGAGCAAATACCCACTTTGGGTTTAGTAACGGACTACCAATAGGCGAGCCACCGCATGACCTTCTCTTTAATTTAGAAAATCGAGGTCATATTTATAGCAGCTGACCTCACGTTATCACTCCCGCACTCCCTCTTGCAGTCTGACACTTAGTAAATCTTGTGCCCCCTCTATACCCTCTTGGTCAAATCAACCCCTAGCTGGCCGACATTTTGTTCCAGCAGGCTAGCTCATCCTAGCTCACGTTACCTGGACGCTCCGCGCACTTTGACGTGGGAATAGCTAGTCCGCCCGATGACAGCTCGACCGCAAGGCATTTTGTGACTCAATATTGCCACTTATGCAAACTCCACTCAAAATAGGGCAGTTTCAGTTAGAAAATAAGGCTAGCATGTTGGGAAACTGGCCAGGTTAACTACTTAGCATAGCAAGTAGATGCAGTTTGCTAGCTAGGAGGTAGCAGAAGTTACCTCGACTTGCACCGTTATCGCTCGCTTCCACCCCGCAGGGGAACCACACCAGTCAGCTCCTGCAGCTACAGCGAAAAATACTGTCCTAAGCAACGTACTCACGGATAAACCAAGAATTCCATTCACCTTCGCAAACGCAGCGATCCTCACGGTGCACTTGTGAAAATCCTACAGAAAAGGAATAGAAAGGTCTTCCCGGTGTGAATCCAGAGCAGCAGCAGCCGCCGCACCGCAATGGCAGTGGATGAAGCCTTCCTCCTCCTCTGCTCTCACACTTCGACTGCCTTCACCGCCGCGGTGACAGTGACAGGTTCGCCTGGAAGAAACCATTCTTGTTTGTCCGCGGGGGGATAGTAAGGATACAGATGCCGTCCGCAGCAGCTTCAAGCGCCATTCCAGCATAAGAATACACAATGGATGAAAATGAGAATAACAGAAGAAGCTTTCTCAGCTCTTGGCAAATATAGCAAATCTAGCATGGAGGGATGAGTGCTGTCAACCGGTCATGTATTTCGAATCCATCGATTAAATAGGAAACATTTTTGACGAAAAATACAAATTGTACAAATATTCCAAATGTTTAGTGCAAGGTTATCACAGAAAAGTTACAATAGCCACACGAATAGGCCTATTATAGGCGTACAGTGTTGGTATTTTAGCTGCAGAATGTTAATTTTCAACATCAGTCAACAGTGTAATTTTCCAAAATAATTTGATCCGTCTATTTTTTATTTATGGACTGATGACTACTTTGAATCCTTTACAAAAACAGGTATACCCTGTTGCTTTTTTAGTGTTGACAGGTTGATCAGAAAACAAGTGAATATCATTTTTTTAGCTTAATCTCAAAATGGTTTGCATTACTGCCCCTGATTTGCATGATCTACAAAACTTCCTTTTCTAAGTACCATGATTTCCCTATTGCACCAGCAGTAGGTAGATGTCTACAGGTACAGTGGACTGCAGTTGCTCTAACAAACCATTGTGCATACAAAGCATTGCAAGCTTTATGTGCTGCCTTTTATCTCTGAAGAGTTTTGAAGCACCCTGATCAAACTGACAATAAATCCTTGTAAAGATGTGACAGCTATGTTTGCATTGCTCAGCTACATTGTCCACAAGTCTCTTAAGAGAGAGGTATTTACATTTGTTCTTTATATTATAATTTTAGCTATGATTATGTATATTCATCAAAGTGTTAGGCAGTACCTGCTTTATAGTATTCAAATCAATATATCCTTTTACAAAGCCTACAACAAATAGGATTTTTTTACACCTGTTATGTAAACATTTAACAGCCAGTCATATCCTATTATTAATGCCTATGTACTTAGAATTACACATCCAGTTGTATATTACCTATAGTGAATGTGTGTGTGTGTATATAATCAACATTTATTTCAATGATAACTTTGCTTTGCAGGATGAAGACTGGAGGTGCTTAATGTGAAGAACATTTTACATTGTACATTTTCAAAGCAAAAGAGATCTACAGTATATCACTTTTATCTACAGCAAACAAATTCTATATAGGGAAAGCAGAGGTAGGCTACTTAAGTATCAGTGACCTTCTGCATAAAGCTATTTAAAATCCACCCTACAGTCACGATGCTCAATATTTTTTCCCACGGGGTATAATAATCAATATACAGTACAATGTAAATTGTGCAATGCACCAAACTCCACTTTTAAGACTGTATTGCATATAGTTTAGTTTTTCTGTTACCTTTTCCAGAAGTATCAGATTTTCTGCAGCACCTTGTGTTGAGCATTTTATCATTCTGAGATTGTGTGACCGTTCTTGTCACCTCTACCTCTGGGACTAATGAGCGCAGGAGTAGAGTGGAGCTGAATGTAATGCTGGAGGAGCACAGAGGCCCTGCAATGTTGCTGACGTAGGGAAACTTGCCATATATTCCATTGGGGGGGGGATGTTGATCAAGGTCATAAGAATTAGATAAACAAGAGCAGTCATATCCTGTGGGGAAGAAATATGATGAACAGCAGGATATGTTTCAATGGAGATGCCAAAGAAGCCAGTAAACGTATCTGTGACCTGCACTTCTACGGTTTCACTGAGCAATAACAGGGAAGCCTTTGGCAATATGTCAGAATAGTATTTGTCACTGAGCATGAATGATGGTCAGATGATAGCAATTGTCATCAATAGTTATCATGAATTATAGTATGAAAACTGGCTAATGTATTGAAGAAGACAAGTATCATCAAGCTATCAGAACCTCATGTTATGCATGAACTTCAATTTTAAATCTGTGACTGAAGTGGCTTTGATGTGAACTTATGCTGCTTAAAGTACCCATGACATGCTTATTTACACCCATTTAATGTTTAATTTGGATACCTCTAGATTTGCTTTGCACCCATCATAACTCCAAATAGTCTGCATTTCAGAATGATAAAACCAGAGAGCCTCCTTCTAAAAACAAGGATAGTTTGTGAATGTGCACAACTCCTATTGCCGGTTTTGTGTCAAAATCTGTTTCCCCATTGAGATGTGTTTCCCTTAACATTATGAATTCTAACATTATCCTAACCACAACCACTGAGGGGGCGGCGCTACATGAAACCAAGTTTTGAACAGGGGAAACATATCTCAGCGGGGAAACAAAAAACACTGACAAATACGTTACATTTTCGACAATGACATTACTTCAAATCCTACCTGACACGTTGAAGCCACAGTATGAAAGTGGACAGCATGGCAAACCACAACAGCTTTATTCATTTGAATTTCTTCTCCATAGTTAAGTAATTGTACTGTATATGTACTGATGAAAAGAGATTTATAACACTCTAAACAAAGCAGGTAATTGAGAAACCCCATATTTTAACTGGCATAATGCAGACATAGTAACTTCTCACACAGAAAAGCATGCCATGGGCTCTTTAATGTATCCCTGTTGAAGTCCTTGACATACCCTCTGTTAATGCTGTGACAGTGTTTGCATCACTGGCTCCAACAGCACAGAGGGAGTTTCACATGCTGTGCAACAGAATTATGCAGCCCCTCTCTCACATTTAGACACACACAGACCGGATCCAAACCAGAGTGTGACTGCAGGAACAATTCACATGAGCGAAAAGGCAAATTAGAATTTCACAGCAGGTTGGCTTTTAGAGTTCACAGCCCCTGATGGTGAGCGAGTCACCTCTCATTGTTCAGGTCAGGAAATCAGCCAACTAAGCAAAGGTTGGCATGGCTATCTATGAGCTTTAATGACCGCAGCTATTGAATGACATGACAGATGTTAAACATAGCACTGCAGAGGAAAATAGATGCATTTGTCCTATAGTGGTGTGAGAGAAAAGATGCTACATGACACCATGTTGCCAAACCTCAGAGATGATACTGAAAACTGCTTCTTATCTTGTTATAATCTCTTTGGTTTTACATATTGGAGTACATCAGTGTAATCCCATAATGAACTGAGCTGGCTACTGTAGAGAGGCTTGATTTTTGTGTTGTCCTCTATCAGTATCACTGACCTCTAACATGGGAAAGCAGCACACCATGTTGGCAGCCAACTCATTAATTCAGGACAGAAATTCGTTGCACAAGGTCTCATAATGCCACAAATTTATGTAGACCAGCACAGTCAGAGCTGAAGGAAGCGACGGGGTCTATGATCTAGCAACCCTGAAATGTCTTGTAAAGTTAGCAATAAAAGATAATACTTTTCCAAAAGGTTTAATATAAAAGAATGAAGTACGACCTCAGTGCAGCAGAGTTGAGGATGCACAGCAATAAAATGAAACCTACAGGAGACAGTTTGGCTGCAGCCGCTTGAACTCTGTCCAACTTTTTAGCAACTGAATGTGACTGTAACACCTGGCCCAGAAAGGAAGAAACATCTCATCATTCATCTTGAGTATAATATTTAGATTCTGCATTAGAATGCAAATATTAATTTTAATGAGAATGATCCAGCTGGCTTTGCTCTTTGGGCTGTTGTGTGCTCAGCTTTTATGAAAAAGCCAACTAAAGCAATTAAACAACAGATTTTGCATTTGACTAATTTACTCCTTTCTGGTTTGCTTCCTTTTAGTTTGAATGGATTTAATGAAGTTCATTTTTTAAAATGCCAAATGTATTGTTAACTGGCTGACAGAAGACGCATGCTTATATCTGTGTTGCACTGGCGGTGGTGGAAATGCAAAATGCAATGCAAAGTGACATACAGGTGCTGAGCTATAGCCAGTAAATAAGGACACACAAACATCATCTGACACACGGGAAGTGACTGACAAAGTACAAATTTGATTCATAAATGTAGGAGCTAAAATCAGAACCCATGTACAAGGGAGAAATGAATATTTTTCAAGATTCCCCAAACCAGCCTATAATCTTTATTTCATTTTTCCCACCAACAGCTGAGAGCTCAGACATATCAGGTGACATGAAATGACCTCACATCCAAATCCTCTCTGGATCAAACTATGGCATCAGTAGCAAAGAAGCAATCACGTAAAAACGTTTATCCTAGGAAGGAAACACAAATATTAATAAAGATAAACAGCTCCAATCAGATAATGTACATGATGGCACTGGTGGAAAGTAACTAAGTACAACTCAAGTTCTGTACTTAAGTACAATTTTGAAGCAACTGTACTCTCTCTACTTCATACTTTAACATCACTACTGTACACTTGAGAGGCAAACATTGTACTTTTTACTCCACTATATTTATTTTAGAACTTTTGTTACTACTGCAGCTACTTTTCAGAACCAAATTAATACAAAAAGAGCATAGTTATAAGACTTAATTGATCCCTGGTGGGAAGTTCACAAGCTACCAAGCAGTAATTCAAATTAAATGTATATAAGATGGTTAAAACTAGCTGCCCCTGTACCAGCCGCAATATTAAATGTGATGTACACAATAATGCATCAGTCATTATAATCCAATAATATGATGTTAAATGTGTCATTCTGCATAATGAGTACTTTTACTTTTAGTAATATGTTTTGATGCTAAAACCTTTGTACTTTTACTTAACATTTTGAATGCAGGACTTTTACTTGTAACAGAGTATTTTTATGGTGTTGGATTGTTAGCTTTAGGTAACTTCTTCGACAGAGCGGGCTTTAGCAGCTAAATGGGAGCTGAATTATTTTGCTAACCTTGAAGATGAATTTCTCAGGGGAATGAAAGCTTTTAAAGCAGAAGAATCCTGATCAACCCAACTGAGATTTGACAGACAGCTGGAAATGGCAATAATTACTGATAATTAAGTATCTATGTTAATTAATCATAAATACTCTGAGGCCCCTATCATATAAACCCAGGGGCATTCACATGTCTAAACAAAACACATGCTATAAAACACTATTACAATAGGAGTGGAATGACTTCACCATGTTATCTGTGATCTGAACTAACAGGTAAATGATTAATGAAAAGGCTGTAATGTTTGTCCCCCATCAACCAGGCATTTAAATTAGTTTAGATTCATAAGAGGTTGTCTATTCATTGCTTTTTCTCAAGAGAGAAACCTTGTTCAGGATGAAAGTAAAGCAATTAGAGGCCTTGGTGGTTTGGGATCAGGTGTTCCCTTCAGGCCAGACCAAGGGGTATTGTGAAGGGCAGGCAATGGGGGAAACAGAGACAGTGAAAAAAGGGGGAGAGAAATCATTCTGTGGCAGTTTATCGCACTGCAGAAAGAAGCCAAACAATAGTATAAATCTCCACCTCTTAGTTCAACTGGAAATTAATTTCATCATAGTTTGACTCATTAATAAATCCAACAAGGAAAAAAAAATCAAACTCAAATGACTTTTAACAGAACAAACAGTGCAAAGTTGCTCCCAGTGGGGGGTTAAACTGCACATTCGCCTGCTTGGCTTTCCCAGCCACATGAACAACTCTTCCTAGTCTAATGGCTGCACTGCCTACTGTTTAGCAAACACTACAGTATTTCTATCGTCCATTCAAACCCAGTATCCTAGTGCACACCCAGCCTTTCTCACTCCCGTCAGATATGCAAACATGGATGGTTCACTGTGTTCCTGCATGTTAGGTAGTAAAATTCTGCCCTCTGCAGGACTTCAGATGAACACAATTTATCTTTGTCATGTCTGAACGTGTCAAGCCTTGCCAGAAGAAAGAATTATATATGGCGGTGTAACAACAAGCATGAGGACAATTCATCTGTTTCATTTCAACCCCCACTAGTTGATGATGCACACTTGATTTGTTGGATGGAGTGCACAAGAAAGACTAGGGGTTGTTCACACATGGCTCTGCTATGATGGGACATTCCTGAGTCTAAAACAGCATATGGTGCCTCCCTGGGCATAAGCTCACATCTTACATGTCCGGCAGGCTGCGTGACACACACACATATCATGGACGCAGCAGATACACACACAAATAAATGCACAAAATGAGTTTGTTTCACTCATTCTCCAGCACAACATAAACATTTTGGTATGACTTAGGAAATGAGGCCTTCTGTAATATGATATGAGGTTGTTTTTTTTAGATCTGTTTTTCATTGACCATAAATGCTGCTCTGATGTGTTTGTCATAAAAAAAATCTCGTGTTCAACCAGTTTTCTCTGATTTGATACCAATAACAGACTTTTATACTTTACACTGCACATTGCCTGATTTAACCTATAATTTAAATCAGAACAGATTATGTCTAAATTATGGCACTGTACTGCTAATAACAATCAATAAATCTCAATTACTAGTTGATTAATTGATCCACATAAAAATAATCAGTGCTATTTTGACAATAATTTTTCATTGAAAAAAGCCAAACATCTGTAGATACCAGTTTCTTAAATGTGAGTATTTTCTCTTTTTCCCTGTTTTGAGATCATTATTAATTGAATATCTTTAGGTTTTGGACTGTTAGTTGGGCAAACTGAGCAGTTTACAGATGTCATCTTGGGCCTTAAGAAATTCTAATGGGCATTTTAAATATTTTTTTCTAATATTTTATAGACAAAATATTTAATCAATTAATTAAGAAAGCATTTGTTAGATTAATGGATAATAAAAACACTTGTTATGAGCAGCCCTAATAAGTAATTCATAACAGTTCTTAAACAATTCTCAAAATGTTAACAAAGGTGTGTGTAAGCTTTCACACATTATAATTTAAAATAGGAGCAGATAAGTATAAATATATCTTGAGCATATTTGCTGCCTAAAAATCTCATTTTAGTTGCAGTAGATAAATTCAAATATCTCCTCAAGGAAAACAGTGTGTGCTCATCTCATGATAGCCAGTCAGCATACAAGATAATCTACAGTGCATGCACAACTGTGAGCATCAACCCTGTGATTGATTAAGTTGTCTTAGGACAACCTTCCAAGCATTTCATTCTTCATGCTTGACTACCCCACCATAGCCACCATCTTGAGTCCTATGAACATTACATCATCCTGCTGGTTGTCCTTCACTTGACCCCACACTCAAGCACTCAAACAGGGGTAATAACATGATAAAATTATATAAGAAATTCAGAAGCATCAGTCATTTTCTTCCACTGACAACCAAGGACTCCTGCTGCTATATGAACAAAAGAATATTTTGATCCAACTGTGTTACTGAGAACTACAACAAATGGCTTATGGATATAATATAAACCCGAGTAATGCCATAAAAACACACACAAATACCTATTTCTCAATAAAAATCAAGTTTTAAATCATGCTTTTTTTCATAAATGCTATAATTAAAGGAAAAAAGCTGTGGGAATGTTTCAAAGCACTGCTGCAGAGGCTGTAATGTCAACATGCTGTTACAAGATGTGGGACACAGTGGTAGGAGTAGACGCGCACAGTGCAGTGTGCCTGCAGCGACCTGCCATATGTCCCATCAGAAGACACGTAGGTCGTGCTCCTGGGTCACAGCCTGAAGAAATGTACTCAATATCCGCCATTCCCTCCATACAACTTATAACCTTCACAAGCACCACAATAGTCAGCTACACCTTCATCAGTTCCAGGCCCCCCCCCCCAGTGTTTATCATCTGCAGCACAAAATAAAAACCATCCACACAAGTCTACTTCTTCTTATATAACAGGCCTGGCACACCTAACAAAAATCAGCTGCTGCTCCAATCACAGTATCTCCCCTTGTCCCCCCTCTGCCCCTCCAGTAAGGCCTGCTATAGTGTTAGTTGTGATAAATCTCCTGCACCCAGCCCCTACTTTCTGCTCTGCACCCCCTCCATCTCTATCTTTCCACAGCCCTTGCATGTGCGGGTGTGTCTGACTCAGGTCCATGCCTCTGCACACCTTCATCACACAGGAACACTCTCTCTCTCTAACAGACCCTGAATATGTAAATTGGTTGATTCAGCTGCAGTTGCTCTCTCTGTATAGTAAATGCATCTGCAGCACTTTCCAAAGACTGAGCAGCAAATAATTGCTTACACTAAGCCTTTTTTTGTGGTGGTGGTGGTTGGGGGGAGTGCCTTTGTCCATGGCTTCTGCAGCCAAGGATGGGATTTTAGAAGTGGAATGGGGCAAGCAGAACTAATAAGATATTAAGATTTTGACCAAGGCACAACTCAAGGCACAGTTTGTGACTGATCCTGGTCTGTTAAGGAGTCATTAATTTAATTGCGCTTTTTGTGTTGGCTTAGTTGCATCTAGTCCCGCTGTTACACTCCTCTGTGCAATTCACCTGCTTATAGCCTCTGCAGCAAACATTCCTCTAACATTGGCCAAAACAGCTGAATGGGCAGGAAAAATACTGCAATAAAAACAAATCTTTCCCAAAATCAAGGCACATGAAGCTAAAACAGCACCCACACTGCACCAGGTACATTCTGCATGTGTAAAAAACACTTTTTTTCTCAGTGTTATGATAAAACACAACACTAATGAGCTGTATATTCTGAAACACAGCAAAGAAGGCAGATCCCCTGGTACATGTTTGTGAAGGGTAATTAGTTCGATAGCAGTCATTTCTGAGGTTGTCTTCTTTAGAACAGCAAATTAAAAGCATGTAGATTAGTGGTGTAAATATTCAAGACAATACAAGTTTGTGTACAGTAATACAAGAACAGATGGACTAATGCATAGTGATGCTGCTTTGTGATGGGAGTTGTTGATGAACACAGAGAAAAAACATGGAGGAGTGCACAAAAGACTGTAGTCCCCCCCCCACAATCTCTGTTGTGCGTTCTGCAGCCTTAGCACTAAAATCTGATTCAATCTTTCTGTGAACAAGTGCATTGCTTGCCAACACAAATGACAGCGGGAGTGGGCCAGGCGCCAAAGTCCTCCCCTGACTATCAAGAGAGAAAAGCAATCAAAAGCAGCAATCAATATAAACAAAGCCGTAACTGCTATTGATTATTTAGCTCTACACTGATGGGCAATGATAGTTATGGCCCTAAATTCATACACTCACTTGATTAATACTTTCACTTTTCTGTTAAAACAGTCAATCAGGCAAGATGCTTTGTTAGAAAATGACTATGTAAGAGGTAGTGTTGTGTCTGTTGTGGGATTTTAGTAGGATGCAATGGAAACTGCTTCTCAGTTCAGCATCCTGCAGTCTCATCAGTCAAGGTAAAGTGGACTGTTACTTCCATCAGCTGCATTTGAGTTTGGGCAACTCAGCAAGTTTTCCTCTAGTGCACACACAGCCTGTACAATAGAACTATACTGTGGAAAAGCCAGGAGTCCTCAGCTGAGCTCAAAGTGTCTGGTGAGAGAGCAGCCCCTTGAGCTGTGGCCTCTGAGTGGCAGGTCATAAAGACATATGACCAGGCTGTGGCAAGTCATTCACTATGATTCACAGAACAGGATTTTATATGATATACAATGAGAGTATGCTGCAAATTATAAACAGATGAAGGCTTATGCTGTGTCAAAATCAAGGCCATCAGTAATCTGAAAGCATCCACCTCTAGCATATCACTGCCAGGTTTACTAGATGGGAACTGAATCGTAATTTTTCAGTTATTTTTTAAATAAAGGAATTTTTTTTTGTTTAACCAGTCATATTTTTTTTTAATGGAGATGATGAGTGTTTCCAGTTATTGGTGGTGTAATATTTTCACAGTTTTTTGTTTAGGGATTAAACAGTCAGGCTGTTGGTTCACCACTTTGGACCAGATTTAAATATTTCAGCATCTATTAGATGGATTGCCTTAACATTTTGTACAGATATAATGACCTCCAGAAAATAAATCCCTCAGTACTGACTTTGGTCATCCCCTGACTGTATATCCATCGCTACTGGCAGAATAACATGCTTGCTTTTTAGTGAAAATGTGAGAGTAAATCAAGAGTACATTTAGATGTCACTGCTGCCTAAAGGGTAAATTCTAAGGACTTTGGGGATCCCCTAAACTTTCTTCAAGTGCCACATGCAGGCGCAATTTTTCATTTATTGAGTGAAATACCTAAACATCTGCCAGATGGTCTCCATGGTTACCAGAGGATGTACCCTAATTTTTCGCTGATCCCATGACTTTTATCGTTTTGAGGGACATGTCAGCAATTACAAAATGAACCACCATGGATTGTGGTGCCACCCTCAGAATGAATAGTAATTTCTTTGGTGATCCTCTGACTTTTCATTAAGTCAAGATATTAATGTGCGCAGTAATTTGGTTTATGACCAAATACCTGCAAAACTAATGACACTGCCATCAGTCTCAGCTGAACTTTGCGTTTAGTGATAAATGGCAAATATTTGCTTGCTAACATGTTAAACTAAGATGGCAAGCTGCTTAACATCAGCAGCCTCACAGAGCCACAGACATGGCTGTAACTATTAGTCTTGTTAATAAATCAACATGTCAGAGAGTGGCTTAATGCTCTGTCACTATGACACACAGCAGCACTAAGCGTCAGTGTCTTTACTTAACTCTCTATATACGCTAAATGATATTTTAACAAACCTTCTACTTTTTATAACCAAAAACGTTAGTTTGACACAATTTTAAGAAGCAAAAACACCTGTTAAATGTTACTATTGTTGACCAATACTCAGCTCATCCAGCTCAGTGGATTTGTGTCAGATGGAGCGACTGAAATGAAATTACAGGCAGGTCATAACTGAGCTGTCAACACAGTATAACTCCCCTGAGGCAGTTCACTGCTCTGTCTGGAAACAGCTAAGTATGTGTGTTACACCTGTGTCTGCTTTGATTCATGCACATCAGAGCTTTGAATCTAAAACACTGCTTTGTGAAGATTATAGGCAGTTAACCATTAAATAGCTGCTGGTTTTATTTTCATATATACTACAGAATCCTAAAAATCAGAGCTGAGTCTAAATAAACTCTAAAGTATTTAAAATGATCAACATTTACTATTACATGGAGTTGATGGGGGTCGATGTTCTTAGAAAAATACATACACATGGTTTTACTAGTATTTAAATGCAGACAATAGCATTTCATGATTCATCGTATCAAAAGTCTTCTTCAGATCTAAAACACTGCCCCAACAACACCACTTTTATTCAATTTTGACTTAAAGTATTCCAATAAATAACAGTTTGCTGTGTCAGTAGAATGGTTAACCCCAAACCCAAATTGTAACAAATGAAAAAAAACTTTATTTGATTCAAATAATCTGTTGAATGATCAACTATCCATCTCTCAAGAACCTTAAAAATAACAGAATACTTACAAGGATACTTACTGGCTGATAATTTCAAACAGCAGTGGAATCGCTCGATTTTAATATAAGAACCACAAGAGCAGGTGTATTCTGGGTTTAAACAGTAATTTAAATTTTCTAGTAACAAACCGGTCTCATTCCAAAAGAACTGCACCTCTTCTTTAGATGGTCTCTAATACTCTACATGTATTTTGTTAGTTTTTATTGTTTACCTAGGTCCTTGTTTGCTTTGTGAAACCTATGTTGGGGTTAGATCGGAGAACTGTGAAGTTGTTGTTTGGAGATTTTAAATGGCAAACACCTGAATTTGGTGTACGATGGGACCCGCATATTGGAAATTTAAACATAGTCTGTGGTTTCTTTCACTGTTGGATGGTATATCAGTCAGTATTATGTTCTTTCAGCCATAATCAAATCTTACTAATGTCAGAATGCAGGCTTGTTGGTTCTGTACATTGTGGTCCTACATTATATTGTCTGTGGTTAGGTGATTCTGCTCATTAGTATTGTGTTTGCTTTTGACTCAGTTTACTTACATTGGAGTCAAGGAGATCAATGCTGTCCAGGCTTTTGCTCCTGTGAATGCGGCCCTTGATACGGCGGAGTGATGGCTTGCCCTGAATGGTGTTTGCTGAGGAAGATGCTTTGATGGAGCCGGCGGTCGGGCTGGGGTGGATCCTGAGGTCAGCACAGAGGGAGCAGGAGGAGAAGGGCAAAGAAAAACAGCACAACATCAGGGCAAGTAAGTGCACATCCTGCATGGCTGTATCACAGCAGGACGAAGTGCCACACGAAGAATACTGTGGTCATGCTTCTGCTTTTCAAAAGGCCACAGTTCCCTGCTAAATGAAATGGCATTTAAAGAAATCTATAATTAGATTTAATGCAGGGGAGCTGGTTGAAGCTCAGGAACCAGCTCAAACAGAGGGGGCCTGTGCACCTCTGCGGGGCACACCAGTCTGGCTATGTAATGGTGAGATATAAGGAGGAGGCACACTCAAATGACCTATCACCAATACTCTCAGGAAATGTTTATACCCATCAAAAATGACAACCTTAAGCAGTGTGGTTGGAGCCCAGCTGGCCACATTACAACCCTTAGCTTCCAATTCTATTAGAGTTTCATGGTTGTAAATAACAGCTTTATTAATGATTAATAACTCAAATAAACAATTTTATGGATCAATTATAATATGGTCATAAATAATTGTTGTAATACTACCATTCCCTTATTGCTTAACTGTTTCCAATTATTGTACTGCATTCATACAGCATAATGTAGCTCAGATTTGTAGCTACTACTGTTACTGCCTCTTCTCTCAGATTTGTAGCTACTACTGTTACTGTCTCTTCTCTTCCCTTCTCTTCGCTTCGCTTCGCTTCGCTTCTCTCCCTACAAGTAATCATCAAAGTCCTTCCTCTCAGTGTCCAGGAGGACAATCAGTTTTAATGAGGATTTACTTAAGACAATATTAAGCAGGGAAAAATCTTGTCTACTGTATATAGTGTAGCTCCGAGACAGTAGATATCCATTACAGTAGCGTGCTGAGCAGCAGATCTCAAGGAACTCCTAAGGTTTGGAGACTCAGCAATGAAATCATGAGAGAAAGGAATGAACAAAGGTGGGAGGAAAGACAGCATCACCCTCCATGTTCCCTGCATTAATTCAAGTAATTGCCTGAAGCAGACTAAGGTGCTTACTGGCTGGAAATGCAAGGCAAAATCATTCTGCAATACATGCAGTCAATTACAGGCGACTTCAGATTGTTCATATAAACAGTACAGCAAACAAGACTAATGAGTGAAGCTGCTTGGACTATATCACAGGCCCGGTGCAGTCCGGTGCATTCAGAGGCTCATTCCTGGATGTGGATTCTGAAATGGAATTCAGCCAAAACGGCAAATGTAACGCAGTGCCAGCAACTGTGCCGACTCAGATATAATGTGCAGTGAATGATTTCTCTTTGCTTTTGTGATGAATTCTCCTTTGCTATCAGATATGCAGGTGTAATGTGTTTCACTCCAGGTTTAAAACTATGAGATTGAATGTTAACATCTCCTTTTCACTTTTTTCATGGTTATATAGGTGGATGGCATTTGGTATATGGCCATTCATCCATGTGTAAAATATTACCAAAGACCATTTTACCATTTTATGACACAGAATAAGCGTCATTTTAAAGGGTGTGACATTTATAGTCTTCTTATCTAAATCACTGAGCTAAGAAGACCATTTTCATATCTGTACTCTAATAATGAAGCTACACCCATAAGACAAGCTGTCTAACAGTAACAAAATCCACCTAGTAGTAATGATAATGTTAATTAATTAACATGTTACATCTTGTTTGTTTAATCTTTATAAAATTGAAGTGTAAAAGCAACATGTTTCTATTTTCTGAGGCTTTTTGTGGTGGATTATTTCTCGATTGTCTGTGGAGGGTTCATAACATAATCAGAGTCGTCTTGGCCCTGATATGATGATTGGACTGAAGTGTGTTGCAGTGTTTCTGAACAAAGCAAAATCCACCTCACAAGAAAACAGAACAGGATCAATACCAAGACCCCCAATGGCCTGCACTGTCCACTGCAAAGTGTGTTAATGTAATTCAAACATAATGTCAAGCAGATTTCTGATGCTATTACAAAGATAGGACAGGACACATACACACACAGGACTCAGTTATGGGGCTATATGCCATCCCTCTGTTCTCTCTCTCACAGTGGAGGCGCCATCATATACGATTAGTTCAAGCAGTAACATCTACTGCTTGATTAGCAGGTCAATAGGCAGTGTTGCACTTCATTCCTGCCTGTCTGGCCAGTGCGAATATAACACAACAAGGAGAGCAATCCCGACCAGTTTCTGGTACACACATACGCAAAAAAAAACTGACGGTAAGATATACAACAGTACTCAGGTAATTCAATAATACTGCAAACTTAACTTATATGCTGTGACCACACTATCTGCCTTCTTTCTGGAGAAAATGTGCAAGTTCAAAATAACACAACAAACTTGTTGTATTATCCCTTCAGGCTTGCAACCATGTAAAGTTCATTAAGTCAGGTTAATGCTAATCTTTGTTTGTGTGCAGGGGGGATGGGTTTTTAAGACTACAGGCAAAAGGAACATCTGTTGGCATAAACTAATCCCAATTTAGAAAGCTGCTGCCGCTATTCCGTTTTTATTAAAGGAAAGCGGAGCTGTGCTTCCTCTAGCTTTGGGAGAATGTGGATGCGCAGGACTCACATAGTTTGTGCTTGGTGGATGGTAAATGTTCAGGTAGGAGCAACGTGTGTAATCTCACTGCCACATGCAGTGAGCTCAACAGCATAGGAGGCACCTCTGACCATTTGACCAAAAATGGGAAAGAATTAATGCTGCAATTATGTAAAAAGCAACCTTAAAAACTGGAAACTTGAATGATACAATGAGCTGTTTCTTTATGTAAATGTAAATGTAATGTCTCATTCTGTCATTCATCTGGATTCTAATGACAAAAGTATGAGCCACAGTGCCTTTTCAAATCATCAGTGGGGTGGTGTCTAAGGTTGACAACCATATAATAATTTTATTCAAAGATGTAACTAAGTATTTTTTATTATAACAAATCTTCACATTTTAGGAGCTATAACTAAAAAGGTTTTGGTATTTTTACTTAGTGTGGCCTAATCAGATATGTTCACTGCTGTAGATTACTTTTACACAAATCGGGAGATCAGTTATTTTAGTACTGCTATAGTTTCAGCTCTAGTATAAACACACAAGAGCAGTGTTGTTCCTAAAGGTCACTGTGATCATATTATCACTACCAGTTTTGAAAATAGGTTAAATCAGTATAACGTCTTTCTGGCAGAGAGAATGTGAGGAACAAGCGCTCACATAATGATGCCAAGTGTTATGTAAGAATATAAATTACAACTAAAATATGGAGAATTATACAACGCAAGGCTTTCAGTTACAGCACCCATATATCAAGTTAAAAATCTTTTAGGTGCTTCGTGTCTGTATATATATATAATAATATAATAATCACCTTTATTTGGCCAAGTATGTTACGCATAAGCTATTTGTTTTCGGTATAGAACTGAGGCAGCCATCTGCGGTGCCAACTCATTGATGACTCTAACCATCGGGGGCAACTTGGGGGTTCAGTGTCTTGCCCAAGGACACTTTGACACGTGGACTGCAGGCACCGTGATTCAAACCTCCAACCCTCCGGGTGGGACACGACCACGCTACCCACTGAATTGCAGTCGGCCCCAAAGATTTTTTTGTGATCACTGGAGCCGATGAAACTTAATGCATGCTTTTTGAGCGTTTATGATTCATGAGGTGTTAAAATGTTTTGCTGCACTTGGCCTGAAGCTCACCTATTTTGGTGGCAAGGTTAAAATGGATAGTTGACAACATTAACTAGGATGCGTTTCAATCAGGTGGATAGGCACTGTTTTGCAAGGGTTTATCTCAGACATTTTTGAAAACACAAGCCTATCAAATGAGACACTGCACACTATGCACAACATTACAACATATTCATTAGGTGTATGCCTTTGTCCAGAGTGACACAAAAAGATCTTCACTGTCCACATTTGTGCATTTGTCATGTTTTTGTTAAATATACAAACATGAGAAAAATGACAAGGGCATAAAATAATGATGACTCAAATGGACACACATTTTGTAATTTGTATATGGCAGCTTGAGCTACAAGGAAGTACTATCACTGAAGGTTACTACTTCAACCTACAACATTTGTTTCTACTATTTTAATTGATGATATTATTATGAGTATTTAAGATGAGAATGAGGACAAACATTTGACATGAATATCAGTCCCAGATACTGGATTTTATGTATTTTAACTCTCACCATGTAATGTCAGCTATAGCAGGGTAATAGGATATTAAACAAACTGCAGCTGTTGTTGTCTAATTGTACCCAACAGAGATTCCAAGCCTTTGTGTTATATTTTGCAGTGTGTAATTAAAAGCTTTTCCTTGACTACTGACCTTTTTTGAAAGGATGCTTTAATTATTAAGCTTAAAGGGCCATAGTGTTTTAGCACATTTGACCTCCTTATCTCCAAATACATTACTGTTAACATTTTTCATATAGCATACATGTTGTAGAGTTGATGCTGTAAATCCAATCAACATTCTGCTAATCAAATGCTGCAAGTACAGTATTTATTATGGTTTCCAAAAGATATTACAAATTTATCAAAATGACTTTTTTAGGTCAAAGAACAATTATTATTAAGTGGTAATGAATTTTAAATGCAGATTGGTTTGGAAAGTTTGCACTGTATTTCCTCATAGCAATTAAGTGGCTTTGATAAAAACTAAACTGATGTGCAGTGTGACGTATGATACAGTATAGCTAACATAAATATAAAGTGTAGTTACTGTGTGAGAATGAATGGAAATCTGCGCCTGCTTGACAGGGAGAAAAAATTACAATAAAATATCCAAAACACAAGAATATGATCTGCAAAATATTTACCTGGTATGGAAACAAAAATGCCAGTTATGAATCAATCTGTGTTCTGTTGGCTTATTAAAGAGTACGTGACCTACTAGAGCTCAACGTCGTCACGTCATCTCACAACAGAGGCGACTGTTTTTTTACTCAGATTCAATTAACACAGCCAGAGCTTGCTCTAACAGTTATATAACTCGTTTAACCGATTGTATCAGTGCACTGCTGTAAAAGAGACAAGAAGCCCCTTTTGAAATTTACTTAAATAAATGAAGATGTAAAAATGTAAATAACAATGTCTTCTGTCCTAATGAAACCCCTTTTCTCCTCCTAGAGGGGCATTTAGGCTAATAAGAAGATGACTAGGGAATACGATTAGCCTGAGATAACAAGCCACATGTCATAAGCATTTGACCCCTGCTAAGGTTGCGGCAGCACTGGTCATAATCTTGTAAATGTTGTATTTAGTAAAAAAGAATTAGGAATAGCTTGTACAGTATATCACAATACATTAATTACTACAAACTGTAAACACATCCTGCTCTACACATGATTATACAGTCATTTGAACTTAGAGGTCATTTCACATGTGAAATTCATGTTGGGCTCTATGGGTGTTTGTAAATCTCCTTTGATCATGATAATTTTCTCAAGACAATATAATGCTCAGATATTATCAGCATCAGTGTTTTGCCCTTGCTTCAGTGGCAGGAATTGTTTAGGCTTAGGCTGGCTTTACAAAAGTGATGACAGCAGTTAAGCCTGTCAAACACTTCAGTGTAACTGCATTGTGTAGGTAAATGATCCACACTGTGCGATGCATTTTGAGCTTGTGTGAAACACTTGCTATCAGAGTGCCATTGATCCTACTGACTCCTAATTAACCGTTTTTGCTTTCAAACACATTGTAACTGTCACGCACATTGCAGCTTCAGCAGCAATCTGCTTACAGTAAGAAAAGGGAATGAAAAGAAGACTGCCTTAAAGTAAACAAATGAACAAGGCCACAGAAGAGAAAAGGGGAGTGAGATTTGGTCACTGCAACATATTATATAGCATCCAGGCACACAGAGTAATGAGGACACTGAATAGGTGGCCAAACAAGACACAAACACCCATGCTGAGAGCAGAGTATGTGCAGAAAATGTTCAATTGACATGGCAATGAGAGGTGTACAGAGACCTGGCTACAGCACAGGAAATAAAAACAGGAGAGGATCATGTTTCATGCTTTACATTTTATTAATTAGTTTCAGCACAGCAGTGGGGATGAGAGTGGTTGAGGAGGGAGCGTGATGATTTACTCAGATGTTAGCTGGATGATGACATTTCCAGTGACAACAACAGGGCAGTGGAGGCCATAGGCTATAGTACACTGAAGCACATGAAGTTGGAGGCAAGAAACAATGATGAAGCTATGACATCATCCTACGCATTCAACTTTACAAAGTGATGAAGAGGAAGGGCACAGCTAGAGCCAGTGGACTTCAGGCACACCGGAACGCACGCAAACAAACTCCCAGCATGCCCAGTAGTTGCTTTACACGCTGTATATGGCCACGGTCGGACTGTGATGATTGCAACATGGTGCAGACTGGCTGCAGTGGCTGTGAGCAATAGTATGTCGTTTTGGAGAGTGACCGTGGATCCGTGACCCGCTCATCATTTGACAAGATGTGGGAGGCGACACCTCGGCCCATCGCAGCCCCCCTCTTTTTTATCCAACCTGCATCACACCATCATCCGCACCAAGGTTCATACTCACCAAAAACGCTTCCTGGGTGGAAGACAATGTTCTTTGTTGGAGGCGGTCACCCCCAGAGCCAGCTGCATAACAGTAATGTATTTCTGGTAATTCACCATGGTACTGTCCACCGCTACTAAAAATCCAACCCAAAGAAAAGCACAGGTGACCATATATTTCGTTATTCCCTGGCATCCGCCGCAGCTGCGTCTTCCATGCTCAGCATCACAACGCCATTTCCAGCACTGAAGGACTGACAGTGAAAATAGTCCCCGAGGAGCTGAGCGAAAGGTGCCGTACCGCGACCCATGTCTGCAATGACACTGACCGTGTTTTAGCGCTCGCAAACAGATCGACGATCCACTCGATTTCTGGTGCTTTTATAATGCGGTCAGGATTTGGACATGATCTCCTTCCTCCTGCCGCCTCCCTCCTACCCAGGGCTGGAAACACTCTCTTTAAAACGCTGCAGCGTCCAGGCGTCCGTGTGTGTGAGGTAGGGGAGAGAGTGCGTGTGTGTAGGTTAGTGTAGTCGAAGAGGAGCGACTGGGAGGGAGGAGGGGAGGAAGAGGAGACGGGGAGGGGGGTAAGGGACCGATTCATTTGTATATGCTCTCAGCTGTAGCTTCTGTTTAGGAAGACCGAATTAGTCTTTAATCATGCTGCTTACACAGAGACTTATCTCCGTGTCAGACTATACTTCCTGAGATCAGTAGCGACTTACAGCTGTGAACAGTGCACTTCATCATGGTTGATTTTCCATTTTGCTTCGGTTTCAGGGTCCTGGTACGGTGCGTGGTGGCCGCTTTTAAGTGCATTTCAAATTATGCCTAAAAACACTGGGAACTGCAGAGGAAAAGTTGGTGCATCTGTGACAATCTGCGTTGGAAACAACATGTACTACATGTCCACTCAAGTATCCACTCCACTGGAGAGACAAAGAACAAACAAACAAACAAAAAACAGCAGCAAAGATATCAGACATGTGTGGAACAATGAGGAAATTAATGCATGAAACAAACAGAAATTACATGCACTCATCAGCCACTTTATTAGTACAGTTGTGTGCAGTTCAGTGCAACACATCTACCTTAACATCTGTGTTTATGAAGCTCAAAATGAGCCTGGGTCACACTGGGAACTGTTAATGTTGTGGGTCTCAAATATAAAGACGTTTTATTGGTGATGCTGAACATATTTCTTACAGTTCTTTAGAGAGCATTTATTACTTCCTTTTATAAGTAATTTAAAGATAACGACATATTTTGATGACTGACACAGAAAGCATTCTCATTACACTCTGATGATAGATGTTTGTTAAATGCATTCACTTGCAGCACACAGCAGCCATGTCTCAGTGGACTGTGCCCACAGCGCTTGCCAGTAGCAGCAAACAGAGGCTGGTGTTGTGTGTTTTTCAGTCAACACATTCACACACTGGTGCCGTTCGAAGCTTCAAGGTGAGCTGATTAGTCCAGATGCTGAAGGCTTTGAGGAGAGGACTGCCTTCTCACCCGAAGTGCTCTTATCTTATCTATGTCAGACAGACTTAAATAAAAGTGTGAGCTCTGTGGAGGCCAGTTAAATGGAAACTGATGGTTTGATATTTATCTGCTATATCTGATATAAGAATCAGGAGATAAAGGGATTATTTGGCTTGTTAAATAGAAAAAATGACACTGAGGCACACACTGAAAATAAATTTGAGAAACTGTTGTGTCATACAAAAGACTTCCACTAACAGGCAGAGCATGACACTGACAATGCCAGTGTCAGAGGAGCAAATCCCTCTGTGGCTGACATTGCTAAAAACACCCATGACACTAGTGCTGAATGTACCGATGAAAGTATCCTCCACACAGTGTGTGCTGCACTAACCTGCAGTACTGGCAGTGTAAACCTCTCTTTGGCAAGTGTGGGGTGAACATATTAAATACACTATGTATGTTTGTATAAAATAAAAATATGATTAAATTAGTTAGAAAGATTTTAAAAATGATAAACGTTGCAGTTTTTAAACTGAACACCTACGTTTAAATAAGTTCATGTATTTTAAAAATTATAGCATTTACAGTAAAGCCTAATGTAACACACAGAAAAAGAACGTCAGGCCTGATCTGAAATTTAAAACAGCCGTTTTTTTGTGTGGTTGCCAGTTACTTCTGGCTGACTGGAATCAGACAACCCTTCAGGGTATTTTAGGAACCTAAGTTAATCTAGTGCTCACACTGTATGCCCATAAATTCCTTCATGCAGTACTTGCTGGTGAAAAGGCTTTTAATTTTTGTACAAAAAAACCATTCTAGACACAATAGAAAACACAAAAAATTAAATACACCTGTATACTCCTGAAATATATACTTTTCTCTACATAAGTTTCAGGGCTTGAAAAAGAATATGGACACATACACATGGTGCAGACTTTTTTTTTTTTTTAGAGTGAGTGCAGTATTTTTAGACTCAGCATATTTCAGCAAAATAAATAAAGAACTTTGTATTTTTATACCAGTATTCTATTTAGTGAATATTGATGAACAGCAAGCTCCAAATGTACAGTCTGAAAAAAATTCCACATTATTAAAAGCTAAATTGTGTGTGTGAACTGTTGAAGTCCTAAACTGCCACACATGCAGATTTAAATATGAAATGTGAGCCATGTACATGAATAGAAACACTGTCATTTGTGCAGCAGTCAAATTATGCAGTTCCCTCAAAAACTGTTAGGTTGCAACAAATTCCTTCTAGTGTGTCTTGAACAAGATGCTACCACTGAAGATGATAACAGGTGATATGTGCATGCACGGAGGAGCAAGAGGTTAAAAAAACCCCACATGACTTCACATATGTATGTGACTCAGATATGAAACCTTAGTACTTTTAAAAGTCCCGGCTTCTGCCCTGGGAATACAAGGTGATAATAAAAGTTACAATTTGAGCCAAAATCTATGGCAGATTTGGGGCTCATAGGGCTAACATTTATTTTGAAAGTATATGAACCAAACTGTATGATAACAAAACATGTAGCACCAGCATACCGTGGTTTACGAAGGTAGCACGATGGCTACCAAAACTAGGTTTAGATGCATTATTTTTCCACATCCAGAAAATGACTACTTTGACTTTTGGCTGCACACTGGCAGTGCTTCCTGTAAATAGCCTTTTGAATCCAGTCAATACTCAACACATACACCACTAATCCAATCATCAGAGCAGAACTGAGGTCCAGTAAACCCACTAGCAATGCACTGTGTCACCTCCCATTGATGGTGTATGCCATTCAGGTAACTGTCAGGATCAACATTATGACAGACATAGCAGTCATTAGAAGATAGACACACACACACACTACTCAGGACTCTCTCTTTCCATTTCTCTTTAAGAGACACAGATTTTAGGGACCATGTATGGGAACCAGTAATAGTGTGTCAGTGGGGAAGCAGTGAGCCAGTGTTGGGTCAGTGGTTGTGCTGCAGTCTAAAGCCCACTGTATGCACACTCCACTGCAGCACTTTGATTTCATATTGGCATTCCCCCTCGGCATCTCCACAGGAATGGCTTGGAATAGCCTGCCCCATCATTACCCTTCTCACATGAGAAGCCACTGCTGACATCTTTTATTGTATGCTGCACACTCACACACACTCACACCTGCTCACACAGAGACGCACAGACACCTGTGCACTAATAGCACACTAAGGTCCTTTTTTTCTGCCAGTAAATAGGACAGACAGGGCTGCCCTTCTTTCTTGTGTCCTTAAACTCTCTTGCCCACTTTATCCTGCATAGTAAAACCAACGCTGGTCTGTGGGATTCAGAGACTGCTCCCAGAGGAGACAAACATGGACTCAAGTCCTGAGAACCTCCACGGCTGTAACACCGTGATTTATTACTTTTGCACCGAACAAAGAGGAGAAGTCCTCTTCACATGAATGCACTGCACCAAGAAGCACAAGAGTAATGGAACATGCACACACAATCACACCTCGGTGCTGTCGCAGTGCTTTCTCTCTATGTGCTGTGAGGTGAGTCATCAGCACAGAAGAACATAACCTCGCAGCTCCAGCTAATCTCTCCGTTCCTCCTCCTCCACCTCCTCCTCAATCTGCCAGCATCTCATTTTCTCCACTATGGATGGAGGCACAGCAACTTACATCATCGCTGCAGCTTCACATATACATATAAGGCCTCGGATCTAATTGCACGGTCGACACATCCTAAATCACATGCATATCCTCTGTAGGAGAATATACTCTGCATGCTTATAAAGCCACTTATCCAATCAATCAATATTTCTGCATTATGTACTGTACATTTAATACACTTAATCCAAGACTTTAATTCACAACTTCAGGCAGAGATGACTAGTCTTAAAATTTTAAAATTTAAAAAAAAAATACAACAAACCAATGCAAACAATATGGTGGTCAGCGGTCCTTTAACTGGTGTTAGTCAGCTTCACATCAGTTCCTGTGTCACTCTCACGCGGACACACGGGTTCTTTGTGTGCTTTAAGACAGAAGCCCAGAGATGTGATTAAATGTTGCATGTTCACTCTCAGTAAGCAAGATACTGACCAGAGGCAAAACAAAAAACCAAACTAATAAACACAGTGTCTCTTTGACCCCACACAGCTGACAATCAATCCGCTCTTCTCTTGTGGACCAGAGAAAATGTGCAGAGTAGAGGGTGCCGAGACAGAGTTCACCACAGGAAAACATTCCCAGGTTGTTCCCACATCTGTAACAAGCACGGCTGCCAACATGCTTCACTCTGTCATGCAGGGACACATTCTGGAACACAAATTTTGAAGCCGAGCATTCATTTCTTCAGGCAGTTTATGTCCTACTTCTCCTAAGAGTGAACAAACAAAAGATTATGCCCATTTTATCTAGACAAGCTGTACGTGCATAGTCTGACATGTGACTTGCTCACCCAGGCTCAAACAGCTTGTGTTAACAGGTAGTTTATATGCAGGAATTCAAGGATACATTCAGATCATTAGAATGGAAGAGGACTTACATTGCCTTGTCAGCACACTGTGTCTTCTGTGAAGCCTCTGTGACATTCAGGCTGTTTGTGCTGCTGTGGTACTGTGTTGTGTGTGTTGGTTTGTTTCTGTCAGCCTGTCTTGTGTGTATGTATGTGTGTTTGTCAGTGCCCAGGGTCAGGCCACTGGGATAGCTGTCTCCATGCTGACTCCTAGGCCTCCTTAACAGTGTAGGAAGCATATCAGTTTATCTGTCCAGTCATTTCAGCCATCACATCCAAGCAAACCCCAACTCACTACCTCTCATACTTATCCTCTAAAAAGTGTCTACTGTTCTATGACCCCCCCACCGAGCCAAGGGTGGGCCTACTCTCCCAGAGTCCTCACACACCAAGAAAGGCTCAATCACAGGGCCTGACAAACAAAGAAAAATGCTGCACTAGACTGTTCTGTTTGCTCTCACTCTTACAGTGTAGCAGATGTCATTTGATGCTGTGCAGTATAAAGTATAATAGTTTTAAGTCACAATTATAATGCTACATTAGCCTTCACTTCACTGAAAAGTGTCATTAACTGTCATTGTCTGGTGTCCAGCAATGCTTCCAGTGCTTCTCGGCATAGATTCAAGTCCCTGGAACCATTATTCCCAAAAATACATTCTCTTATTTGGTGTTTTAACAATACCAACTGAGAACCAGTAGGGGAAAATAACTAAGTATATTTACTCAAGTACTGTAATTAAGTACAGTTTTGAGGCATCTGTACTTGGGTATTTTCATTTTCTGCTGCTTCATACTTTGACTTCATTACAGTTTAGGAGCCAATATTGTACTTTTTACTCCACAACATTTATTTGATCATTTTAGTTACTAGTTACTTTTTAGAATTAGATTAATAATACAAAATATATTTATTGGCACCCCCACAAAATACCTAACAGTACTTCAAATTGTAAGCATATAAGGCAATTAGAATGAGCTCCACCTTTACTAGCTGAAGCATTAAATGTGATGTACATAGTAATGTGTCAATAATTAATTCAATAATTTAATATGTACTCACATGAAATGTTTCTGCATAATGAGTACTTTTACTTTTGGGACTTTAAGTATATTTTGCTAAAAATATTTTCATACTTCTACTTAATTAACATTTTGAAGCCAGGACATTTGCTTGTAAAAGAGTAGTTTTATACTGTGGTATTGTTACTTTTAGTAAACAATCTATTCCATCACTGCTGAGAACACTAACATCGTTTCAAGGCTGAAAAGAATTTGTAAAGGCTTGATAAAAACACTAAACATGTTTTGAAATTTAAAGGAATGTATTTGATGGAGTAACTTTATATCATAAGGATGATTTGATCAACTCACTGAACATGAAATAATCCCTCTATATGAGGCTTTCACATGACAGCAGTGATATGTAAAGTGGCACTCACCTGGGGTCAAATACAGCATCAGTGTACATGGCTGGGGAACACAAAGGTTGCTCTCCTGGGCTGTCTGGGGGTACAGGAAGGCCCCCTTTCCTGCCCTGACCTGGGACATTAACTGTAAGAGCAGGTTAATATATTAGCCACTTTTTTTTTTACACTTCTTCCGTTCTGACTGGGTGAGTAGTAGGATTCACAAGCTCCTAATCGTGGGATGTTAGCCGCACATAAAGCAGCTGCTCACTGAGCTGATAACGGAAGCCATTTTCTCGAGAATACTCACTTTATGTAAGTGTAAGTAATGCACATTGATTTGGGATAGTGCAGCACAGACATAGCCTTGCAGACTCAGCTATGCTGAGGCCATATGTTGCCAGAGGCTAGTTAGGAACGCTGGCAGCTCAGTAATCCCCTCAGCCATCCAGATTTAAGAAGCTATTTCTGTTGGCTCTTAGTCGGTGGCTTATTGCAAAGTAGTTTTCTTCTTTTTATTTTTTGCCAATTTCATACAGAAAATGAAAGTCAACCTAAGATATGTGAAAAAACAGAACAAATAAGTGGCACTCTACTGAAGATCAATGAGCTGTAACTTTGAAATGCATGCTGTGTTAGTCACTGATGTAATCACTTGCTAATTAATTACTGGCTGTACCTTCTCCATCCAGCAGAAAGCAGGTGAGCAGGTGGGGACACACTTCCTCCAGAACAGAACAGAATGAACAGAATGCAGCAGGCCCTTTTGAGGACAGATGGTCCAGGAATATTTCCGCTTGTTTTTTGTTGCACTCTTGTCCTAGTATTTCTTTGTACTCCCCCAGTGAGAAAACTTTATCATACACCAGGTAGGAAAGTACTGTGTTGACATCCAGTTCAGTCAGGATCTTCTGCCTGTGCTGTCTGAGAATCTTGGCTGTCCGTCTCTTCTTCTTCCTGGTGCACGGCCTCCTACCAGACCTTTGCTGCTGCCTCATTTGCTTCTTTACAAACCACTGCTTGGTGCCACCGCCAAACATCTTCAAGTTGAGAAAACCCACCAAAACGTCTTCTACAGCTCTGTCAACAGAATTCCCAAAGAAGGGGAGGTGCATATTTAATGCCAGTGAAGTGACCATGCCACATATTGAGCTTTGCTTTGTTGTTGTCTGAGTCGTTTATCTGGGGCAGGAGGAGACAATCTGGACAGTAGTTAATTTCTAGCTGAGTACTTACTGACACTAAGAAGATTATCAGACTCTTAAGCACACCAATGCAAACTGCTCAGCACTGCACAGACATGCAGAGCATATTTAACACTATTTTGATTTGATTTGATTTATTCTTTCAAGCATGTAAAACAGTTGATATGACAACACACATAATTTTACACATAATCCAATATCAATGTGCTTATACCTAGTACATGCTTGAATGGAGTAGGAAGAAGTCAGACTTATCCAGTCCTACCCCATGACATCATCTTACCATCATTGGTTTGCAAGCAGTAAATGATTCACTTCTACACCACACAAGTAATATACTAAAAAAAGAATATAACAGTGTTAACATTCTTACATCACACAAGTAATATACTAAAGAATGGTTACAAAATGTACACCACACCCACCAC
>NW_018127887.1:715162-717934 GCF_001952655.1 Monopterus albus | reverse complement strand
CCAGGACCCACATTCACAAAAAACCTATTAAACTTCTCAACTACATCCTCAAATCTGTTGACCGGTGTATCATTGTCCATAAAATATGGAGGGTAGTTACTCCTGCTGGTACTGTTTCTAATCAATTTATTTAATATCTTCCAAGTACCTTTCATGTTATTTTTATTATCCTCTAATACTTTAGAGTAATATTGTTTTTTACATATCCTCAAAAATGACTGTCCTGAACTACTTAAAGGGTCATTTAATTATTATTTAATTAAAATCTAAAAATTATCATGGAGGCTCAGATCATTTACCCATCCTGGAAAATCTGTGTGATGTGAATGAAAGGTACTTTTATATTGCCCCTGAGTGAAGGCTCTTGCTCCTCTTCCTTAGTAGCCCCACTGATCAACTGTCCAAAATAAAGCCAAAATGTGGCACACTCCTCACCTTCCTGGTTATTTCTGGGAATGTGATACCTGATTAAAACATTTTGTCATGGCTTTTGACCCATTACAGTGAGGTGTCAGGCCTGCAATGACGTGGAAACATTAGCATATATTAGAAGGGAATTTAAAAGGGAATTTAACAAATTATATGCACTGAATTTTATTTTTTTTTAAGTGAGGCAGCTTGACTTTGAATCACATTTTATCCAGCTGCTGTGTACAAGAATGGACAATGGCCTATTCTTTACCAGGAGAGGGAGCTATTTGATCAGTGATTGTCACATATACAGTATATTATATTATATTTTGACAGTAAGAGTACAACACCTCAGTCTCTCCATCAAAACCTTAAACCCTAAGAGACTAGTGGAGCTGCTACTAGTCCTTCAATGCTGAACAGGCAGAACATCTTAAATAAAATAAAAAAACTGATTCAGAGCTAAACCAGAGTGAGTGATCATCACTGAACCAAGCAAACCATGTGTCTAAAATGTATTTAATAAATTTTGGAAAAACTTTCCCAGTATTTGCAGCACTACCTGATGATGAAATTGTTCTTCCCTGGTGGGGGACTTCAGCTTGTTACCCGCTGTTGAGAAGCAAAAGAGACAAATGACAAAAACTGTTTTAATAACTCCATGTGGTATGTGTAATGTATAAAATATACACAGTATGTACAAATGAGGCTAGTTTGACCTGGAATCAAAAGGTCATATGTAGCTATTTTCCTGTACTGTGACAATGACATCAGTACGCATACGAAAGTGACTAGAAATGTCTAACTACAATACCAAATTAAGTTTTGGTTTACATGGCAAAAGCCATGTGCTCTGTTGTCTCACATGCTCACTTCACATACTGTAGAAGGCACAGGCCAGCCTAGTGACATGGTGACATCCTAACTTTTATTCCCTGGGATAGGTCAAGCTCCAAAAACATTGTTTGGCACATTTCCATGATATGATAAATAAACTGATTTTCATGTATAAATTTGGTTGACTACCCCTTGAAATTTTCACAGTCCTTAATATCTGTGCACTGAACGGTAAGGTAAGCGTTTAACTAAAGATTAGGACTATGGCAAATGTGGTATGATTAGGGTTAGTCCCTGGAACAGTAATTCATGGTTTTGACGTATAAATAAAGTAGTACTGTGGTCTGAGTTCCAAAATGTGGCACAGTTTAGAACAGTTTTAAAACAATTTATATGCATCTGAACTGTAACAATTCACAGCAGTCACTATGACAATATGAATGTCTTGAACCTTGCCAAACATTGTTAAACATGATTACCGCACATGGTGTATTTGAACAGGTACAGAGTGTGAATTATGTTATCACTTCAATTTCCAAACAAAAGCTTTAACAAGGTAATTCGTCAGTGATAAAACACACAGAAGGCAGTTCTCAGTAATAACTTCTAATATTAACTGGCATGACTTTAAGGTCAGGCAAGATATTGTTTGATTACATAAGGCTCTCCTATTTGTCTTGATATTGTGCAACTGACACTGAAATCTTTGATCGGTTTCACATTTGCTCTCTTATCGGTTTTCTCAATATGGTACTTTGCTATTATACTGTAATTTCAATTTCATCTATTGCCTTGGAAATTTAATTGAGTCAGAGTAATTTCAACAACTTACTGGCTTCATGACTCAACCTCTTCTGTTTGACTTGTAAGCACTTTATCAGAACATTTCGGGTAAGTGCTGGCAAATAAGTGTCTCCTTTTCAAATCTTTCTAAACATCTTTATTTTCTTCCTTTTCATTTATTTTTAAAAAATTTAGTTTCTACTGAACAGTTTCTGTCTTGGAAGTAAAAGGGACAAAAAAGGAACAAAAAAATAAAGGAATCATAGTGTGTGAGAAAAGCTATGGTTCAAGCTTGAATGATTAAAGACTCTGTGGGTAGTTGGTACTTCCGTGAACCATCTAAACCACCGACCTGAGTGGCCATGTACCAACCATGTACCACCAGAGCAGCTTCAGTGTGCCTTGGCATTGAGTCTCTGAACTCTACCAAAAGATATGTGGTGTTTGGATGATGGTGGTGGCGAGCACTGTCTTACACACAGGTGTTCAACTGGGTTGGGATCAGGTGACTTTGAAGGCCATACCATATGATTCACCTTGTGCACATCGAAGATAAAAGTATTGTGTTATTTGTTCTGTAGGATCATTCTGATTGCTTGACAGACTCCTTGTGATGTCTAACTCTGTCCTGCAGCCTTTTTACAATTTTTCAGCTTGTTTTCTGCTCTTATTCTGCCAACCTTAAGCTTCCAACACAAATTATACATGAAAACAGTAGCGAAAATTGTGAGGAATCAGAAA
>NW_018127887.1:701436-713805 GCF_001952655.1 Monopterus albus | reverse complement strand
TCTTCCCATGTATTGGAGGCACGGTTTGGGAAATTATTAATTGTAGTTTATCTTCTGGTGTTGTGCCTGGTTAAGGTGAGGTGGCGACTTGACGCTGATCTCCATCAGCTGATAATAGTATTTCCGGAAAAGAGGTGATTCTTTCATGACAGGATGTCTCTGCTTTTGAACACAAAGTGAACAGCCTGTACGACTGAGTGAATACTGCCCCAAACAGAACCACACATCAAGACAAGAGGCCAGTGCATCTCAGCACAGCCGTTTCAGCAATTTCAGCATTTCCAGCAATCAGTATCCACACACACTTTCTTCAGGAAATGCATTTGTCTAGTTGTTTGATGTTTGCTTGCCACTGACAGTATGTAGGTAGTTAAAAGTAAATGTACATGTTTACCTTCCTGTATTACTGTACACAGACCTTTCAAGAAAGTTTACCACTGAACCTTAGAGAACATATAGTCTCAAACATTAAGTGAGCAATCATTTCCTGTCTGCAGCCCAAAGTTCAGTGGACGCCAGCTGTAGTGGGAAAATAAAAATGTTTACAGTATATTCAAGCCAAGAAAGCAACTGGAATCTGCTCTGTTTAGCTCACTGGTGTTCAGACAGACACTACACACCTTTCCTCAGTAATACGGATTATGGCCTAAGGACACCTGCCAATTATGGATTAGCACACGACATAATATTCATCCATCCATTATCTATTCTGCTCATCATGTTTATCACAGGGCTGACACTTTGAAAATAAAAATAAAAAACACCTGGTGGAATGAAGTTAAAAAGAAGCGAGCTCCACCACTGCTCGTAGTGATGTCAAAATAAAAGTCAACACCAACACAAATACAATCAATTTGGCTTCTTTTATAAGAGCTATATGTACATTGTATCTGGTTTAACCTGGTAACAAATTTCTATAAATGCATTACACAATAAAACTAGATAATTTCAGCTGCCTGTCTAGTTAGTATGTGAAGACTGAGTCAGAATAGGGGAGTGATTGTCATAATCTTGCCAATATGTCAACATTGTATGAATGCAGCATAACACACCTGTTTTATCTTTTAATTCTAACCCGGTTCTTTTGTCTGAAGGCCCCAAGAAGTAACACTCGGGATACAGGAATCAGCTTCAAGTAGATTTATTTTCTTCTGGTTAAATGCAGAGTTATTACAGCGCTGGGCTCTGAGAGATGACAAGTCTCCAAGAGCATCGATAATCACAAATCATTCACATTTATCTTCTCGGGCTGGGACTGCCCTATACATTATTGTTCAAAATAATAGCAGTACAATGTGACTAACCAGAATAATCCAGGTTTTTAGTATATTTTTTATTGCTACATGGCAAACAAGTTACCAGTAGGTGCAGTAGATTCTCAGAAAGCAAACAAGACCCAGCATTCATGATATGCACGCTCTTAAGGCTGTGAAATTGGGCAATTAGTTGAAAGGGGTGTGTTCAAAAAAATAGCAGTGTCTGCCGTTGACTGTACAAACACAAAACTATGTTGTACAAACGTTTTTGTTTCTAGGATTTAGCAATCCTGTGAATCACTAAACTAATATTTAGTTGTATGACCACAGTTTGTTATAACTGCTTCACATCTGTGTGGCATGGAGTCAACCAACTTGTGGCACCTTTCAGCTGTTATTACACTCCATGATTCTTTAACAACATTCCACAATTCATTTACATTTCTTGGTTTTGCTTCAGAAACAGCATTTTTGATATCACCCCACAAGTTCTCGATTGGATTAAAGTCCGGGGATTGGGCTGGCCACTCCATAACATTAATTTTGTTGGTTTGGAACCAACACTTTGCTCGTTTACTAGTGTGTTTGGGGTCATTGTCTTGTTGAAACAACCATTTCAAGGGCATGTCCTCTTCAGCATAAGGCAACATGACCTCTTCAAGTATTTTGACATATGCAAACTGATCCATGATCCCTGGTATGCGATAAATAGGCCCAACACCATAGTAGGAGAAACATGCCCATATCATGATGCTTGCACCACCATGCTTCACTGTCTTCACTGTGTACTGTGGCTTGAATTCAGAGTTTGGGGGTCGTCTCACAAACTGTCTGTGGCCCTTGGACCCAAAAAGAACAATTTTACTCTCATCAGTCCACAAAATGTTCCTCCATTTCTCTTTAGGCCAGTTGATGTGTTCTTTGGCAAATTGTAACCTCTTCTGCACATGCCTTTTTTTTAACAGAGGGACTTTGCGGGGGATTCTTGAAAATAGATTAGCTTCACACAGACGTCTTCTAACTGTCACAGTACTTACAGGTAACTCCAGACTGTCTTTGATCATCCTGGAGCTGATCATTGGCTGGGCCTTTGCCATTCTGGTTATTCTTCGATCCATTTTGATGGTTGTCTTCCGTTTTCTTCCACGTCTCTCTGGTTTTGCTCTCCATTTTAAGGCATTGGAGATCATTTTAGCTGAACAGCCTATAATTTTTTGCACCTCTTTATAGGTTTTCCCCTCTCCAATCAACTTTTTAATCAAAGTACGCTGTTCTTCTGAACAATGTCTTGAACGACCCATTTTCCTCAGGCTTTCAAATGCATGTTCAACAAGTGCTGGCTTCATCCTTAAATAGGGGCCACCTGATTCACACCTGTTATTTCACAAAATTGATGACCTCACTGATTGAATGCCACACTGCTATTTTTTTAACACACATGGACATGCATTTAGCTGTGTCACTTACTTCCCTGATTCTGTTGTAAAAACCCCCTTACTCATAGTTCAAACATGAGTGAAAAGTTCAAGCTCGTCAGACTTCCACGTCTGTAAAATAGCATAAATTAACAGTATCTTATCTTTAGTTTCCAAGACACTTGTCTATGCAATCTACTCTTGCACAATTATCCAAGAAAATAAGAAACACTACAAGTTGACCTGCAGCTGAAAATTATAACTATTATGCATGTATAAGAGCCAGGTTAATACTGATACATGGTGCTGTTAATAAAACACAAACAGTCATATTAAACTTTATCATTCTAAAGCAAAATAATACTAACAGTAAATAAAACAACTGCAACTCCTGAAATCCAATTCTAACAGATCCCTAATAAACATGGCTAAGGAAAGCAAAACTGCAGGGCTTATTTCCTCATTACAGCAGCTACAGTGCACTTGATCAAGGCTCTTAACCGCCAGCTGTTCCCATACAGCTGCTCAGTGACCAGCAGATCAGACTGGACAGCTGCCAGGTGTAAATAGAAGGAGCTGGGTGTTCCTGAAAAAAAGAGCACCATGAAACTACCCTGAGTATAGATAAACTATAGAGTCTGTATCAGTTTATTTAAAAGACTTCATCAATAGGGTGGATGTTTTTGCTTGATAACACATTTGAATCCATGGCATCAGGCTGATGTCCAGTCCCTGCCCTAGTGCCTCATCAAATTTAAACAAAAAAAAAAACAAAATCAAGAAGTACTTCTGAAGTCACATGCACTTGTTTCTTATTTATCCTGTTTGGGAAGCTTCACTAGACCTCCATGATACTGACTCTGTTCATTAAATCTCTGCATTCTACGCCCTGCTCATTATCTGAAATGTAGCCTTTTGTGTGCACTGTATTGTACAAATATGAAACATGCGAGTGTGAAAAATGCACATTGTTGCAGTTTATCTGAAACCCTTAAATGAAAAACAATGGTAATTGATAAACATATGTGCCATCAAGGCACAATGTAGCTTTCTGGGCAAAACTAAACATTTTACTTGTTATTCTTCTTCTGGGTGGAGAGACTGTCTGGTTTGTCACTTTGTCACTTAACCAACAAATCCTGTTTAGTTTGGATTAATTCAAGTGTAATGTTTGTCTGAAAGATAGCATTAGAAGGAGTCAACAGCAGGATTTATAGAACCTCCACCTCACAAAACCGTATATAATCTACAAAGATATGACATTTAAAGCTAGTGTTCTATGAGCCGAGTGTGGCTTGGTTCATGACTGTTTCTGGACTGTAGGAGGCTTTATGTCGACACAATGGTGTCAAAATCTGTTGTAAAATATTGATTTATTTATGCAAGATAGTTCACACAGACACACAAGAAATCAACATCATAAAATCAATACCAATCAATCTCAAAAATATAAAAATCTGCAAATAACAGTTTAGTCATATTTGAGTTAAACTGCAATCACATGATGATTCAAAATTATTTAACAAACTATGAATAAAATTCTGTATTTGTGGTTTTACATGAAGTGAAAATTTTCCATCCTTGACTATTTGTAATGACAGTAATAATACTTATGATGAAAAAATAAAAAATAAGGGAGGCACATATGATCAGAAGACAAGTATCTTTCACTCACTATTCAGTATTACATAAAAACAAAAGTTCCTACATTGTCTCTCTGATTGATTTTTACTAAATAACCGCTGTAGTAACTTGTGTTATCCGGTGTAAAGTGGCTCTTCTGTAACCGTGTGCTGAGGATAAGTTAGAAGTTTTCATAGTGATGAATGAAATGAGCCTGATCCCTCTTGTTCATCTGCTGGCAAGCTTTCTCCACATTCTTGGTCAGTCCTGGTGGTCCACAGCTGAAAACACCAATTTTTCCCACCTACAGAAAATACACATTTAAAAGTTAAAATAATTTTTCATGTTAGCCAGACTTGTACTGAGCAAATTTTCATCCAAGCAAGATGCAGATGATGGACTGACATCAGGGTGAACTTCTTGGAGTGAGGTGAAAAAGGACACGAACGGTGGACGGCCAAAGTGGGTGACAGATCGCAGGCCAGTGAAGAGACTGCGGTTCCAGACCTTTTGGAAGTGGCGCTCACACACGTACTGTAGACAGATTTCAAAGACAATTAGTGGCTTCCATTTCTATATAAAGAATAGGTCAACATTTTGGGAAAGAACGTTAGCCAGCAGGTAGATAGTTTAGCATAAAGACTGTAAACAAGAGAAACAACCAGCTCAGCTATTGGTTTCTAATGGTTGAGAGCTCATAGACACCCAAAAACCACTACACATTTTTGTTCCCGCTTTGCTTAACAAATATGAAAAGTGGAATCTTCTCATCCAAGTCTATGCAAGAAAACAAATTTCCCAAAATATAAAACTATTTCTGGACTATACAATGCATGTATTTAGGAATCAACATTATTAAAATGTAGGCTTATTAAAAATTTTAGCATTTCAGTCTATTTTCAATTTTTTGTTACACTTGGAAAAACTCACCAGCATGGTGGTACGGAGGTCAAACTTCTCGGCCACCTGAGTGATGTAAGTGTGGACTGAGACCAGCTCCTGAGTGTCCATCTCCTCCACCTCCCTGATGATGTCGGACACCCACTCAAACTGACGCTGCGTCCGAGTCACCCAGATGAAGTACACCTTCAAATGAGTGACTGTTAGCACAAGTTTATTTATAGAATAAGTGTGTAGAAATAAATACAGCTTCAGGGAGGAATATAAAATAAAATGTGCTGTAGGTTGATTTTAAGTGGCACCTTTTTACACTGAATCTTGGACTTAATGGATGACTTGAACACTAAGTCTTTGAGGATGGAAGCAAATGGGGTGACTCCGATTCCTCCTCCCACCAGAACAGAGACCTCAAAGTCAGTCCACTCCTGATGGCCCTCACCAAAAGGGCCGTCTAAGTACAGCTGGGGATGAAATAAAATATGGATGCTAAAAGACAAAGAATGGAAATGAGAGGAAAATGTTCACACATAAACAGTGCAATGCCATGCCTTTGGGTAGGCTCCAAGCTCGAGCAGGCTTTCTTCAGTGTAGAGCTCTCGGAGCTGGCTGGTCCAGGGTCCCACAGCTCGGATATGCAGGCTGAGGGTCTCTTCGTGAGGTGCTGATGTCAGTGTGAATGGGTGGTACTCATCTGTGCCCAACATCAGACATGCTATGCGAACCCACTGGCCTGAACGATAAACAAAACCCTGTGGTCGCTTAAACTCCAGGTGCGTCACACCTACAGGTAGGAGAGCCGAGGGAAGTGTGACCTCAAATGCACAATGTATACACATTACAAGACATTCATTACTTTAAAAAGTGCAATTTCAATTACAAAGCCCTGAAACAGAAGAGAGACAGAATAAGGAGATATTTTAAGAGGCCGACTATGCAGTGTTTCTCCAAAAAAAGGCTACTGTAACTGTCACCTGAAGGCAGCAGCTCAGCTCTGACCACTGGGATCTGCAACTTCTTCCTGCTCAAGCTGATGAGTTTGTCCAGCAGGAAGAGCAGGGCAGGAGGGATCAGATAGATGTAGAAACGGGGCTCTTGGAGAAGGCCGAAGCTGCCATGAATAACTGTCTGTTGAAGACATCTAGTAAAACAACTGTTCCGTCATGAAAACCATCTGACTGCGCAGTGTGTTTCAAAGTTAGAAAAGTACTTACTAGAATGTACACAACAATGTAGAGGTAATGTGTGATCCAAAATCCACGAAAACTGATGCGACGGAAATAGTATGAGGCAAAAACGTACATAAATGATAAAGTAAAAAGAAGCAAGACACCAGTCATTCCTAGAAAAAGGACAAAGCAGAGAAAAAAACAAAATTATCACATATTATAACAAGGAGTCCAGAAGGTCTAAAGTTTCCTAATATACCTGGAATAGTTTGAAAGAACCACCATGACCACTTGAGAGGAAGTTCAGACCTAAAATAAAAACACACTGTAAATTAGCTAATGAAGTTCCTGTGCAAAGCATAAAGATATCTACTAAAATCAGGCCTTACCCATTGTTGGAGAAGACCTTTGGGAACAGACAAGCCAGAATGCTGAGGTTGCTGATGGAGAAGATGTAGATGTTGACCACATGGCCCAAACTATGAACAACTACAGCAAGAACAGGAAAAGGACTGAGCTCACAAAATAACATATAAACAAGTGAAAACGTGGCTACTCAAAACGTCACTTACAGTGCCATTGTGGTAATACTCTATCTTTCTCTATACCAACCTGAAAGGATGATGGCAGTCATGGCCATGAAGCGATGGAAGTCAATAGCTGCATCAAAGGGGATGTATCGGTTGAGGAAAGTCTCTCGGCACAATGTGATGAGGTTGCGGCACACAGTGAGGAGCATGTACGGAAACAGAAAAGAGATGGCGGCTGCTGATCCACGAGACACAATGATGCCCACAACTGAAGTCTCAGGCATGCCAGTATTTTCAGCCTGCAAACCGTAGTCTGAACACAGTATTTCTAGTCAGGTTAGACGAAAAAGTACGATGCTATGGGGAGATAAAGCACTATAATACATAAAGACAAAATGAGGAAATAAAACAAGCAGTAAAAATGTAAGCAGAAATGTTTTTCTACTCACAGTAGCATCTTTCAAGTGCCACACCAGCTGTGATCCCATATACAATGATGAAGCAAACAATATGACGCCGATAATTCTCAATGAAGCGTTTGAACTCCTGGATCTTCTGCTGGACTGGGTTCCTTATGTACCGTTTACGCTTGGGCTTTACATAGACATTTGGAGTGTTCATGCTTGACCTGAAAATATTCATATAAACCTTATTCAGTAAATGTTCTCTGTTCTAGCATTGGACTATATGACCATATTCAAGTCGGCCAAACCACAGAGGAAGAAGGGTGTGACACTGTTACTCTCTATTTTAAATTCCAATGGTTTTGGTAACCACAAGCCAACATGAAATGGGTACAAATGTAAAGTCCTCGGTACATGACATTCCCTTTTATTCACCCAGAAAGTCAACAAAAAGTTACAAGAGCATAAATATGAAACTATACTTTTTCCGTCTTCGGATGTCCTGTCCATCTGTCTTGTTGCTGAAAAAAAAATGGGGGGGGCATCAGTAGCTTGGAAACAATCACAAAATAAAAACAATGAAAGTACAAAATATTTTTCTATTATATTAATAAGCATCTGTGACCTGGATGAGAAATTACAGTGTCTTTTTTTCTCACCTGTTTGCTGGACAGATGAAGGATACTCTCTGCTCTCGACTCAGTCGCTTCTTGCCCTGTTTCTCCATCCCTGCATACACAGCAGACAAATTCATAAGAGATAAAGCTTTTAAAATAAAACAAAGCTTTAACCTGTCTCCAACCTTTGACATTGAGTTGAGCAAACTGGAGCTCCTTCTCGTGGTCCCGCAGGAGAAAATGAAAATCCTCCCATGAGATTTTCTCCTTGTCTTCAAAGCCTGCAGCCTGCATCATGGCCTTGATGCCGTCCTCTGCTTGGCTCTTTGACAGAGCACCATTGGAGATTTCAATAAAAGACCTGCAGCACAACAAAAGGGTTAATACAATCCATCAAACATGCAAAAACAAACAACAACTTAGTTCAGGCATAAAAAAAAAACCAAACCTGAGCATTCTGGCAAATTCTTCTTTTGACAAAAAACCAGTTCCATTAATGTCGTTCATGGAGAACATCAGTTTGGATTTTTCTTCAGGAGACCCTGGACAAATACATCACTGATGACATAAAGTAGGACAAGACTGATACTATTTACTTGATGTATTTAATGACTGACCTAATTGTTTGCAAGTTAACATTTACTGACCGCAAAGTTACAGTAGATTCTCCCTGGAATCAGCATGCACTATTTTTATGACATGTTACAGTATGACAGAATATGCTGAAGTGACTGGTTTTACCTTTCATAAAGATAACTATAACATCAAGGAACTCTTGGAAGGAGAGGTACCCGTTTCCATCTTTATCAGCTAGTGTGAACATGGAGTCCACAAATAAAGAGTCAGACTTGAGGCCCAGTGCATCAGCAACCTCTGATGCTGTCAGCTCACACCGGAGAACCTCTCTGGCTCTCTCACGGGAAACGCCACTCATGTCCCCAGCATCACACTTCTCTATTTCTAAGACCTATGCACCAGAGGGACAGTGTCATTATATGTCACCACAGTGTCATTAGTTATATCACCAACGTCAACTGAGCTCACCACAGAGACCAACAATTAGTTCTTTTGGTTTGAGGCTAGAACTAATTTGACCTCAAACAAAGTTTGACGACATTTTGTGGCTGAGCTTAAAGCTGTTGCCACTGTAACAGAGCAGAGGATGAGGTAAACATCCAGAGGCTGACGGTACCTTAGAGAAAGCGTGTCGAATGAAAGTTTCCACAATCTGAGCCCTCTGCTCTCTGGTCAAGGCCTCCTTCAGCACTTCCTTCTCTCTCATCTCCTTCACCCTAATCTCCAGCCCGATGTCTGTGACCCTCAGGCACAGATGTCTGACAAATGCTGTACGTTTGCTCTCGTCATCAAAAAACAGCACCTGGATGTGTAAAGAGAGGATGTATCAACATCTAGATGCAATGAAAAATAAAAGCAAAAGTAACTTCACGGTGTAAGTGAGAAAACTGGATATGAATAAACTGCAAACATATTTATTGTGAACACAGAATGTGACTGAAAAAGTGCTGCTGCTGCACAAAGTTTGTTCTTGCAACTTGAATCAGAGTAAAGCTGTTTTTAGGTCAAAATCTGAAGGTGCAAACCATCCCCTCCAACTTCAAGCTACTCACCAGATCATACTCCTTTGGTACTTTGAGCAGCAGAGCTTTACAGTGGCAGTCAGTGGAGAGAAGGACATCTAGGTGGTCCTGGTTGCCTAGACTAAGGCAGCGCTGTGCAGTTCCAGATTTATCAAAGACCTGCAATCTTCTCTTCTCATCCACATCCACACTGACAGGCTGCAGATGTTTTTTAGGGCCCTGCCACTCATAGGCTGTGGAGCAAAAGCAGAATGAGATGAAGTCTACCAGTGTAACATACAAGAAAATACCAGCAGTAGAAAAAACAAAAGAGATTTTGGTTTCACTGGCTCCTGTGAATGACTGATTATCAGTTGATTTCAGTTAATGTCAACTCTCAGTTGAGATTTGTAGCTTAACTTTACTACTCGCCTCTCTCATGTTAACACTTAAATTCATATAATCTGCTCAGAATTACAGTATTGTGTTGATACTTACATGGCATGGCTGAAGGCCGGTATAGTATTAAACCATGGCTGCTACAGTAATAGTCACCCAATGTTAATTAATAACTGACTTTGTGTCATGTGTAAAACCTGACTGATAGATACTTTTACTAATGTTGGACATGGTAAGTAAAGTATTAGTTTTTTTTTATTCCCACAGATTCCATACCTATGATTCCCACAGCTGGCTGCTCTGTTTTATCACCAGCCTTTCTTCTTCTCTCGAACTTGCTGTATCTGTACTTGCGAAGATATGCCACCATACAGGCCACGAGAAAACTCACTGTAAAGGCAGAAAAGAAAAAAGAATAATCAAACCACTGATGAGTGATTTTATTAGTATTATAATATTACTACAGTAGAAAAAGAGAAGGATTTGTGATTATGATACTGACCAACAGGAAAGAGGAAGAGAACGACAATAAATATCCCAAAGCCCGGTTTGCTCCCGTCAAAGTAATTAAGTTTGGTAGCATTAGTGCAGGGACAGAGCACTGATGCACTCAGCTGTGTGGGCTGGGGACAAGGATCACCTTTGGGTAAAAAAAAAGACATTTTTATCCATTCATTAAATATTGCTTTAAAATTTTTAAGTTTTATTTGTCTATGAAGCAAACAAATCATTTTATATTTTACCATCCTTCCAGAAGAACACACTATTTTGTATATCGGTGGCCTCTGCTCTGGTGACTGCAATAAGCACGTCATAGTATGTCACTTTGCGGATTGTCTGGATCTCCTCATCTGTAAACAAACTGGAAAACACCTCAAAAATAAGAACATACTGTGATGAGATGACTCGCATGATGTGGCTAGATGACTTTATCACAGCCATTTGTACTGTATGTTGGAAGTCCTCACCCATTCTGTTTATTCTCAAACCAGAAGCGATCTCCATTTCTAATGCGTTCAAACTGGTCCAAGATTATGGCAGAGAACACCGGACCCGGGCCATCCACAGATTCCAGCAGTCCTCCAGGGAAGAGCTCCAGTTTTGAGATGTCTCCGTTATACAGCTCTGCAACATCTCGAAGCAACTGCATACAAAACAGTTAAATTCACAGGATTAAGCATGTCTGATCATTCTTTGATTAAAGACATTTCTTACTTGCAAGACTGCGCCTTTTACCTGCGGGTTGGTGTGGCTGAGCTCAGGATTTATGTCCTCAAATGTTTTTACAGGAGGCAGATCCAGAGCTTCTCTGACCTCAGTGTAACTTCGCAGACCAAAGTCTCTTCCTCTCTGGATAGTCAGGGCCACCAAATCTGTCCGGGTGAACCTCAGGGGTCCATACATGTAGTCTGTCAAAATGTAAATCAGATCAGGGTAGTGAATATCAGTTAAATAGGTATTAAAGAATGGTAGAGTACAGTGAAAGAGCCAGCGAATAATAATTTTAAACCTCTCAGGTCCTCCACAACAATATTATCTTCTCTTTCTGCAATCTGGGAAGCCATGCCCATAAGGAGGTCATCTATGTCCTGACTTGTCTTCACATTGGGTGCCTGGAAACAAAATGATAAGACATTATAATTTCATCTCTCTAACAAATTCATCATGGAGGCCATATAAAGTGGAGGGCGACTCCACCAATTCTTTGGAAAGATCTTTGTAGAGAAACCATGACGATCCATCACATTATGCAATTGCCCTTGAAGAGATCCTTATTTAACAGGATACATATAACGCCAACATTCATTAGGCTGCACCAACTATAAAATAAGATGCAGTAATAAAATCCCATAAAATAGAAGTGTTCAGCTAACATTATTTATAATTCAGTCAGCAGTAGAGTGCATTGGAGAAAAGGTTTGAAGTAATAAACACATATACTGAACACAACATTCAGTTTACTGTCAAACTCCTCCTTGCTCTTACAAGATGCAACTATGTGGCTTAATCATGATTATACCTGACGTTTCCAAAAGCTGTTACAAAGACGCACAGCTGGTGACAAGCTGCCATCTATATTGATAATCTTCCGAAAATGGCAGGGTCTATCTCTGTAGGGGAAAGGAGAGAAGATGCAAGAGACTATTTGTCTTATAAAAAAAAAAATCATACAGGGGTAGGGGGGCTTGGGGGGTTCTATCAGTACCTCATGTAAACACCAGGTGGGGCCATAGTGATACCAAATCGAATGGCAGCAGCCTGAAACTCAGGAGAGATTCCTGGGTCAACAAACTTCTGGTAACCTGTGCATAGATTATACAAAACAGAAGGATAGAGATCAACAAACTTTGTAAAATACAAGCTGAGTTAGTAATGATCCTTGTGCATGCAAACCTCCTAGATTATATCATCATCTAAATGGTCAAAATGAGGCAAAAAAGCAGTACAGATACAAAATGAAAAGACATTAAGAAGCAGGGGT
>NW_018127887.1:661164-701396 GCF_001952655.1 Monopterus albus | reverse complement strand
GTTCAGCAGATGAAGGAATCTCAGGGTGATACTTTGCTGACGGAGCACATACTTTGTCCAACACCACTAACGATAACTCACCGCACCACAGCCTGTGGTCACTGGTGCATTACCTGTTCCCCTCCACTTGCATGCACACGTACTCTGCCTGATTCTTACCTGGGTAAGGAGGAAGCGTTTTGCCACCCAGGTATCCAGGCAGCCACTCGTAGAGTGCAATATTCTGTTTGAAAAAATAGCAGGGATAAAGGGTTACTGCATTGTTTAAAAACCAGACTAAAGCTATAATGATAGTATGGGCTTAGGTGATAATATACTCAGATGGTTTTCTCATCTCTTCCTCCCTTTTGAGACAATTTCTTCAAATATATATATATATAATTTGTGACTTTTTCATTGTAGAGTTCTGTTTTGGATTTGATGTGAGATAACATATTACTTGATAGTAAACAGTTTGTTGAATCTTGTTCTCAGTAGAAGTAGAACAAGAAAATAATGTGTGTAATGTCGTTCAGGGCAGTTCTTGCAGAGCGTCTACTCACTCTACTAATCAAACAAGTGAGAGATGATGCATTCGCCCTTAAACTGAAACCATCAATTTCACTAAAATCCCGAACACCTGGTGCTGATGTAGCCTTGCTCCTTCCACTGTGCAAATTAGATCAGCACCTGTGTAGTGACAGCATTATATGGAGACTTGTCCTACCTGGAAAGTGGCTACAATGGTCTTCCTGGCGTTCTGAAACAGCTCTTCGTCTGACCACTCTGGGTGTTCCTGATGCAGTTTGGAGGCTAAATAATTGTGGTAGCGAAACCAGATAATCCCTTCTGCTGCCGTGAATATGTTCTCATTGGCCCATGCATTTCCCAATTCTGGACACAGAAGATAGCACAAATTATTCTTCATCATCTGAATAACATCACTATAGCTACAACACAATAAACAGAGAATATGCTGTATATGTAATGTTTTTCAAATACAAACTGCCCGAACTGCATTCACAAATATTCCGTACCTCATCAGTGAAGTGTCATACTTGCATTGCATTGATTGATGACTATCTCTGACCGCTAACGCAATTATAATTTGACTGTTTGTTTTTAAGAATGTGACACAAGAATGGTGACAAAAGGAGCAGATGTTCTGTCTCCACCCCAGATAATAACTACACACCTTTAACAACACGGGGAACAAAACACTGGTTTCATGACACCTGTATAGTTTCTTCTTTGCTACAGAAAGAGGGATTTACTGTGGTGAGTGTGACAAGCCTTTTACACAATAATTAAAGAGTCACAACACACGTCAGGCTGGGCCTTTCTTGACTCACCCTCACAACCTGCAACCCTAATCAAAGTAGACCTTTGTGAAATAACATTCCCAAGATTTTATTGCTATTTGCTTTCAGTGGCTTGCAGTATGAAATGGGTAGGTACTGCCACATACAGTATAAAAAAACTGTTTGGTTACCAGGTTGCGCAAAGGCATCACTCACCCAAACACTCGCAAAAACATGTCAGTGCAAATTCTCAGTCATCCAGGTCATAGTATGCTGAAGAAACTTAGAAGCAAGCATCTGGACGTAGTTTTAGGTATGTTTTAGTTTTACCTAAAACTACGTCCAGATGCTTTCTCCTAAGTTTTTTTGGCACACACAAAAACATATTCAGTCTCAACCTGAGTGAACTTTATAGATTCAGGTATTTTCAGAGTGATGAACTAGTTTTTGATGCTCAAAACTCAAAAGCAACATCAGTTTCCAGACACAGTGGCCTCCTTTCTTTGAAAGTTATTCTTTTAGGGAGATGAAAATATCTGCAGCCATAATTCAGCAGTTCACTGCTCTGGGTTGAGCTCCAGCCAGTATTTCTTCAAGAAATAATGAAACTGTTAAGGAGGAAATTATGTCTGTTTCTGAGTAAACTGTTTCTTTAATCAGTGATGCAGAGCTGAAGTTGGTTTACTGGAATTTTCTGACTTATTTTTAAAGTGCCCTTAATGAGGTAACCCCCCTGTCTGATATTCAGTGGATAATAAATTCAGTTCTTTGTGAACAGTGTTTGCTGCAAGTCAGAAATTTAAAGTGTATAATGTCTCACCATAAAGCCCATGGGGTCCGTGTTCTCCTGTAGAGGGGTCAGCAGCACTCCACATGAGATTTCGTCCTCCTCCTTGTTTTGGCATGTTCCACTCAGAACCTGAAGTCAAGAGCCCTCCAGAGAAGCTTCTCAGAGCATCAGACCAGGAGGTGGAGGGGCCATAAATTGAGCTGCCATCGATCCATGCTGTCACTAAGTTGACCTGCATGTGTTGTACAGTATTTGTGTTTCTCACATTATTGCACATCAGGAAAATGAAATGTAGTTTAACATACTGCCCTCCAGAACTGCCTCAAGTGTTGCAGAACTCAACTTACTGATTGTCTCTGGAGACTGCAGTTTGAAGATACAATTAACAGCCACGTTATTTCATATTGATAAGTCATTAATCAGCACCTGTGTGCGAGGGTTACTGGGACTCTGTCCAGACTCTTTGTCCCAGGGTCCTCTCTGGAAGGGCAGCAGGACTTTTCCGGTGGCAGTCGGGTCAAAGACAGGGTCACCTTTTGGGACTGGGATGTTCATGAACTCGGGTGGACATCCAGGAGTTCTTGAGTCAAAAATTTCAAAAGCTACATGATATCCTGAAAAATGTCAGAATAATTAAGAGCTTTGCCAACTACATTTTTTGAATATCTTCTCACTGGCTATGATAAAACAGGGGATCAGATGGGAATACAACTGTGGAGAGAACATTCAATCATAGACGTACAAGGCAGCAAAAGAGCTCACGTTTTAGCATATTAACTAATACTACCGACCAATACCTAATGTATTAATCAATCTTTCTCAACTATATTTGTCTGATTTTGTATTTTGCAGTTTTATAATTCTATCTTTCTATGGGTTTTCCACTTTGTTCGGCTGTTTAGATAGGTATCTGTAAGGGTTTTGCATTTTTCTCCGCTTAATTGTCTTAAAAGGGGGCCCTACTGCTTAAAAGCTTACACCTGTGTCGCACCTGCATTTTGGTATGATGGGCTCGGCCGTCAGTGAAACTACTGCCAGTTTTGAACACTTAATCATGTAACGGCGCCTATACTTACCAAAAAAGAGAGAAAGCACGGTTTGGTTGCGTGTGGAGGGCAGACCGGAGGGCCCCTCGGCCAGTACTCTGCTCAGTCCGCGGGGGTTTGGCAGCCATGGCTCCTGGACAACTTGGTAAACTCCGTCCCAGTAATGCGCGGGCACGAGGCGCATAAGATGAGAACCTGCACGAGCACAAGCGCGGTTCGGTGAATAGTTGTGTTCTTGGCTGGATGCACCGCTGCTGCAGGCTTTATCAACACTATGACTTACCCACAGCTCCGCGTCTGGGAAAACCCAAACTGTTGTACCAGCCGTCAAAGCGGGGAACCTCCCATGTTAATGCACGTGAATCTGGGAAATACATGGCGAGTTTAAACAGCGTTGCTACTTAACTGATAGTTAATATGGAGTTAAACTGGTGTCTACTCACGTTCACTGACAAAGAGCACCAAGCCAACCACTGCACAGATACTCCAAACCCGTTTACGCAAATCCATTGATGCAAGAGATGCTCCTCAGCTCAGTCCGCAGCCAAGAGGAGAGAAGGACTTCTGAAAAGTGAAGACGACGTGAAGGTACCTAACATTTCCTCTTATATCTCTGTCTTAATTTCATGTAATATACTTCGTTGGTTTAGCGGGGATTAGAAAGAAAAGTCAGAAAGTAACAGCTAAACTTTACAAAACTTTGGCAAAAATGATTAGAAATAGTTGAGTCTTACCTACCGTAGAGGTTGAAATGTAGTGCAGCAGTGGTGCAGTGGTGCAGGTGCACAGGTGAGGTTGAGGAATGGTGCAATACTAAGGACAACATGTGTTGCACACCTTATCACAAACTACTTGTGACCCGTGTTGCCCAAATGGGAATGGCCATCATTTCTGGATCACACCTCTTTCCAGCAGCATTCCTTCCTGTCAATCTATCCTCCTCCTCACTGACACAAAGGGGACCAGTGGTATAAAAGAAGTGTGTGCTTCCCCAATATTCACACTTCAGCCCCTGTCTTTCAACCTTCAGGTAAGTAACCTCTTTTGGATTTTACCAACTGATTATTATTAGACACTGAAACATTCCCGTTTTTTTTTAGGTTCAGATAAAATAAGGATGGAGCCAAGTCACTAGCTGAATTCCATACCTTTGTGCATTACACAGACATTTATCTCTTTGCAGTAAAGATACCCAGTGCCAGGCAACACTGAATTCTTTTTGATAAGCCAGATATGGTTGTGTTCAATCATATGCAATGTTAAACAGTGGTAATGATGTCTCATCCCATATCTACTGGAAGGAACAAGAGCTGCTATCTCTGCATCTGAAGGAAACTGAGAAGCCTGCCAGTAACACTGTCTTCTCTGTTACAGTCTAGTTTCAGCTGCAGCTACAGGATCAGGAGCTAAGATGACTTTCTACGATGACATTTACCCATTCTACCCTCTACAAAGGACCTCCTTCATCTTCAGTGGCCGCTTGCTCACCACTATTCTGGTTTTCCTTGTGTTAGCAGTCAGTCTTCTTGTCATTCTGCCAGGTATACGAGGGAAGTCGGTGAGTGCAACCCGTCATACACTGTTACGCACTGTAAGCATATTACAAAACCTCAGAGCTGTGGTCTCCTTTTGTGCTTGTCAGCATTGTTTTTAAACGTGCAAAATGACAACAGCATTGTCTTTCAATGCTTTACTTTAATTGTCTGTGGACCTAAAATAATCTTTATTCTGTTCTTTTCCTTTCTTATTAGAGGCTGTTCTGGATGTTTAGAATAATTATCAGCTTGTTCATAGGTGCTGTGATAGTGGGTGAGTTTTGTATTAGTTGTTGTTGTATACATCACAGATTTTCCTTTTCCTGCCACCAGAATAAAGCTTTGTGTTTTTCTGCAGCGCTCAACTTTACCAGTGACTGGGCCGAGGCCAGAATGACCACTAACGCCACCTACAAGTCTTTCAGCAATGCAGTGGTTAATGCTGAGATCGGCTTGCATGTCGGCCTGTACGGCATTAACGTTACACTGAAAGGTGAGTCATTATTGCTGCTGTTACGTGCAGATACAAGAACACATGCACATTTTAACTGAAGCTTTAAAATTTGAGCAACTTGGATGTTTGGTTAATATGTTTGCTAAAAAGTCTGATATCTTCTTGCAATATCTGTCAAAAGAAGTAAAAACTATAAGTCCAGTTTGTGAAGTAAAATGACAGATGGTCTTGTATATGGATTTCAGGAGAATCTCTCATATTGGGTGTGTGTGTGTGTGTGTATGTGTATACACACACATACATTGCCTTTTGTTTTCTCTCTTAGGGAATCCTGTTATACAGTTCAATGAGGCCATTGACTACAATGAAATGTTCAGCTGGCACGACACTATTGAAGACGAGTATGAGGAAGCTCTGGAGAAAGGTTTACCCAACCCTATCCTGTATATTGCTGAGAAATTCACCCTGAGCAGCCCATGTGGCCTCATCTTTCAGTACAGATACTCTGGACGATACGCCTCTGCAACTCTCTGGTAACTACAAATAACTTGCACTATGATGTTATATTTAATATACTGCCATACTTTCAGTAGATAGTTGTTAGAAAATAGCAGTAATTAAAATGAATGCACACATTCACAGGACTGCATTTTGTTGCTGGATGATCGCGAATATCCTGTTCTCCATGCCAGTCATTCTGTACGCCGGCTACATGACGATGGCCACCGCTGCATTCATCTTCTTCTCCATGGCCTCCTTCTCCACCATCATGAATGTGCCTCAGTGTGTTTTCTCCATAGGAACTGACTCCTTTGAAGCAGAATACAGCCATTCGTTCTGGCTGGCTCTGGCCACAGGTAAGGTTGAACGCTGAGCTGAGTTGCTCGCTGGTATGCGGTCTGCTGGAGGGTCATGTTAGTTACCAACTGACATGAATTTCAGGTGTGCTGTGCACCATCATTGGGGTTCTGGTGGTGCTGTTTAACTTCATGATACCAGAGAAGATGAAAGAGGCTTTCAGTGTTGGTGTCGACAGTTATGAAGATGAAGACGTTTCTTATGATGAGGGCTATCTGAATTCAATTTTCCTTCAAGATGTGCTCATTTCACCACTGACATCAAAAGGCACACAGGTATGTTGCTGATACTAAGATGGTAACACTTTTGGCACATTAACAATGATGAAAGTACCATTTTTGCTGCTTGTTAAGGGATTAGTCTTTTCACTTCTGTATGAGAAACTTTGATATATACTTACTGCTGTTAACTACTCACTGAGTTCCACTTTGGGATGTCTGAAAAATGTGACCAATCCAGTATTAAAAAGGAACGATCGATTACAATAAAATGAAACACTGCAGCTATGGTGACCACAGCATATATGTCCACATACCATTTAGGAAAATATTTTCTGCCTACATGGATCATTTTGTTTCTCCATTTCAGCAACATGTATGATGCCACGCGGGTCTCCCTCGGGGAGCTTGTCCAACCAGTACTTGAAGACAGTTTTACTGAATGTGTAACAGATGGAGTGTCTGAGTTTACACCTGTTTAATTGTCCATGTTTTGTGTTGTACACGATTTAACTGTAACTAGTTGTAAATAGTTGTAAAGTTCACAATATATGAAGTTGTATGGGAGCCATACAATGATCAGTATGGATTATAGGTCTGTCATTGTTCACCTTGTGAATTTGATTTTGGATACGTTGATGTTGGGTAGGTTTCTTACAGTGCATGCATCTGTCAGTGGTTCCACAGCTTCCAAGATACAAACAAATGTGAAAACATGAAAGAAAACTACCTGATCAAGTACGACTTATTAATCTCTGATCCAAACATTTTGTTTTTCTTTATTCTCTTTGTAAGTGCATTTTTTTTTTTTTTTGCAGTAACACCTTAATAAAATGAAAACAAGTGTTCAGCTGTGAGACTATTTTTTGATTTGTTTTAACATTAGATTCAGTCAGTAAGGTATATTTTGTCTGTGTATACATTCGTGAATGTTCTGGTAAAGGTAATGATCACCCACACTGTATGTCTATGAAAAGTAGCTGTGTCTTTGGCCTTCAGCGTTACCATAACACACATCCTTTAGTGCCTTTGTACAGCATATTATTATCATCCTTTAATACTTAAATGTAATAGATTATCATGTCAGATGAGACTTAATCCCTGGTCAGTAGTTCTTCATAGTAACATGCATAAACTGTAGGAGTAATATGGCCTTTCTAACCAGGTCCTTGAGTAATCCAAAGTATTTACAGTAGTACGTTTTTAGACTTCATACATATTATAAAAATGACTAAATAAAAAATAAATGTACTAATATATCTCTTCATAGGAAAATAATCATGACCTTAAAGCTACTTCTCTTCAACACCAGAAACTCACATACAGTACTACAGAGTATTCACATTGTAAGGCCATTATGACAATGTAATTCAAGAAAAAACCTGAAAATGAGAACTGAATGTTCTTACAGCATTGCAACAAGAAGCTGAAAAAATAAAATGATAGAAAAATAAATTCTCCTCATCTCACTTAGCCCCCTGCCCATCACCTGTCCATTGTCTTCACACAGCCAGACCAGCAGAACTACAGTGGGCAGATCCATGCAGCGTCTCTATATGTAGATGGGCGTCTCCTGTCCTGTGAGAAGCCTGAACATCACAGCAGGCATCGTCTTCATGTTGATCTGGCAGAGATGAAAGGAGCAGGGATGATTACACTTTCAGCTTAAGAGCCCATTTACTTAGAGTACTTTACTTACTCCATTCATAATTTACTCCACCCTGTGGCACCAGAGAGTCACGAGACTTTGGATCCATTACTGACAAATAACTGTTATGGCTTTAATGGCGATATATATACACTGGGAGAAATTAGGGAAGAAACTAATTAATTTCCAGTGGAGCCGGTCAAGAGTGATTGATATAGAAAACATAACTAGCCATAAATTATCAATTTGTTATGTAATTTATGGTAAAGTGTCAGATATATTTTGTTTAGATGAAGATGTGCACTTTAATTAATAGACTGGAGCTCAAAGAAGTAAACCAGTTTCCTAAAGTTGATAGTGTGCTAGGAATAGAATTATTAATGGCTTAACTTCTTGGCCAGCCAAGATTTCTCAAACAATTAACTGCAATCATCTGCTGCACTACAAACAACTTATCTCTCCACTTTAAACATTTAATTGTGACCTTTTGATTTTGTTTATTAAATGCTTGCTGTGATACTGCACAATCTGGTCCTTGATCCAATTTCAACCTTATGTAATCTCTGCACATATCTTTAGAAGGCCTGTATGGCAGTGATTTCTGTGGTGCAGTAATTGAGGAAAATTGGCATCTTGTGGTGCGAGTTCTTACCTCACCCACTGAGACAGACAGGGTTTGAACAATCTTCTCATGCGCCATAGCAACAACACTCTGACCATTTATTTCGATGATTCTATGTCCGACACGAACGCCACCTCGCTCTGCAATGCCACCTCGCATCAGACTGCAGATCTGAGGGTGTGAAAAAGGCACCTTATACAACAGTACACAGCATAACCACCATTCTTTAATAACAGTAGTGCTCTTCAAGAAGTTGCCAACCATTCAATTCGAACATCAGCCTAAAAAGTTTAGTGTCGTGCTACTTCCTGACAAGGGCTTACTCACAATGCCATTCTGAACACTGAAGCCGAGCTGGAACTTGAGATCGGGTCTCTTGATGAGGACAGTGGTGACAGGAGGGCAGCTTACAATACTCAGCTTAACCTTTACCTGATTCTTCAAACCCTAGAAAATGTGCAACAACACATCACACACACTGATGTTACAGTCATTTTAAAAAATATGTTTAGAGATATTTTTTCTTCTCAAAAGACCAAACCACTAACAGCCAAACTAACAAATGTTGCATGTAGCCAAAGCCTGATCTAACACAGTTCTCTGATTCATGAAGCTCCACTGACGCCCAGAAACACTTATTTTGATCCAACGCACATCATCCTGCTAAATACCTATTAGTTCACTGAATCCACAGCTCAGAAGAGTTAATGCACAGTTAACACTTGTTTGAGTAATGTCTGCTAGCAATGGCTTAGGGCTGGAACTGTTTTAAGAACTGGACTATAGAATACTGCCAGCTTCGTCCTCTTCAAGACCAGGTTCACAGTGAATATCTGCAAAGACTAACTGGAGGTGCCTTATATGGTCTGTACCTTGATGATGCCCTGACAAGTGGCAAGCGGCAGCCCCACCAGGCTGGTGTCATTGATGGACATAATCTGGTCCCCAACACTGAGCTTTCCAGAGCGAGCTGCTGGGCCGCTGTTCAGCATACTGGCCAGAATGACGGTGGGCAGAATGGAGCCCCAGCCGGACTCCACGATCACCACACCAAGGATCTCCCCTTTTTGCTTCTCCACATACAGCTGAAATTCAGAAAAAGCATTTCCTAATACTTTTCACATGAGATTAGAGAGACTTTTTATGTTAAGGCAAATTCTTTAGTCATTATCCACATTTCACACGCAGCCAAATAAAAATGTCGCACCTCTTTACAGTTGTCTGAGTTTGAGAAATGGACAAGGTCATCGTGGTACATTTCCTGTGAGTTGATGATATCACTGTATTGTTTCTGGCTCAAGTCGGTCGGGTTGATGCCATTGGCTCGCAGGAATTCTCTGTAGGCCACACTAAACGCCTGACCTATAGACTGTGCGATGAGCTGTGCCTATGGGAAGGGGAGTGTTTGGGGAGAACTACTCAGCAGAAAGGCTATCCAAGTTGACAACAGCAAGGAGGTGAGAAAGATCACAAGGATTTAAGCGACCAAAGAACAAATATCTAAAACAGAACTAAAGCATAAACCACAGACACTTACATCCTCTGACTCAAAGACATAGCAGATCATCCCGTATTGACTCTTCCCTTCGCTGGTAGAGTCTGATGATTCTGAGAAATCCTCTGATGAGGCCTGAGACATCTGCCTCCGTGCCATCAGAACCACAATACTGCCGATGTCGGCAATGTAGGAGATGGTGCGCAAGGCGCTGTTCATCATTGTCTCCTATGTGAAGCAACAACAACGACATTCATTGCTCATTATGTCTGAAAACAGACTCAACGCACAAAGCTTAAAGGGTTACTAACCTGTGTGTCAGCATTCAGCACTTTGACAGCTTTAGTTGAGATAAACAGGTCCACTTCTGTCATCATTTGAGAGTCTTCGTCTTGGCTCTTGGAAATAAATACCATTTTGTTTTAATCAGCCATTTCATAATTCTTTACTTTAACCTCACAGTTTAAGTGTAAATTCAGCTCATTATCAAAACACTACTGGGGAGGTGAGCAAAAAAGGAATGCAACTGCTCCACCATGTGGTAAGAAATAAAAATAGTGCATCACTAACAGTTCACAAATAGCTCATCTGGCAATACAGGTGCACACTTAAAAATCTCATTAATTTATTGAAACCCACAGCATAAGGCACTTTTACACTTATGCCACTACTGAGCAAGTATCTTACAAATAGATCAGTTTCAATCTCTTAAAACCATAAACACGCTTAGGGCTTGGAATATAGTCTATAGGCACGTCCCAAGTCTCTGTTTCCCTCACTTGCATCTTTTCCCTGTGTCTTAGTCCCCCCCATGTAAGATGCAAGGAAAATGTGAGGAGAAAGGACTTGAGGAAACATGTTACACATGTGATGTCCTTTCTGAAGTGTCCATTCACCAACTGATTTATGATAAACGGTCGTGTCAGTTCACAAAAAACTTCAGCGACGGATGGTCTCGTGTGTCCTCAGTCATGGCTCCTCCAGCACCGCCCTCAGTCCTCGCGCGTCAGAGCTGATTTAAAAGCTAAGGTCCTACATAAGGTCCTATTACATCCTTTGTTGACTGTAGTGACTTCTGGGTCGACCGAGAACCAGGAACCCAGGAACGATCTTATAAGAGACATGAGATATACCCTATATTTTTGTTAGCGTGGTAGCCAAAGCTTAAATGGCAACTTATCTAATGGCAAAAATCCCAGATCCACCAAAATCTCCTGGACCCCAAACCCAAATTTCCCTCTGACCTGTCCCTACATTTTTTGGGACAGGCTGACAAGACTAAACTAAACTAACTAAGCCTATGGTAACATCTAAGGCAAATATAAACATTTATAAAGTAAATTCGTGGATGTTAAGAGGTGGTATATTACCTTGATTTGACTGACAGCTTCGTGGGCCTGAGACATGCGGACAGACTTGGACGGGTTTTTGTCAGACAACACCTGAGTGCAGCCAAGGTAGTTAGCAGCAAAGATGATCCCATCAATAAGATCTTCTGGCTCACAGGGACCTGGGACTATGCAGCAAAAAACAAAAACTAAACTTGCTGTTTAGACATTTTAAGGCACTTGATTATGAAAATTGTGAAAACTATGAAATGGAGCAATATAAAATAGTTACCATCTTCAAAGCTGGGAAAAGAAGCAGCTTCCTGTGTTTTCTTTAAAATAAGTTAATATGTTATGAGTTAGACTTAAAGAACAAACATTTCTGTTATTAATACTCAAAAAGGGACAGATCAGATAATACTTACAAACACAAGTTTCTCTGAACTTTCATGAGTATAATTAAAAATGAGGTCATAAAGTGAGAGAAAAACAGATCAGTTCCCAAAAACTGCATGGTCATAAATGAAAAATGGTTGAATTGCATTCTTGACAAATCAGATATCTTGGCTGAAACTTGCTATTGTGTAAGACATCTTCACCTTGAATGTGCTGGTCTCCTCTGCTGGGATGAGCGCTGGACACTGAGGCCTCCTCAGCTCCTCTGGCACGTCATCAGGTACCACAGCTGTGCTTTGCTTCTCACCCTGCTGTGCACAAACATCTGCTTTAATTGGGGTGAGGCTTGTTTCAAATGGTTTTTTGTTGCCCTGTGTTGATAATAATACCATGAGGGAAAGGCAACAGCTATCTGTGGCAAAACATGCAGTTAAAATTTTACTTAATTCACTCTGGGACACAGTCAAAGTAGACTGGGCACAACAAACATGAGCCACAGGGGATGAGATCTAACAAAGACCTGTGCTGTTTGCAGTGGTTACCTGCTTGGGTTTCTCTGGCCGCCTCCGCCTCTCCTCAAGAGACTCCCCCTGCTGTTTCAGTGAGTGATGAGCAGCCAGCAATGGTTTGATAACCCTGGCTTCATTCTCCTGGCTGTTAGCAGGGGAGGGACTGGGTCTGGGAATAGGAGGAGGCTCTCTGTGAGGCTGGCCCTTTTGGGTGTCTGCAGGTGACCGAGCACAGGAATGGCGAGGTAGTGGGGGAGGCTGTTGCTTCCTGGAGCCAGATCTTGTTTTGGTTCGCACAGCGGCCTTTTTGTAGTCCTTTGACAGTGTCTTTGGATGCTGTTCAGTGGTGTTAGTCGTGGATGCCTTGATCTGAGAAACCATATGCTCAGTGCCTTCTCCTGTTCCCATCCTCCCTCGCCCTTTACCCTGTCTCTCCTTCTCCTTTGAACCCATATGCGAGGATTCACACTTTTTACCAGCTCCTTGGACATTATGGTTTCTTGTGACTTGACTGCCATCCCTTTCCCTTTCATCACTTCCCTTTCTAACTCTTTCAGTCTCATTGCCCTGATAGAGGCTAACTGGTCTTTGAACACTGCTCTCCGTCTCCTCTAAATCCTCAATAAATTTGGCTCCATCCAACACTACTTCTATCTCATCTCCATCACTGAAGCAGAACCTGTTCTCCTGGCCCTTTTCCATGTCCCCCTCTGCTTCATCCCCTGTGAGTGGGGCGCACGGTGACCTAAAGCGATGCCCTGCCTTGTGAGGCTTCGTCTCAGACTGTGATCCTTTACATATTTCTGTGGTATGACGAGATCTGGAAGTGAACTGGTCAACAGCACTGTTGTTCTCATTAACATTACCACCTACTGCCTGTTTTATATAGCCACCTTCAGGACAATACTGCTTGTAGTACCTCATGTCCACCACGCCCTTGCAGTTCAAACGCAGCACCTCATCATAATCCTGCTCGACATCAGAGCTCACGTTGTCGTACTCAGAGCAGTTATCCTCCATGTCCTCAGGACTCAGGTCACAACCCTTGTAATGGTGGTTTGCATAAACAGCAGGAGTCAGCTGGTCCTGGTTATCATCCTTCAAGCTACAAGGTGGTTGCTCAGATGCTTCCTTCACCAAACCTCGCTGCTGCTCTTGGCTCTGCTTTGCGATGCCTGGACTGGGGCATAGTGAAGGGCTGGAAGCTAATATTTTGGAAATTGTTCCAGGCCTCCTTCCATGAGCCATAACTGGCCCCGTAAGCCTACAACCCTCAACCCTGTGAACATTAACAAATATTCAAATTAGATTTTTGAGATACTTGTATTATGTTCTCTCTGTAATCTCATACTGACCTTGTCATCACACTACCAGAAAAATCAATGAATAAATACAACTGCAAATCAGAAGAGGTTGAGAGAGTAACTAAGCTAGTGTAGAAATGAATTATCACAAGTTTGGCTGCTCTCCCTTCCATTAATAGTACTGTATGTATGAAAGAGAGAGACTTAAGGTTATGTTTCAGCTATAAAACAACCTCTTCCCTTGTTCACTTTTAAGCTATTAAAACACTACACAACATCACACTCCCAGAGCATCTCTCAAACACTTCACACTGTACCAGATTTCAATAACATACGGCCAAAGACTTGGAATGAGATCAACTATTATATCAGAGGATGCCTTTGTTTCACACTTTAAATGCACACAGAAACATTCCCTACTTCAAGGACAAACAGTAGCCACAATAATGTACATTCATGCATTAATTCTGTGCCACCTAACATCCATATGTGCCACCTTGGTCCTTTTGTCTGTGACTGCTGATGTTTGTTATCCTTCATCTTTGCTGTGTCTGCTCTAATTTTGCTCTTGATGTCCTGCAGACCTGGGAACCTGCTATAAAACCACTGTAAGTGTAGCCTCTTTTGTGATTTTTGTCATTGACTTATTCACTTATTCCTGCCTATCAAAGAGGAATATTTGTCAGTTTGCTGAGTCTTTGATAGTAATTTAAGTATCTTTGTAATTTTGACTGACAAAAACAAACAAACAATCTGAGGCTGTGCTCTTGGACAACATTATGGGCATTTTAACTATTCTCTGACACCATATAGGATAACTGATTAATCAGTTAATCAAGAAAATAATCTGCACATTAATTGAGGATGAAAATAAATTAGCTGCAGTCATACGGTACTACAAACATAGAATATATAAATCATAAAACACAAAGGGACATGGTAAAAAAATATTAATATAGAGAATTTATCAATTCAATCCAAACATCCCATTATTTTTACATATAGTACAAATTCAGGAGGACAGAGGAAAATATTTTGAAGAAGCCTAAGCCTAATCAATGTTTATGATTGTAAACAAAAGAAAATACCCATTGAAATAATGTCTTAATCACTTTATTAGTAGTTAACAGGTTTACATTACTGCTCTCACACTGAGCTCAGTGTGGTCTGATACCCACCCAGTCTAAAATGTCATCATCAACATCCTCATCTAAACGTGAGGCATCTGTAGGTTTATGGCTAAAGCTGGAAGAACAGATCGACTGTGCTATTTGGGCTCAAGCTTTTGGATATGATTTACCCCATTAAAACACAATAAACCCCAACCGTTCCCAGTGAGGGTGAGATGACAATGCGACCGAGATTATCGTATTATGAGGACAAAAACCTATAATCCCAGTTCAACACATAACACGCAGACATCATCATGACCCCTCCGTGGAGCTTTACTGCTAATTTAAAAAATAGGCATTATACAGTCTTTAACTGAAGTTCACTACTTAGGATTTCACACATTTTGCCCTGCCCTTGACGTATATGTGGTGGTATTTTATAAACCCATTAGGCTGAACTTTCGCCGCAGCTGCAGTGGTGGTTTCTGTGGTTAGTCCAGTGTCCCCACAAGTGGACGCCGCATTCCCGTCAGGCTACATATCGATAACAATCGGATATATGCTATGGCCCTGTGCACTTAGCACGCAGTGATGGAGCTGACTCCCTCCACCCACAGGCTGCTAGTTTCACCATATGGAAGCAGCATATTATCCTGCTGCTGCTGCTGCATTTTACATCGACCTTGAATTGAAGCATCGAGACTGCACCATGCTGACATCCAGCTTATGTGCTGTTGTTGTACCACAGGAGCACATCCAGCATTGTCTTCAGCTCTGTTGTCGAGACTCGGACAGGCCTATTACAGTTTTGCAATCTATACATAGATAATTCTCTGTGGCACTTACCAACATCAGTCTTGTCTTCGGCTGTCCTGAAATGCCCGTGTGTCGATCAGATCAGATCGCTCTCAGTGAATGGCGATTTTTGAATAAAAGCCGCACAGCAGCCCAGGAACCTGTGTGGAAAGTAGACACCCTCACAGCTCTGGTCCCCAGCACAAAACCCTGTAAGAAGCATACAGAGTGAATACACCTAAATAACTGACACATATCAGATTAGTTTAAAGCATTTATACAAGAGCTATTTCTCATAAGCTATTTTAAACAGTGTAGGGGTGTTTAGGATGTAAAGTTCATGATGTAAAAGGTCGATTCGTGTATGCTTATATATATATATATATATATATATATATATATAATTGTAATTAACTTTAATATTAAATATATAATTATAAATAAACTACATCTATATCAAAAATGTTGTATTTTAGCGTTTGCGTTTTTTGTTTTTGATTATCGATGTCGTCGGGATCGATTATTCATCCTAAAAAAAGCGTTCTGTGCACCTTTGGTTACGACTGCGAAGCGGGATTGTATCACAGTTCTTCTGTTATCAGCTGTTACCGGAATGTTAGCTTATGTTTTGATGCATTCGCAGACTGTATAAAAATGTTTTTGGCTTTTTCAAATGTATGAGTAAAACACCTACAGCTACAAATACGTGACAATTTAAAAGGGCGCGTCTCTTTCTGAGCTAAGTTAGCTAAAACAGCATTATCAGTTCTGTCTGTACTGATAATTATGCAACAAAGAAAAGCTTCCACAAACGTTTTTATCGAGCAACACCGCTACTGCCTGCATCATGTCTGAGAGAGCCAACAAAGACAAACCTAAGCGAAGTTTGTCCTTGTCCAGGAGCAAAACAAAAGGTAATACCAAAGCTGGGATTTCTGCCAGTGCTGCTTCAATCGCCTCGTTCTTCAACAGCCAGCCTCCACCTAAGCTGGCCTGCCCCTTGTGTGGCCAGTTGGTACCAAGATTCAGGATCAATGAGCACATTGATTTGCAGTGTCAGAACTTCGAGAGAAGACACAGCAGTGCCGACTCAGCAGGCGTAAATGTTGTGCCAAGCATCCAGCTGTCATCTAGAAGGAATCACCTAAAGTCCCTGGATCAAAAAAATGAAGAGGTAATTAGAGAAACCAAGACCAGCCCTTATTTCAAAAAGAATAACTTTCAGCAGGCACCACGGGAGATTAATAGTAAAACTGTGGTCAGGACGATTGACCTGGGAAGTCTCTCCTCCAAGTTATCCAGGAGGTGTCATAAAATACCTGAGAGTACACAAACAGGCCATACACATGCACCAACATGTTCCAAAAAGGAGACTGATCCTTGTGACACACTGAACAACTCTCAGAAAGAAAATGCTATGATTGAGAATTTAAAAGACTATGAGACAGTCACAGACTTGACAGCAGCCAGTGGGGAGAACCCAACAGCAGTGGTAGAGCTGTCATGTTCAGAAAAAGGACATAATCTTGAACACAAAGCATCTAAATTGGAGACTGCTGAAAAACTCCCCACCCCAAAACTTCGCTCATCTTCCTCCAGACTTGTAAAGAGGAAAAAGGAAACAACTTCCACTGGCAACATGTCTGGTATCGGAAAGAGAAGAAAATTTGAGGAGAGCTGCAGAGAGCTGGAGGAGGTGCTGCCTAGTGAAAGTACAGCAGAGACAACTGATACAGATCAGCTTAACACTGAGGTGCCTTCTAGCAACTCTTGTGACCTCCTTCTGAATTCAGAGGACATAGATGAGAAAAGCACTGCATTTGTAAATAGTGATTCAATGCCAGAGTTCGGTGCTGAACAGCCCACCAGCGGCCAGGCTGTGCAGAGCTCCCATCTTCCCTATTACCTCCGTAACTTCCGGACTGTACTACAGGCTGTGTTGGAGAACGAGGATGACAGGGCACTGTTCAGCCAGGATGATATGTCACTCATACATGCATTTGAGAAGCTATCAGGTACGCTGGAACATCACTCACTTATTGTAATTAAAGATAATTTGAAAATTGACTGTAAAATAAAGCCTAATCGCTCGTGTTTTCTCATAGCCATGGCGCAGAAGCTATATGTGAGGCTCTTTCAGAGGAAGCTGAAGTGGCTTCAAGTAAATAAACTGGATTATGAAGAGATATGTCATGATTTGGGACCTGTTGCTCAGGAGCTGGTTGAAGGCAGTTTTCTACAGACAGGTAAATGATTACTAACACATTTTTGATATTTAGAACATCTCTAAATGAATTATCTGAAACCTCTTGAATTGTTGACATATTATTATGTTACATGTTGAAAACTATTGATATTTCTAGTTTTTTATTTACTGCTTAGACATTTGTTAGATGGATGAAGTTAGTGTATAACTAGCAACACTGGGCATGTTATACTCAAGTAACATCACTCCAGAAATGTACATTATTTAGTTTCTCTTGTTAATGCTGATCTTTGCTGATTTTGTATCTCAAAGAGAATGATCTTGAGGACCTAGGGGAGGCTCTGGATCTTCTGCCTGCTCCTGAACTCAAAGCTCTAGCTAAGACCTTCCATCTGGGCAATTCTGGGACTCAGAAACAGCAACTAGTGGATGGGCTTCTTCGTCTGAGCAGGCAAAAGTCCCTCTTCTCTCTGACCTCAGCTCAAAACAACATTAAACCCGTCATTCTCAAAAGGTGAGATGACCAAATACATTGTGCTTGTTCACAGTACTAGCATTGTAATGATCATCTCACCCCTGTTCTCTCTAACTTTAAAGGGCAAAGCAACTTGCAGGTTCCTGTGTGCGTCTGTGTCGTGGTCCTCGGGCTGTCTTCTCTCGCATCCTTTTACTCTTCTCTATGACGGACACCATGGATGAGGAGGAGATGGCAGCTGGTGGGCAGAGCCAGCTTTTTACCATTCTGCTAGTCAACTCAGGGCGTCTGGCCTTCCCAGACTACACAGTGCAGCGTACAGCCAAGGTGTTCCAAGACAGAGAAGACCTGATCAGGTGAGGGCCTTTCAGAAGAGTTAAACTGAGATTACTGGAGCAGGATAGTCAGGAATAAATGCTCATGAATCCATCCATCACACCAGATATGAAGCATCGATGCGAGCCCTGCAAGAGTTAATCTCAGCTATGCAGGCGGGTCATTGGGAAGAGGCTCTGGAGCTTTACACTGCTGCCAAAAGCGCCTGGCAGGAGCTGAGGAAGAACTATGACCCCAGGTGATAAGCACATCAGTGTGTTTATTTGCTTCTGTCTAAAAGACAAATAGAATCCCTTGTGTTTGTTTAATATCGACATTGTGCTGAATAGTCACGAGGAGGAGCTGCCTGTGTTCCTGCGCAGCTTCACTACAGGATGGACGTACACTCGTATCTTCTCCAGAGGGGTGGAGGTCTTGCAGAGGCTACGTCAGTATGAGGTGTACTGACTTTATCCACTCACACTCCCTTCAAATTTAAGCATTTAAATTAAGAGTATGTCATAATTAAAGATGTCATGGATCACCTTTTGTGTTACAGGAAGCGGTAGAGGAGCTGCAGTCATTACTGCTACAGTCAGTTTACTGTCCTGAAAGCCGAGGGCGGTGGTGGGACAGACTAGCACTAAACCTTCACCAGCATCTCAAGAAACCTGAACAAGTGAGTACCATTATATGTGGTTCCATTCAACTCCTCAGAGATGTCGTTATCATTTTTCTCCTCGTGTGACACTGTGATCAGTAAGAAATGTTCGAGTGTGGTATTTTCCCGTTGCTCCAAGGCTATTTGTGCTATCAGAGATGGGCTGTCAGACAATTTGGTGCGAACAGGACACAAACTCTCCCTGTATCAGAGGGCTGTTAGGATGAAAGAGTCTGCCAGCTTCAAGAAGTACCGCCTGCAACTCAAAGACGTGCCCACTGTTCATGTCCAAGATGTAAAACATGTGAGTTTTGAACAATATGTCAGTATTTGGATTTCATGGGGGGAAAAAAACACGTTTGTGCTAATTTTTGAGTGTATTAAATAAACGATGTTATTTTCATGTGTGGACTTTTCTGTTTACAGGTGACAATCCGAGGACAGCTGTTTCCCCATGAGGGAGGCATGGGAAAATCTGTGTTTCTTTTACCAGCAAATGGAGAGGGGGAGGAGAGAATCGATGCCACTGTAATATGTTCTGTGGAAGAACTGTCATTAGCACATTATTGCCAACAAGGTTTTGACCAAGGTAAACAACTTTTCTCTCCTATTAAAAAATAAAATAATTTAGATGTTCTCTGATTGCAACAACAATATAGTGTATTTTTTGTATAACAACAGGGATCCATGGAGAGGGCTCAACATTCTCCACATTGTTTGCTCTTCTGATGTGGGACATCATTTTCATGGAGGGTATCCCCGATGTTTTTCGAAACCAATACCAGGTAAAGTAAGCTTTATACAAGATACAGTATGTTGTATATTAGTCAATCAATACAAGTTTAACTGGTGTGTTTTTTTCCTCACAGACATGTCCACTGGATCTTCACACCGATTGTTTCTATGAGAACAGAAAAGAGGCCATTGATTCTCGTGTTCATTTACTTACTGAGGCATCCGTGGAGACTCTACACAGTATGTTGGAGGATGTTTGGAGCTGCCAGGAGGGTAAAGTGTGTTCACTGGTCAACTGGGAGCGTTTCTCATCCCTTAAACAGGCACAGGTATTCATTCTCATATCCTGTCATGTACATTATAGAAATTCAATGAATTCATCAAGTAGGCTATAACTTTGTTGGGGAACAATAGGCAATAGAGACAGTAGAATATAGCTTATTTTACAAGTAAAGAAATTGCTAACGTACTGAATTTAGCAAAGTTACATTAGCCAGGGAAGCTAGTTAGTTGGAAAAAGGCACCTAAAACGTCTGAAAAACCCCTGAACACAGTATTAATGTCACCACTTTAAACGATATTTGCAGTCTCTCGTCTCATGCCTGGGCGGAACCTTCTTAGGAGGAGTAATAGCACGAATGTCCAAAGACTACAGACATTGCCGTGGAGGTTTGCCTGACCTTGTAGTGTGGAACACCTCAAACAACACCTATAAGGTGAGATCACATCACATCCTACCTGTTTGAATTTGATATTTTCATCTGTTACACCTGGTTACATGGAAGTGGCGCAGTGGTTAGCATTGTCACCTCACAGGAAGAAGGTTCTGTTCTCCCTGTGCCTGTGTGGGCTCTCTCCGGGTACTCCGACTTCCTCCCACAGTCCAAAGACATGCGGCTTAGGTTGATTGGTGACTCTAAATTGCCCCTAGGAATGAGTGTGGCTGTTTGTCTACATGTCAGCCCTGTGATAGACTGGCAACCTGTCCAGGGTGTACCCTGCCTCTTTCCCAGTGTCAGCTGGGACTGGCTCCAGCCTCCCCGCGACCCTGTTCAGGAATAAGCAGTATAGATAAATGAATGGATGGATGGATGGTTACATGGACTATACTGCAGTGTGCAATGTTACATGTGATGTCTTCTTGTTTGTAGCTGGTGGAGGTGAAGGGGCCCAATGACCGGCTGTCCCAGAAGCAACAGATCTGGTTGGATGAGCTGCAGAAACTGGGGGCTGATGTGGAGGTGTGTCACGTGGTAGCCACTGGAGCCAGAGGAGCTCGTCTGGAATAAACAGAGAAGAAATGACTGATAAGACTTTGCTGCTAATTAATCAGTGTGTGGTGTGAATATAAACATCAGCCAATGGTTTCATAAAATAATATTTGGGCGCTTTTTCTGATTCTTGTCATCTCAACCTAAAATTTGCATTTATCTATCTCCCTTATGTCTTAAATTATAATTCCTATTTGAGTATAAAAATGCTGTGGCAAGGAGTGTGCTTTGTGATACATGGTATTATCCCCCAGGAAACCACTGTCTTCAACACTGAGACATGCATCATGAGATGATCATTACTGAGAACTGCCAGGATTAGAAAGAGCTCACTTATAGATAATCAGAGCTGATGCATGACAGGAAATGGATCCAACAACCACACAACACTGATGGCGTTTCCTTTTCTTTGGCAACACACTAGTCTCAGGTTCTTCGTTACCAAGCAACACAAACTCACATTTATTTGGCTGCTTACGAATTATATGACAGCTCTACGAGTTTGTTATGCAAGTCATTAGTGGGATAATACACAGATCAATATACATTTCTTTCGCTATTCACCTGCTACCAAGAATGAAATAATGCACCTTAATGATTGTTTTCATTATCAAGTAATCTGCTGTCTGTTGTCTCTATTAACTAATTAATTACTTGGTCTATAAAGTGTCAGAAAAATGGAAAACGCCCATCACCTTCCAGAGGCCAATAAGGTATAATGACATTGCTTATTTGGTCTTATCAACACTCAGTTTGCCTACCACAAGAAACATCACACACAACAAAGGAAAGCTGCAAACCCTCACAGTTAAGAAGCTAAAATGTTTTAACATTTTTGTTTAAATGGTTGTCAAGTCATTTTCTGTTCATCAAATAATCAACAGATTGTTTTATAAAGTATGTAACAATGCCAAAAAGATGTTCCACTGAACTAAATTAAAATATGCTACGAAAGATGTACTGACTTTTGCTTAGCACTACCACAATTTAAAAACATTCTGTTGCCAGTGAAGTAATGCACTGATAATTCTAGTTGAGCAAAAGTATTGACAGTAAAATGTGTTTCATGTATTCATTATGCCAAATTGCTCTTATCAGAATGTTATCACACATTTGTGGGAACTTCTGCAGCAGTACTATCTAACAGAACAGTATAGAGCTTTTTTCTCGGCAGACATTTTGGCAAGTCATAACAGGAAAAACACAGGTGTAACTGAAATTGGGCCACTTGAGGCAATGTTCTAAAACTTTTGAGCGGCGGTGTAGTTACTTCTTCCACAGTTAAGAACTGTGTGGTCACTGAAATATTAAAATACAATCCTGACCACATTTTCCTAATTTTGAATGTACCCGTAATGATGGAAACAGTACTGTACACATCGCACACATTACATTACACCTAGCCACACGTAGTGCGCCAAGGTATGCAGGACTGGACCGTGGATGTATTAGGGGTGCCAGCTGTCCTTGCGTCTGGCGTCACGACGTCGGGGAAAAAGGGGGAGAGATGAGAGGAAGCTGCAATAAACACAGGGCGTCTGCGCCTAGCTAAGTAGGACAATAAAGTGAAAACGGTATCAATGCTCTAACAATGGATTTGTCCGATATGTTTCTTAAAGTTTTCCTCTTCGTCTACTTACTAAACTACACCCAAGGTGAGTGAGGCTTTTCCGGATAAAATCTTACAAGTTGTGTTTAATCTATGAAGCAGCGGCTGAGAGGAGCAGAAACGCTGATAGCCCGTTAGCTAACAGGAGGGATCAGCAGGGCCTGCTTGTTATGAAGCGGACTGCACCCTTTTGCCGTATTACTTCTAGCCAACAAATTATGCGAAGCGTATCAGATGTATTTGTTTCGCGCAGCTGTTTGAAATAAACACATATTGCTGAGTTATTTCTGTGTGTTGTCACAGGTTTTATTGCTAGGTTTGGCTCGGTTTTGTTGTTATCGTGCGAATAGCGGCGACAGCCATTGTTATGAGAAGATGGTGATGCCGACTCTCGGTTAACGGACCGTTTAGCTTCGTGCCGATACTTGAGCCACTAGCGTTGGCGATTTTGTCCAAATTGTAAGTTTAGCCGCAGACGTTCTGTTACCTGAACCAGGCCGGTGTTTAACATGCAGTTTGCATACAAGTTTTCAGGTTTGTTGTCATGATTTTATTTTTTGTGTTGCCACTGGTCATTACAGTTTTTCACTGTTTTCCAAGTTAATATATCGTCGGCTGCAATAACGTTGGATTAGATATTTTGGAAATAAGTTGCAGTCACTTGTAGTGGCTTTTTTCATCTTTTCTAATTGTCAAACCCCATCCCTTGTCAAACTGTCAAAAATAGCAACTAGCTACAATTCGTTCACATTATTTGACCATTTCATGGTGTTAAATACTACAACATATGTATTAGATTGGGCTTCATCATATAATTTTATAAACCTTCTGCAGGGTTTTAAAGGCCTCGGATAGTTTTTATTCTCACAGAAATATAAGAATTGGGAGTCCTTGTGTTTGTGTAATGCTGGTCTTATTTGATGTGGACCCTGAGAGGTGTTTAATAGTCATGGCCTTCACATGTTATATTCCCCTCAATGAAAAATTTAATGTCAGCCCCTAAATATTTCATGATGTACATCAATGTAGAACTAACTGAAGGTTGCTCAGCTTTACCCATATTTGTTACTAGTTGCACCGAATCCTGTAATTTATGGCTCACTAGTCAGGCATAATTACCTAGCAGACAGTACTAATTATATGTACTGAATTTACTCAAAACACATTGTAATGGTTTATATGTTACGGGGCAAAGATTTAAGCAGATGTAACTTTCAGAAGGGCTTAAATGGCCTAAATGAAATGACTGTTTTCTTGAAGTGTAGTTTTGTCACTCTGCTTTTGAGTGTGAAGCAGTTTGTGAAATGGTTGGAGGTGCTCGAAGCGTTTTCCTTCAAGCCCACCACCCACTCTTCTGGTGGTGAAATAATTATGCTGTGACGTTGGGGGCTGTTGTTGAGCACAGCATCCATTTGACTTAAATAGATTTAGCTGAATTGTAAAACACAGACCATAGTGGTTTGTTGCAAGTTTCCATCATTTTAATCCTGACTGTCAAATATCTGCCAGATCATCTCTTCTTTGAGAGGATCACCAAAACTATCCTAGCATGTACTATGCCTAACTTAATTACTCTAAAAACTGGATGTTATACTCTGTCACTTTAACAACTCAAATTGCCTGACATTACAAAACAGGTTTGTGTTTATCTGCCATCTGCTCAGATTGGTTGATGTTATAGACACACTGTGATACTAAGGCTGTTACAGACATGGATTTGGATTCTCCTCTTTGTCCCCAACATTTGATAGTCTTTAATATGTATATTTTATGTTGCCGTTCTATTGTCTTCATTATCTGTGCAATGAGTTCTCAGGCAAATCTATATACATGTGTTATTTATGGTTATATGCGGTACATACTGTAAATATAAAACCTAGCATAAATGAGACACTTGGAACAACTGCTATCATTTTGTTAGCATAAGTATTTAATGAGATTGTATCTTCCTTATATTTGTTAATAAGATTTTCAATGTTTTTTTTGTTTTTGTTTGTTTGTTGTTTTTTACAGGACACTATAGAAATCCCCTAAACAAGTACATCCATCACTATGAAGGCCTTTCCTACGATACAGAGCTCATGCACAGCAAGCATCAAAGGGCCAAGAGGGCGCTCTCTCATGAAGACAGGTTCCTTCAGCTAGATTTTCATGCACATGGAAGGTTTGTGTTTTTTCTCATATATTAACCTAAAGGGAAACTTTGTTTGAGCCTCAGTCTCTTTATCTATCTCATTATTTACCAGTGTTTATGTATTTTCAGAGCTCATCTCATCTGCCTGTACTGTTTATAATTAAAGGTTGAGGTCAGGTGTAGGTGGAATTTGCAGTGTGTTTGAAAGTTGTTTACATTTAATACAGCTTCATTTTACATTATTGCAGGTCATGCAAATTATGACCTATGTCTATGTTAGCTAGACCTGTGATGGATTGGGTCCTTTTGTGGTGTTTTTGTACGCATGATAGCTGGGAGGGAGATCTCTTAAAGTAAAGAAGATGGTTGCATGGATGCATATTTTCCTTGTTACCCAGAAGTTTGGAGAGGTAGTGCTGCTTGATGAAGTGTCTTCACTCACCATGACAAAGTCAAGGCCATCTGGCTTGGAGCTTGGCAAAGGCTGTTCATCACCCTGCCTTTAGCACAGCCTGCCGGTCTCAAACTCTGATGTTTGTTATTAAGGGAGAGAAGGATAAGAACTGTGTTAACATGCACAAGGAAAGAAGATGTCTGTTTCTTTGAAAAGCTGGAACATGTTGGCTTCTTTTCCTTTTGATTTCACAACAAAGCAAGTAATTTTTGCATGTAATTGCAGCACACCATCCACCTTCTTTTTGACTGACTTGAACAAATTGTCTGAAGTTTCCAGCTAAATCATCTTTGTATCTTGCATTAAGGCATAACAGAAAACAGCTGTCATGCAGAAGGTACTGTACACATACAGGATGAGATTTGTGGGCCATAGCTTTGAGTTTTATCATACTTTTCAGATCTAGATTTTACAAAGCTCACTGTTTTCTTCCAGGTAATTTAGTTGTTTTGCACTGACCTATAGAGCAATAGAAGCATACAGAAAGAGCACTGTGTAGGTTTCGTGTATCAGCTTTGTTTCCCTGACATATGTTTGATCAACAAAATCATCATTGTGTCAAGATGTCCTAATATTCTGTTCCCTCTTACAAGATGAAGACTGCACATCCTCCTTGTGCAACAGAAAATAGCTCAGATGTTTATACTCTGCTAAGCTCTGCCCTTGCTTTGACCCCTTTGACCCCTTTCATTTGCATTTTCCTTTTTCTCCAAGGCTGGGTAAATATTGCTAACCTCCTAAAGTGAGCTCAAAGTCAGGTCCACACCCAAATCCATAGGCCACAGTGTGTGACATGAATAAATAAGACAGTTTTGAGACCTCAAGAAAACAAACATCTCGGAATACACATAACAGCTGTTCCTCTTTGTAACCTGTATCATCACATTCCAATGTCTTTTGTTTTATTTCTTTGCTTTCAGACATTTTAATTTACGAATGAGGAGAGATACCACCTTGTTTTCCCAAGATTTAAAGGTGGACATTTCAGGAGAAGAGATTCCATACGATACCTCTCATATCTACACGGGAGAAATCTACGGTGAGACTGTCCTCGTCATTCAAATTTGTTTCGTTGTATTTCTTAACAATGGAAGCAGTAATGCAGCCCTGGGCATTTTGCTGTTAATCTTGTTCTTCTGAATCCCCTGTCACCTATACCTCTGTAATTTGGATTCCCAGGTGAGAAAGGTACCTTGACTCATGGCTCCATTGTGGATGGTAAGTTTGAGGGCTTCATTCAGAGCTACCATGGTACCTACTATGTGGAGCCTGCTGAGAGATACCTGGAGGATAAAAATGTGCCATTCCACTCTGTCATCTACCACGAAGATGACATACGTGAGTCCCCAACAACTTCAACTACAGAAACACTTTGGCAGCCTATTTTCTGGATGCACACAGATGTAAATGTGTGATCAGTAAAGCTTAGGGCAGCTGATCTGATGGAGACAGACTGGTGTGATCATCTCCCAGGGGGCAGAGATACCCAGGTTGCTCATTAGCTGAGTAACACGATCTTTCTCTCGGGCTACTGGCTCATTTAAGCGGTTTTTACAATATTGGTACTGTCTTTACACTGTTGGCACTGATGGTGAGTACCAAATACACCTCACCACACTGGCACCCTGTAATTTCAAATCTTCTGTGTACATATAGTATATGGCTGTCGGGCAAATTAAACAGAAACGTGGCAGAAATAGCTAATGAGAGCAACAGAAAGGTAACAGCTCACACAGCAAAGCTAGGCTCAAGTGGCATGTAAGCATGTAAGCATCCATTAGCTTGTCATGAATAGCTCCAGCAATAGGGAAGCCCAAGAGTTTAAGTAGCTAACTTTGTCTCCCATAATCCTAAGCGTTGTGTCTGCCTCTCTCACTCAGATTACCCACACAAATATGGTCCAGAGGGAGGCTGTGCTGATAGCTCAGTGTTTGAAAAGATGAGGAAGTACCAGGGCTCTGCTGTAAAGGAAGCACCCAAGGTGAACTCCACCACACATCACAACAAACTCTCACAGTGACCAGTGGTTCTTGAGGAAATTTTTCCTTTAAGACTCCGTGTGTAGTTTGAGCAGGTGAGACTGGCCTGTATCTGCTCAATGAATGGATGTCTACATGAGTAATTGGTAGCTGTTCTTTGCTCAAAGTCTTATACTTCACTTTAGATTAGGTTTGTGCACACAGATGCCTGGTTTTCTGTTTCAAATTTAAAACTCAGAGCCTGGAAATACAGAATAAATAGCATCGAATAGCAAATGCCCACAAAAGTATTTATCCCATGGAAGTTGTTATGGAAATATTAAAATAATAAATTCAAGAATACAAGATCTGGCTCAGTGCATTCAGAAAGCAATATGTTTTTACAGCAAAGAGCAAACTAAAGCAAGAGCACTCCCTACTTATAATCTTGATATCAAAGTATGTAGACATAATGTCCTTGTGTACAGAACACTGCAGCCTCGGTCTTACTCATAACAGAGGCAGCAGCCAGACAGCAACACTGAACACTGTCTTCAGTCCTCAGTCAGAATGTTCAGATGTAACCACAATAGAGAATAGCTATAGTAGCACTGATATGACCTGCTAAGTGGTATGTTGTTGTAAAAAGGAAGTGGATCCAAAATAAAGTCATTTTTATCAGTATATTTTATTTATTACAGTATTTCTGGAAAAACCCTCAGCTTAAGTATTGGTAAAAGACTCTGGGTTTTTCAAAGGTTGCTGGGTATTTGTTGTTAGGAAAATCAGATGCTCTGTGACTCAGATGTAGTGGTAATACATGGAAGACAAACTGGAGCTACTTCAAACTGCACGCAACGAGACAGGCATGCATTGGGCTGAGTCAAAAAAAAAAAAAAAAAGACATTTCCCCCAAACCAAATCATTCCTGTAACAGGACATTTTAGTATCATTCTGTTCTCTTCTCCCTCCACCACCATATCCTTGTATGTGACATGCAGTACGTGGGAACATCAATGCTGCAGTTCATGAACAAATGGCAGAAGAAAAAGAGCAGCCTTAAAAAAACAAAACAAGAATTATTATTTTAGCCTCTGTTTGGTTTAAAATTTTAATCTATATATTTGTATGTTTTATTTGACTGTCTCTCCCTGTGATACCTCCACCAGGAGCTCCACACTGAGGGAGGCTCTAATGACCCTGTGTTGCTGAGGAAGAAGAGGATGGCCCAGGCTGAGAAAAACACCTGCCAGCTCTTCATTCAGACTGACCACCTCTTCTACAAGTACTACAAGACCAGAGAGGCCGTCATCGCTCAGGTAAATGCACATTCACTGCCACTCACTGGACACATGCTAGTGTGGTGCTGTAAAATTAGATGTACCCAGTCAGTACGGAGGATTTCTGTGTAGTGAAGTTGCTGCAGAGGCACATTTTTAATCAGCAGTAATGGCTCTTTAGTATGAAGCGTCTAATTTTTACTGGAATAATAACACCTCTTATTCAGTGTAAGGAGTGAGTCATAACACTATGCAATAGAGGATCAACAGCAAAAAATTCCTTTTGCTGCATCTTGTTCCTCCAGATCTCCAGTCATGTGAAGGCAATTGATGCGATCTATCAGGGCACAGACTTCATGGGTATTCGCAACATCAGTTTCATGGTGAAGCGGATCAGGGTGAGCCACGTGTTGATTGGGCGATGCCAAGTTTACACTTTACATTTGGTCTGAACTCATCATAACCTCCCCATGTAGATAAACACTACTAGTGATGAGAGGGACAAGTCCAACCCATTCCGCTTTGCCAACATCGGAGTGGAGAAGTTCTTGGAGCTGAACTCGGAGCAGAACCACGATGACTACTGCCTGGCTTATGTTTTCACCGACAGAGACTTTGATGACGGGGTGTTGGGTTTGGCATGGGTGGGAGCCCCCTCAGGTAGTGAAAGATGTGAAGTCATCTGTACATTAATGGAAAAACTCCCATGGCATTGATCACATTTACCCTCTTTAATGAGCACAATCTTTCAGGTTTTTTTGTTGTTGTTGTTGTTTTTTAGCTGTGATTTGGAAGAAGGTTTGCTCCAACTTGTTTTTCCTTGTCAGGGAGCTCCGGAGGCATCTGTGAAAAAAGCAAGTTGTACTCTGATGGAAAAAAGAAGTCTCTCAACACTGGTATAATCACTGTACAGAACTACGCCTCCCACGTACCTCCAAAAGTCTCCCACATCACTTTTGCACATGAAGTAGGACACAACTTTGGCTCCCCGGTGAGTTAAAGATGTGCCACATTTATGTGTAGTGAGAAGAAATGTACACTTGGTCCCTTCCTCTTTTAACCTCTGAATGCTTTTTCTTTCCTGTTCTCAGCATGACTCCGGATCTGAGTGCACCCCAGGGGAATCCAAAAGCCAAGACAAGAAGGAGAAGGGCAATTATATAATGTATGCAAGAGCAACATCAGGAGACAAGCTCAATAACAATAAGTTCTCCATCTGTAGCATTCGTAACATCAGCCAGGTGCTGGAAAAAAAGAGAAGCAACTGCTTTGTTGGTACGTTTTACTTTTTGTGTTGGACCTTGGACATTTAACCTGAGTGTCTATAGAGAGCTTTGATTCAGACATGTCGATAGAAACCACCATATTGCTCTGATTTTTACCTGTACTTACAGTGTGGGAGATTTTTAACTGCAGTGCTGTGGTGGGAGAGTGGGTAACTAAAAATGCACCATGACTCTCAGATTTGAAATACGATATTGGCACAAGTCCAGTTTTATTTTTACTGACAGCATTTGGCAGGTGATGGAATCCCACTATTTGTGATATTTTTTTTTATATATCATTTCAGCAACATGATAAAGACACATTTTAACCACTCATTTTAACTGTAAGATTGGTAAAGAGCCTCATCTGTTTGCTCATGCAGCCTCAAGCAAATCAGTCTTGGCAGTTATTAGTGGGAAAATCTCAGATATTGGCGTTAGTTTCCAAAAACTGTTTTGTCACACTTGTACTGCCTGACTGAGTGTGTTTGTCTGGGTTCAGTGTTGCAATGGGATCCCCCAAGAGTCTTTTTCTATTTGAACACTTTGATTTTGTCTCACAACAGCTCATTCTCTTACAACAATATTTGTTCAGTTTGGTTTTGTGATGAGACAGCTTTCATATTAAATGTCTGATTTCTTGTAGACTTGTAGTTTTGTTAATTTGTCCTCGCCCAAACAGAGTCTGGCCAGCCCATCTGTGGCAACGGCTTGGTGGAGCCAGGAGAGGAGTGTGACTGTGGCTACAGTGACCAGTGCAGGGACCTGTGCTGCTACGATGCCAACCAGCCTGACAATAAGAAGTGCAAATTAAAGCCCAACAAAGTCTGCAGGTAGATGTGGATTTTATTTTTCAGTTTCCATTTGCCCGATCATTTTGTTGTTCCATAAGGAAGATCTGCCAGCTTGTTCTTGACTCGGCACTTGTCTCCTTACTACCAGTCCCAGCCAGGGTCCTTGTTGTACTACCGAATGCACTTACAAGGGCCATAATGAGAAGTGCAGGGAGGAGTCGGAGTGCGCTCACCAGGGCATGTGTAACGGAGTCAGCGCCCAGTGCCCCGCATCTGAGCCCAAGGCCAACTTCACCGCCTGCCATGGAGAGACCCAAGTCTGCCTCAACGGGGTGAGTGGTGGAAGGCTTCACCCCTGGAAGAACTGGTTGTTATAGCAACTTCATATTCATACCAGTCGGTGTCTGATCTCGCCTATCCTCATGCTCAACCCCCGCAGGGCTGCTCTGGCTCCATCTGCAAGAAGTACGGGCTCGAGGCTTGCACATGTGCCAGCCAAGACGGCAAGGACGAGACTGAGCTTTGCCATGTGTGCTGCATGGAGAAGAGTGAGTGATTTACCCTTTCTCCAGTTTTTTGTTTCAATAAAATATGCTTGCGATTTTGTCTTGGTCATTTGACTATGTGTTGACTGTCTGATTCTTCTCCACAGTGAATCCCAATACATGTAGCAGCACCGGATCAGAGCGCCTGGCTCGTTTCTTCAATAAGAAAGTTACCACGCTGCCAGCCGGCTCACCCTGCAACGATTTCAAGGGCTACTGTGACGTGTTCATGAAGTGTCGTCTGGTGGATGCAGACGGACCACTGGCCAGGCTAAAGAAGGCCATCTTCAACCCGGAGCTCTACGAGAATATTGCAGAGTGGATTGTGGTATGTGTCAACTTCTTGATTCAGATTGGATGAGTAGTTATCATGAGGTGTTCTCTCTTTTTGGTTGTGTTTGTGGGTTTCATTCTCTTCTCTAGGCTCATTGGTGGGCAGTGCTTTTGATGGGCATCGCCCTCATCATGCTCATGGCTGGTTTCATTAAGATCTGTAGTGTGCATACACCAAGCAGTAACCCCAAACTTCCCCCTCCCAAACCACTTCCAGGTGAGTCCAGAGGTTTACAAAGAACATCTTGTCATACCCAAGGAAAAGCAGTTTATCACATTAAGCTGAAAATAACATTTCCTACAGTAGAAATGACACCAAATTAAATGGATTGTGTTTGGAGTAAACTGTTGATCTTGGTCTGTCTTTCAACAAGCTCAACTAGTAGCCCTTCTCTTGACAGGCACTTTGAAGAGGCGGCGAGCGCAGCAGCATGCCAGCTCTCAGGTGCAGCAGTCTCAGCACCCACATTCTCACCAGCACGGCCACGGTGGACACGGCGGCCAGCGGCAACCCCAGAGGCAGCCTCAGCGCCAGGCACAGCCCCAGAGGCACCACCGTCAGCCCAGAGAGAACTATCAGATGGGCCAGATGAGACGCTGAGACCCTGGACCCCACCCAGCCTCCCTCCAATGCCTTGGCTCCTTCTTGTGCCTACAGTGGGAAACAAAAGCGTCACTCCATCCAAAGAAAAGCCTGACATGGTTGTTAGTCACCATCATATCCTCCATTTTATAGACAAAACAGATGCGTGAAAAACAGAAAACGCTATCTAGCATCTCGATTGGCTCTTTGTGGAGTGGATTTGACCATCAGCCATTTCCAATCCAGTGCGATCTAGCATCTTTTTCCACTTTTTTTCTTTTTGAAGGAGTGCCAAGGAGTTAACAATTTGTGTAGCTTTAGTCCATTCTGTGATTGATTTTTTTTTTTTGTTTGTTTGTTTGTTTTTTTTTCTTTTGCAACATCTTCTTGAGTGATACGCCTGTGGCTGCTGGTGAATTGTTCTATGCTTTTCTTTCGCCATCCTAGCCAGGAAAGAGAGATGCTAAATGAAGATTTGCGGCACTTTTGTGATTTAAACATGTCAAAAGGCTAAAGACAGGCTCCGGTCTCTTGTGCAGACGGTCTTCTGCATGTGATTGTACATATTTAGTGTATCATAAGTGAAAACAAACTTTCTTCTACTGTAAATGTGTAATTCTTCACTTATTTTCTTTAATTTTTTTGGTTAGTGCTCTCAGGACTCTTAACACATAAATGAAGGAGTGACAGTTGTGATGAGTTCCTTGGACATCACTGTTGAGGATTTGTGGCTACCAAGTTCTCTTCGCAGTCGTCCAATCAGGTGGATCTCTCTCACTTTTGTTAGATTGCTAGGTTTCAAATTTGAACAAGGCCACCATATCCCACTTTTTAGGCCTTGTTTGAGGTCACTGTTTTTCTTTTATTTTAAATTGTCTTGCTAACGTGTTTTGCTCATGTTGTGTAACAAGCTAGATGAGGTATAGAGAGTCATGGGAACAAAGTTTGGTACATCTTCTATCGCCTCTACCCATTTGTTCTTGATGATGAAGGAAGAATAACCACTAACTGAAGCCGATTTAAAGACAAAGGAAAGTGAAGGTTAATTTAGAAGTGAGAGTGCATCATGTTACAGAGTTAGTTTACATGTGTGGAAATAAAAAATGACTCCAGTGTGGATGTATAAAAAAAAAAAAGTAAGATTAAATCAATCTATTATTTTTGAAGATAGCAAATCTAAGACATTTTCAATGTGGGCATGCAGACATTTATTAAATGTGACTATTAATTGACCGAGGTCTGTAATATTTGTATGTCACTCAACACTCTTTACTTTGACAGCTATTAATGTTAGTCTTACACCTGGAAGGAGCAGCTTAATGCAGCAGTATTGTCACACTATTCACTAACACTTTTACCAGTGTGTTCACTAGTTTTGCTGAAGAAAAGCAGCAGTTAAAACTTTTTTTTTTTTTAATCGCCTACAGTTTTCTCCTGGTCTGATCACATTGTGGACTGAATCTCCTTAAGAGCTCATGGGTGCAGGCCTCAGTGTGAATTTCATTCAGCGTGCCATAAAACTCCATAAAGTTGATCTCTGCGCACAGGTTTTCTAAAACACCAGTGAGGTTTCTGGAGCCACTTTAAATGGAAGAACTGATGGAGACGTTATAGTTTATTTTTTTGTGGGATTGTTTGACCTCAGGTGTTTTCTTCCTCCTCTCGCTGCAGCAAAGCATGAAGGACGTTTTGGAAAATAACACTAACTGTAAGGATTTCATAATCTTTTCATGATGTTTTATGCAAAATACTGTGATTTATTTACTGTGCAAGTATTTCACCCAACAAAATGATTTGATATGTGGGAGCAAACTTTGGCACAGACTGAAAAAGCTCCGAATTTTGCATTATGTTTGGCAAAGGACCTGTTTTTGTGCTCTGACTTTATTTTATCCTGGCATTATTATTTTTACATGCATGCACTTCTGATTACAGCTAATGTATTACAACTCTATCCCAGTGGTCATAATAATTACACATGTGCTCTTGAGGGAACTTGAAGTGAAAGAGTCTCGCAGTCAGCAGTTTATTTCACATGGCAGTCGAATTAGGTTGGTGCGTTCTGCAACTTCTCATGACTGTACAAAATGGAGCTTTTAAAATTGAATCTCCTAGGCTGGATCACACCTGTTAGACCTAGAGAATTAACATGTAAACTTGTACAGTACTTCAAAAATTTGCATTTCATTTGACAATGAAAATTTTGATACATCTGTTAATTTTTTTTTAAAATTCTAATTCCACAGTAAATTGTTCAAAGATGTTCATATGTGACAAACTTTCCTCTCTTCTAAGTTATTTATGTTCTTATATGTGCTAGTTGAACTGGAGTTTGCTTTGCTCGATACTTTTCTCCACCATCATCAATGGTAAAAACAAATCAGTGTGATGGAGTTATTAATGTTACATTCTCATTTTTTTTGTCTTTGTTATCCTGTGGCATGGTTTGGGTAGAAGAGCAGAAGAATAATGCCTGTACATTTATTTTTAATTTCGTAGTCTTGGTAAAATTTTTAGCTAAACGTGCACTGAAAATGTCCAGATTGAGTTGAAATGTTGTAGGTGATGTAGGCCGAAAGAACACGAGATTAAAAAGTAAAACTACTGTTTGATTTTAATGTTCACTGTGTTTTATACAGTATCGGAAATTTTTGTTCACTTTGAACATTTTTACTAAAAAAAAATAAAAATAAAATTGTATTGTGCAAAGAGATGTAATTTTTGGAGTACTTGAAATGCATTAATTAAAAGACTTGTTCAAAATAAAATAGACCCCTGTTTACTGTCTGTAACGTGTGCAATCTTTGTCCTTTCTTGTCCACTGGGGGCAGTGTTGTGCAGGTGTACAGGAGGCACTTACAGGGACATTGCACTAACACATGTAGACCAGTTTACATTGAGCTTCAGACTTAAAGTGCATAAGACAAGGCTTGTTTCAAACTCGTGTTGTAAAGTTTGAAAGACGCGTCCATATATAAGTGCAGGATTTCATTGTTTTTGAAACTGCTTTTGATGAACTCAATATCTTGGCATTCTACTTTTCTGTAACTTTTTTGCTAAAATTCAAAGCCCACTAAGTAAAGGCCTTATTTGAGCAACAACAGGAAAAAGTGATTGCAGCATTGTCTGGATAATCTTTCCTTTTCATGTATATGCAATCTCTTTTTTGCAAGTTTCCCAAATTCATGGAAGTGCAATCACACCCCTTTGAAAAGGTTAACATATGGAGGACTACAACTGCCATGGAAATAATAGTGGGAGATTTCCTAATGGATATTTAGTTTGACAATAACAATAAATCATCCATTTATATTCTAATGGGCAAAGAGGATTTATAAAAAAAACAGTGGAAGCCACAGACAGCTGCTCTGTTTCCATCAAAGAGTACTTTAACAATTACTGACAACAACTTCAACCTAAGAACTTCGTGTGCGCTCAGTAAAGCTTTGTGTATGTGAGTAAAGTTAGGAAGTAACACAGCTGTTCCGACACTTTTATCTTTAGCAACATAGCTGCCCAAGTAAACATTTTACTTTATTATTTATTGTCTAATGATTTTTTTTCCTGGTGAATGTTTGATGATGTAACAATTATAGGAACGTGTTCATCAGGTCGTTGAAGCACAGTTGCACATGCAATGGAGTGTGGCCTGCTATTGATTTTCAGTGTAGATCCTCAATTGCAGTCACTAGTTGTGACATCAATGAGCACAGTCACACTCAACAATTTTCTGTGTTCATTGTTTCTTTTTTTAATAGTGTTTATTACTGATGCTGTGGTCTGTTTTTTCCCACAGTTCTCTTCAAGCTAATGCCACTCTGCCTGTGCCAGTATTACTAATCCTGGTCAATATTCTCCATTTAGAGTGTCAGCTCTGTGCTAGAAGCTGACATCACGGCCCATAGGCGAGCAGTACCTTTTGTCTCTCCTCGCAGTGACAAAGCATGATTGTCATAGTAGCACCGGTCTGTGATATCCAGACTGAGCTGAGTGGCAGCCAACACTCGCCCCAGTGAGCAGCTGACCCTGAAGACTGCAAAATAAAGAGGGAAATACACTGGAGACAAAGAAATAATTCCTCCATTCAGTCATTCTGAGAAGATTTAGTCAAATTCAGATATAATGCACTGCTACCACTTGGAGAATTATCATCTGTCATTATCAATATTATTCTGTCTTTTCATTTTAATTCAAACCTACAGACACAGGTCCTTACAATTAAAAAGAATTTATCAGTTCAGTTGAAGGTAACGGATGCTTTGCTGAAACAGTATTCATACTGAACTTGTTGGCAGCATTGATGTTTTTCTATAGACCCAGCTCTCTGAGAACTTTTCCTTGTTTGTGCTGTGCAGCCTGTCAGCTCTTCTTCAGTGTGGTTGTTTGTCTACATGTCAGCTCTGATAGACTGGTGAACTGTCCAGGGTGGACCCCGCCTCGCACCCGATGTCAGCTGGGGTTGTGGGATTGGCTCCGGCCCCCCTGCAACCCTATTCAGGAATAAGCAGTATAGATAATGGATGGATGGATAACAGCTGGCAACAAAATAAAATTAAACACACCACTCATGTTCTCTGATACAGATCTTACATAGCGACACCCTTTTGGTTTAACAGCAGGATGGAATGATGTACAAAGGAGTTTTTTAGCCTGTTCCTTTTAAACCGAGGGACTTTAAAGTGCCTGTTGGAGGGCAAAAACTGTATTCATTATTTAGGATGTGTGGGTTTGGAGGAAATATGGTTTTCCAAATCAACAAATTCAGTCTATGTAACTGCAGAACACAACAGATGATGGCATCTCAGCATTTAAGAAAAACAAGTCCCTGAAGTGAAATATCTCTTAACAAAATAATGACAAGGTAGAACCAAAAAATAACAAAAACTTTTAACTGAATATACAGATAATGACAACCAGTGAATAAAACAGGAGCAAACCTTAAAGGAAACTGACATAAAGTTTACATTCAAATGAAGGGTATTTTTTGCTAATAATTACAATACAGTGTTTACAATACACACACACACACACACACACATATATATGTATATATAAAGCATATTAAAAGTCAGGCAGTTTATTAATGGATGTCTGTCCTTACAGATGTAAACTGTGCTGAGCTATTGTCGTCTGACTGACAGTAAAACAGCTGAATCTGACCAGTCAGTTCTGGAGGTTGACATCAGTTTTAGTTCATGGAGATCATCTCGTATTTGTCCCTCAGACTGCTGTCCTCATCCTCCTCCTCGTCTTCCTCCTCCTCATCCTCCTGGGGCTTTTGGGGCTCATCGTGATGGTGATGCTGCTCAATGAGCAGGTAGTAGATGACGGCTGCAGCAACTCCCCCCACCATGGGTCCCGCCACAGGGATCCACCACCAGTAGTCTGCAGTGCTGTGAACACCAAAGTAGACAAAATAAAAAGAGTTTGATTGATCTCTGGCACTCACTCAAAAAGCTGAGAAAGAGGCCACTGTAGGTCACTGGTGCTGCTGCTGGATCATTCACAAGCATTGACAGCATCTTTCAAGTGCATGTGATGAGTATCTAACATCCTAGTTTGTGTCAGCAGCTTGTGCCATAGAAATCTCTTTAAATGTAAAAGAAAAGGATTAATTTCAGAGACAGATAGGCAAACATATGTACAGTATAATTATCCATAATGCACACAATGTAAACATACAATGGATTAAAAGTCTATAACCTACTAAATGATTGTCTATAATAATCAGATTTCTTTAAATAGAATTATTTAAATACAAAACACACATATCTCAGTTACATAAAACTAAACATAAATTACTGACAATTATTTTTCCATTTATTCTCTCTCAAAAACCATGATCTGCATTATGAACATGAGTTTCACCCTTACTATAATGTAGCTGGATTACAATTCATTAGTCTACATCTAACATTTTATGGATACCATCCGAAGCCTAATACAATATAGTTCACCATATATATGAACAAAGTTACATCATTTTCATTTAGCTGTAATACTAATATATTCCATAATTCAGTACAGTTCTCATTTTATGGACTTATTAATCATACATATTATATTTCCCTGTAATTGATTCAGCTCAGGCACATAAGAAAAGTCACACAATTATCTTAATATAAGACACACTGGGAAAAAACTGACAAATATAAAAATAAAAATAAAAATAAAACATTCTGTGTTCCTCAGCTGAATACTTACGTAAAGACCTCCATCCCCCATCCTGCTATAGCCGTGAACAGTCGGGGTCCCAGGTCTCTGGCAGGGTTCAGGGGGTAGCCACAGTTCAGTCCCATGGACACACCAATGGCCATGAAGATCAGGCCGATGGCCAGCGGCTCCATGCCTCTGGGAGCTCCAATGTTTCCATCATCGATGATAGCAAGGATACACAAAACCAGCATACCTGTCCCCACCACCTGCAGAAAGTTATTTGCTTGAAGAATTGCACAGAGTTTTTAAAAAAACACGATAACAATCAGTGGTAACTTTCCAATTGCAGTGTTGATTGACTTTCTTTTCTTTCATTACTGTTATTTAAAGTAATCTTATACTATTTTGTTGAGTTTTTAGGAGCGGTCAAGGCTTTTAGTTTTCTACCCGCCCTTACTTTTACTTTTCTTTATATTCATGTATACTGGAGCATATATAGATCAAGTGTGTATTTGCAAGTGTGTACATATCATGTTTTTAAATGTGCAAATATAAAAAAAAACACAGACTTGACCTCAATAGTGGAGACTGTACTGGGTATATTACAGCCCGCTTTGTAACATTTTCATTGTAATCATTTAGCACGATATCTTCTAACTGGATGTATATCACTAAAACAATTACTTCTAATTTAAATAAAAGATATTTAGGGTCTGCAACCTGCTCCTTGTTTTAAAACATTAGTGTTGCATAGAACTAACAAGGGAAACATTAGCATAAGCCCAGTCACACTAATTACACTGAACTTCACAGTTCACTGGATGTGGTTTTCAACAGTTTTTTGCTGCTAGGTGTTATTTTTGGATCAGTGCACCGACTACACAAACTAAAAATGGTTTTAGTATAGATATGACCATCGAGTGAAGGCCAGGAAATGGGTCATTAGACCTAAAACTCAGCAGAAGAGGGGGTCTTCTCAGACTAAATAAGGGCAATCAATTGTTCATTAGCCACAGTGGTCTGACTTCACAGCATTTAGAGCCTGAATGGGAGCGCCAGTGCACAATGAGAGGGGAGGTCATTAGGTCACAGCAACCAAAGCTCACCTGATCGATGAAGCCGCCAAGGACTGACAGGTGTCTCGCGGGGTAGGAAGCAAAAATGTGACCTGTTGCGTTGATCCCTGTCACTGACAGACTCCCACTTGTGAAATCCATGAAGGCGTCTGACAGAACAAATAAACAGCTGTAATTGGGCACAGTAGTCGCTTTCATCCATTAGTATATCATAATGATAGATATACTGAAATATTTTTATTCTGACAGCTCTGTGTTAAGCTTTTCCAAGCACTGGAGACACTAAATCAATTGTATCCCTAATATATTCTATCTCTAACAACTGTTTGGTTTGATATACATGTGTGAGGGAATAAAGTTCAGGTATATTCACCATAATATAACCCAAAGACTGCAGCAGCTCCAGCAAAAGCACCAAGAAACTGAGCAATGACATAGAAGGGAAACTTCCAGATCTTTAGTTTGCCCAGAATCACCATGGCCAGAGAAACAGCAGGGTTCACGTGGCCCCCTGAGATGGAGGACAAAACACAGAGTGAAGGGGGGGTGCGGTGGGTGGGGGTGGCTGGCACGATATCCTCTCCATTATTATTGAGGGTGTCACATTTACAAGAGGCAGCAGAAGGGGAGCAGCCCCTGAGGCAGTGCAGGGTTTTGTTATGTATGTTCAAAAGATGCATAATAATGGTCACGTTTAGAAATTCAACCTATAAGTAAAAAAAGCAGCATTATTCTGCATTTATTTATTCAAGCTCAGCTCATGTCCTGCAGTTATTTATTTTTAAGAATGCACTTGGTCCTTTTGATGTAGAATTGGAAGTAGCTGCTGTTCAGATGAGGCCAGCAGTCTCATTTGGACTGAGTCTGGTCTCTGTCAAACAGATGAATGCAGCCTATGATCAATGGCGTTTGCAGGACATTTAGTGCCCAGGGTTATGTATGACCCCCAGAGAGGCTGTGCACTAGCGCTAACAAATCAATGGCCAGTAAAC
>NW_018127887.1:630069-660788 GCF_001952655.1 Monopterus albus | reverse complement strand
TTTTAGCTACACACCACTTAATCAACAGACACACACACATTGATTTGCTTCATGTTTTGACTACTGCTATGACCAGCTGCAAAGCTGGTAACAGAGACGTCCCGGTTGACGTTTCTGTGTAGTATGGGGCTAGCCCAACCGAGGGGATATAATGTATAGGCCTGGTGGGTTCAGGGTCTTTCATCTTACATCTGCCTGCGTGCAGGTTGGAGGTGCAAGATGCCTGAGTGTGTAATGTTAATTTTTACCTGTGTTCATGGAATAAATCAGCACTGTTTTGTAGTTACTTGGACTGCCTCATCTCTGAGTCAGTATGGTAAAAAGTACTGAGTACAACATTATATTGTTACAAGCTGCACGCCTCAAGAGCAGCATTGTTCAGATTACAACACACAAACAAGTTGTGTCAGAATGTTATATATGTTCTGGCATAAGTTGTTTGTATTAACTATGAATTATGTTAATGTATCCAGCAGAAAGGAAAATCCACTCAGCAACATCCCCTAACAATTGCTCATTTAATTCTTTTGTACATGCCTTAAATTCAAAGTACTATATCAACAACTGTGAGTGGGGTGGTGTGGCTCCTGTGAGATAAGCTCTATTTCAGTGAAATAAATAAATAACTGCAGAAGTGTTTACAGCTATATGAAATCATATTTACCTGATACTCCTCCAGCCACATACACTGCCATCATCAGTCCTACAGAGAAGCCAATGTGGATGGTGAGCGGGTCACCGAGGGTGTTTCGACTGAGGGCGGTCTGAGCAACTGAACCACAACCGAATAACTGACAAACAGAGAGAGAGAGGACAACAGGTTTTTGCTCCATCAGAAGGAAGCTTTATGAACATCTCTGAAGATCTGGACCTCAGCAAAACAAAACAAAACAAAACAAAGCTGAGATATGTGCAGCATCTCAGACTTAATAAGCTCAACTATAAAATCAGTCATTAACCAAATTCTCCTCAGGAATAATCAATACAGTATTAACATATAAACACAGTGCATAAAGTGCACTATCTTCTAATGTCATACACACGTTTTTATCAAGGTAAGTTCTACTTACAACCAAGACAAATGTTCCCAGGAACTCTGCCAGGAATTCCTTGAGTATTCCATGTTTAAGAACACAACGCTGCCTCATGCTTCTTCTGTGTTGTAATTCCAAGTATCCCTTTGTCAAACACTGTTCAAACTGCCAGAAGACCAACCAACTCGAGTTGATCAAAGCATTCATATCAGATCTCCACCTCTACCCAACCACACCCATTCAGCACAGGCCATTGACCAGTATGTACAGCCATCACACTCCTCTCATCAGCCAAACTGTGACAGCAGAGGCCAGGCAGGGTGATTGACAGGCATGCTTTGTACTGTATTTCCTTTACATGTAAATCAGTTAATGATTTATTCATGTTTATAGCCACAGACAAACTCTTAGATTTACAGGAACATCATACAACTGGATTTATTTAAGGTGTAATACTTTCTGGAAGTACACTATATAGAGTATTTATTCATTAGTTTGCACCATATTAACTCACACAGCAATGGAATAACTTAGGAAACAAAAAATCTATTTGGGTAAATATGTCTATCATATTGTAAAACATCAGTTTGTTGTTCTTATACATAGTACCACAAGAGGTCAGCCTTGGCAAGCTGCCATGCTACTCACAGCTAGAAGCACTATGAACACACCCCTGAGTTGTTATAAGAGTTATGTTGAACTGTTAAATCAAGGATTCATCGCAGTCTTGGTAAAGTCCAGAAGTGACTTTTGGTCAGTTTTTATTACAGGCCACTCAGTCAGATCCAAAGTCGTCCACGTCGTTCACACTGTCGTCCACAACCTTAATGAGGGAAGGTGATTTCTTCTTGCGCCTGTTAAAGCAAAAAATAAACTTCTTGAGTTAAAGAACGCCATGACTTAATGAAATGACAGTCAGTGGCAGAACCTGAGTGGTAACCTCATCTCGTTCTGCAGCGTGCTCAGTTGGCCGTGAAGCTGCTCGTTGGCCTCGAGCTGGTCATCCAGTTCTCTCTGCAGCTTCTTCTTAGCATGTTCCAGGCGCTCGATCTCCTCCTCTGCCTGATCCATCTGCCTCTTCGCCATCTTCAGCCTCTGTGTCAGCTACAAAAGTGAGACATTGAATCATGAGTCAGCTCTGCTGCTCCTGAGTACTTGACAACTCATTTCTTTCTTTATAGTAAAAGACATCTACCTGGTCCGTCTGGGTTTGAAGGTTGATGTGCTCCTCATCCGCATGCATCTTCATCTCCTTCACCTTGCGCTCCAGTTTACGGTTTGCCTGTTGCAGGCTGTTGTTATCCCTGAGGGCAAAGGCACCAAGTAATCACATCACTGCTGCAGCTTCCTCTAAATGGACACCTTCCCAGTGTGCTTGGACCACAGGGAAAGTGATGAGTGGGTTCATTGCTCGACAGCTCCATCATGTATCTGATGGAACCATTATCCTAAAGGTTAGCCTGTGCTGGTACAGTATGTACAAACTCTGTATACATTTACAGCTACAGTATAACTAACATCTGTGAGCACATGCCTACCTTTCTTCACCTTGCAACCTCTCTTCCAGTTCCTGAATGCGGCTGTTAAGCTTGGTGAGGACTGAGTCCTGCTTGGTCTTCTGTGACCCTTCCAGATGAGACACTTTGCTCTTTAGGTCTTTATTCTGATAGAGGAAAAGAAAGAGAAGAATGTCACAAATGAGCCAGACTTCAATCTACCATGTCAACTTTTTGGTCACAGGCAGCACTATGGAGACATGAATATTTTTATGAGTGGCCCCCACTTTTGTTTGTTCTTGTGCAAGGACATGTATAACTTTATTTATATAGCACTTTTCAAAACAATGTTACAAAGTGCTGTACAGGGCTGAGGCAGAATTAAAAAAAATACAATGAGGCAAATAAAATTAGACAACTAAAATACTCACCCATAATTAAAATTAGGAAATGTATCTAAAAGTAACTTTGATTTTCTTTTCCATAAATGATTAACCTCCTAAAAATAACCAGTCTGACTCTGTTGATCTTCTGCTTTCATTATGAACCATCTGACACAATTCATAACACAAGGTCCACTTGCTGAAAATTGTCTAGAGGTTTCGGTCGAACCTCTTGGCCTTTATCAATGCATGCATTTACCTCAGTTTTCAAAGTGCCATCAAGGTTGAAGATTCAAATATGTGCAGTAAAATGTGATGGTAGCGTACTCTAGATGCTAAAGGCTAATGTGCAGTCATAATCATTAGAATCATGTATGCACTAGAAATATGAAATATAAAAGATAACATTAAAATATTACAAATATATGTAACATAAATATTGTCGGGCAGCACAGTGACGTGGTGGGTAGTGCTGTTGCTTCATAGCAAGAAGGTTCGGGGTTCAGCCCTGGCCGACCTGGTGCCTTTCTGTGTGGAGTTTGCATGTTCTTCCTGTGCCGGTGTGGGTTCTCTCTGGGTACTCTGGGTTCCTCTCATAGTCCAAAGACATGCAGCTTAGGTTGACTGGTAACTTTAAACTACCCATAGAAGTGAGGGAGTGTGTGTGTGGTTGTCTGTCTCTACATGTCAGCTCTGTGACTGACTGGCGACCTGTCCAGGGTGGACCCTGCCTCTCACCTAATGACAGCTGGGATTGGCCTCTTTAGGACAAACAGTATAGATAATGGATGTTTGCTGCCAAGTGTTGAAAGTGTGAGCAGTCAGGGGTCAGTACCTGTCTCTCCAGACTCATCTTGTCACACTCCAGGTCCTGCCTGACTGCTCTCTCATGCGTCAGCTCGTTCCTCATCTGATCCATCTGTCACACACAACCAGCACTGTTACAGTCATATGCAAATATTACAATGTAAGTCTTTATTAAGTTAACAAGGGTAGGTCATGTGGGCGCTGAACCACTCATTTCTAACCATGGAGCAAAATATGGGCTTGCACTTTGTATGTACCACCTCCCATATTGACAAAAAAGGTTTTTTTTTCAGGTTCCAGCTTAATTCCTAAAACCAGAGGAAATGCTATCTGGTCTGAGTGACTACGGTATATAAGATCTAAATCCTTTTTCCTCTCTAATAACATCCAGAGGCCCAGTGGAGGGAATGTGAATAGCTGCTGTTTTTTTGTCTTTGCCCTGCACCCAGCACAGTATTTTGTATCAATTAGTGTGCACCACTGTGCTCCCTCCCATGAACGGTGGCCAACTTTACAGGCACACTGAGGATGTGAGGCTCTTATGACATCATCTGAGATGAGGAAACATACATGAAGTCAGAGACATTCGGTCATATTTCAGGGCAATCAGCAACTCTGAGCACTCAGCCCTGCATCTGTTTATGATAAAAACAAATGCAGGGCTGGGTGTTCAAACTTAAGAAACTTGTGGGAAATAATGATCATTAGCAAATACAAAACAAGAGCTTTGTGTAGAGGGAGTGAACCTGCCTGCTCTTTGGTTTTGTCTAACCGTTCCATCAGGCGGTCAGCACTGCTGCGCTCATCATTAAGATCTTCTTCCAGTTGACTGATACGGCCCTGTGAGGATGTCAAACCATTATCAAGTTAATTTACATTACACTACCCAGCAATGTTTACCAGTACAGAAAACATGAAGAATCTATCCCCAGAGGCTCTGGTTAGAAACCAGGGCACAGGGTAATATAATGTATATGAGGAGGTGGGGGGGTGGGAGAGATGCACTCAGACAAAGATTAGAGCTTTTAAAAAGCCTGTAAAGGACTGTGTACGGTTTCTTTACTGATGTGAGTGTTTGGCTATGGAATGGGGGTAAAAAGTGAAAGAAGATTCCTGAGAACGCCCAGACAGTTCTGATAACTTTTTACAGTAAACATGCGCTGCCTTGGTCGATATGCAGTGTCAACACTGAGCACACTGGTGTCAGTGTTTTGTCATCAGCAGTGTTTTGTCATCAGTGCTGAGCTGTGAGATGTTGTTGCCATGGCTCCTTTCAGCACCTATACTGTAGCTCACAGGAACAAGTGAGTGCAAATAATGGCACCTGGAACATTTCAAAACATGGGAGAAAGGAAAAGTATGTTTGAATGCCTGTTTTGCTTCTCTGCAAATCAGCAGTGACAATAATCTTCACTGAAGCACATTGAAATCTGAAAAAGACAGTTTGATAACACTGAAGTCCCCCTGTTTGGCATTTAAAGGCAGTTTATTCGTTTTTCGCATTGAGGTATATTTTCGGCAATAATTTATTCATGTTCATGTTAATGCACCTGAGAATTCTTCTACATCTTCTGACAACTTCTTAATTCAGTAAGTTTCCCGAGTGTAAGTTGTTCACCTCCAAGATCTTGACTTGCCGCTCTCTCTCTTCCACCATGGCTGCATTCCTCTCCTCCAGCTCCTCCACCCTCTGCTCCAGCTGCCGGCCCCTCAGCTGGGCCTCCTGCTGCTCCCTGCGACATTGCCGCACATCCTCCTCCAGAGGAAGCAGCTGAACAGAGAACAGGATAAACATGAGATAAGGTAATATGCACCAGCTGGTGTTGGACAGTGGTGAATCAGTCAGACAGTGCTAGTAAAACCAGGAATTTATTGAGTTTGATAACACATCTGATTATTTCACCCATTTTGATCCCTTTGCACCTCCCTGCAAAATTCTGAAACAAGGGAACATAACTCCTTTTTACCATTCCATTATTTTGTTGACGACTAAGACAGTTAAACCCACATACTGTTGAATCAGAGAGACAGTGAGTACCACACCTCTTCCTGCAGTTTTTTGGCTGCCTGTCGGGATTTCTCCAGCTCTGCTCCCTTTTCCTGCAGCTGTCTCCGCAGCTCGGCCAACTCCCTCTGACTCCTCTCTCTGGCCTCATCAACCTGGTTCTGAAGTACATCTGTAGATGCCTCACACTCCTCCATGATGCTATTCATCTGGCCAGACAGATAAACAGTGAGATAAGTGGAACTATGCAAGCACAAGCTATTTCTGCTGTTCTTGTGTGGCTTCAGGGTTAATATGACAGATCTTTAAGTTGCATTTGGCTCCAAAAATGGTGAATGTTCTCAGTGGGCCTAATAAATTATCCAAGTCCACCTCTTACCTTCCTCTGCAGTTGCTCCACAGCCCTATCGTGCAGCCTCTTCATATCCTCCAGTTCAGTTTTTGTTTTCCACAGCTCCTCGACTTGTTTCTTCTCCTCTTTGAGCTTCTCTTTCAAGTCCCTGTGCTCATGATTGAGTTTGGTCAACTTACTCTGGAAAACAAATGCAAAGAAAAGGAAGAGCATTTTCAAACCTGTTTAAAAATCTTGTACCACTAGGCCAAATCCACATGCCCCAGCTGTTTCTCTAAAGCTTCACCTGCAGCTCCTCCAACCGAGTGAGCAGTGACTGGTTGGACTGACACATTTCCTCCTCGTTCCTCCTCACGTCCTTTAGCGTTTCTTCAACCTGCTGCTTTTCTCTCTGTGGAAAAACACAAAAAACAACGCACCAGACCACACCACTTAGAAAAATGTAGATAAAACACTTATATAAAAACTTGAATGAAATGAGTTACACCTTCTCCCCACCTCCAGCTGCTTTGCTCTCTGCTCCAGCTGTCTCTCTGTGGTTTTAGCTTCCTGGATTGACTGACCGAGCTGATCCACCTTGGTGCTGAGCTCCTGCACCTTTCCTCGCAGCTTATCTCTTTCCTGGCTCAGCTCCTTCAGCTGCACCTTAGCTGCAGCGCTCTCCTCCTCTGCCTCTACCTTCTTATAACCCAGCAAAGTGTTACTCTAAGAGACAGGATGGAGTAACACACAAAGAACATGAGAGGATAACCACATGTCATCTTGTGGAAAATAAAAAGAAATCTAAAGAAGTGATACCTCTTTAACCAGCTCTAAATCCCTGAGCAGTTTCCCAAGCTCCTGATCATAGTCATCCTTCAGAGCAGCCATATACTTATCATGGGACTCCACCTCCTCTTTGAGCGCCCCCTTCAGGGCATTAAGCTCCCTTTCCCGGTGGTGCAGCACTTCCTCCTGCTCCTCCTTCACCTTTAACATCTCCTGAAAATCTGTACGGAGCTGTGCCACGTCCTGACAGACATCCATCATAATACAACATCACTAACTCAAGTCAAGTGAAGAGGTTTTACAGCTGCTGTTGATTTGTGAAGGGGGTGTCTTCACCACCTGCTTTCATTTACCTTCAGAAGCACTTCTTTCTCTGAGTTTACCAGCTCTGCCTTCTTGGCTTGGTCCAGCTCATCGTGCATCTCAGAGAGCTGCTGCTGAAGATCTTTCATTTCGGTCCTAGATCTTTCTTTCTCTGCCTTCATCAGAGTCAGCCTGGTAACATGCAAAAAACAAAGCCTTGAATTTGACAGAAATGTCCATTTGGACTCGAGGATGAACTGATTCGATTTTGGTGGTCAAAGGTCAAGGTCAGTCAACTCATTTCTGTCCAATACCCATAAACTTGACTAGCTGGTGGAGACATACAACTGTGAAGCAGTATTCTAGCTTACTCTTTGTTTAGATAAAGAAGCAGCTCTACATTTTAAGGAATGCACCTATTTGCTTTATTTTAGAGTTAGAAGAGAACGCTGAAACTACTCTCATGGTTCTATGGTAAATATGAATCAACACAGAGTTAAATAAGACAACATTATGCAGAGTTTCTGGATGTAGGAGGTCAAATCCTTACTCCTGTTTGGTAGTCTGTAGCTCTGCCTCTATTTCAGCCAGTCTGTCCCTGAGTTTGGAAAGTTCAATCTGAGTTTTGGCCAACTCCTCCTCAAGTTTCTTCTTCTCTGTCCTGGCCTTCTCACAGGCTTTGGCTAGAGTCTTTTCATTCTGCACAATACAACAACAGAAAGAAACATCATCAGTCACAGGATCTAGGAGTGAGTGGTCGAGAGGTCAGTCAGCAGGATGGAACCTCACTACACCTTTATCTCATTCTCCAGTTGTTGCTGTAATTCAGACACTTCCTTTTCCAGCGCTGCCTGTTTCTCCTGCAAATGCTTCATCTCAGCTGCAAAGTCCTGCATATTTGAAAAAAGAAATGTCCAACAACATGGTATCATTAGGAGTTTCAGACAAAAACATTAGATTATGCAACTATCAGCACTGGTAAACATCTCATCCCAGTACTCACTTTCTCCTCCTCCTCCACATTCACAGCAGTTTTCCACTTGAGCTTGCTGATCTTTTCAAACAGCAAGTTAACTTTCCTCTGAGTGGTGGAGTCATCATCAGTCGTCCTGAGAAGCAAGAAAATATTTCACACTAAAGATGATTAAATTAAATGCAGTCGTGTCCCATCTAAACAAAGACATGGCAGTGTAGGCATCTGAGTGGTGTGAAATTGTTTTGCTTTTGAGGGGAAAATGTGTAAGGGCTTTCACTCAACATGCTTTGGGCACACTTTATTACAAAATAACAGCTCTATTTCATTGCATGTTTGGAAACAGACACTGATACCACCATGTGAATAAGTCATTTTAGCATGTGTTGCATTCCTTACTGCTGCGTGTTTGAGCACACACAGCTGGAACAGCTTATCTGGCTACACTACTCATTGGTGAAAAAACTTTTTAAAAAATCAATTGGACTTAGATTTCTAGTTCGAAGACATTTCACCTTTCATCCAAGAGGCTCCATTCATTCTATTCAGTTCTGTTCAGTTCTGTTCAGTTCATCAGAACTGATGAAGCCTCTTGGATGAGAGGTGAAACGTCTTCGACCTAGAAATCTAAGTCCAGTTGAAGTTTTCTAAGTTTTTTCAGTTTACTATGACCTGGATGACTGAGAATCTGCACAGACACTACACATTAGTGGAACTTCAGTTACTACTGCAAGTGCACACTCATTTATTAAGTTGTTTTAAAGGAATACTTCAATATTTTGTGAAATATACTTATTTTTCTTCTCATCAGAAACTAGAAATGAGAATCTCAAAACCACTCTCATGTATATACAGTATGCTAAGCATGAAAATAGAACTAGCAGCAAGTTAGCCTAGCCTAGTTAGCCTAGCCTAGCAGGGAGGAAAAGCAAGCATGGCTCTGACTAATACTAACAAAATATGCCTACTAGCACATAAACTGCATGAAAGTGCTATCAGATTTCTCATTTACTTCTCTGCAAGGAGGCAAAAAACCGTATATCCAAAAAGACTGAACTATTCCTTTAACCAAACCAGCTGAAATCTGCAGGGAACGTACCCATCTTTGAGGTATGTGAACACAATTTGTTTAGCTGTGTCCTCCATTGGATCCGCTGGCAGTTCTTGCTGTCCTTTCAGAAGATCAGGAGTGACCTGGTTAGAGAACATACGGCAAATAAATACAACCTCTGAAATGACAGCTGTGTTCTAAAACAAATCTCATTACCTGTGTATCTCTAGGATCAGATTCATCAGTCTGGTCACTACATGGTCTGGATATGGAGGTTTTCTCTGCTCTGTGAAGCAGTTTTGTAGCCTGTGAAGATAGCACCTCTTTTTCAGCTTTGACCAGCAGGGTGGTCTTGCTTTCATCTCTTTTGATTGCCAAAGTGGCCTCTCCGCTGAGGAGTCGAGCCCTGGCTGACCCGGGAGGATATATCCCACCTAAGGTCTCACCCCTGATGCCTCTCAGAGATGAGGCTTTGCTGGAGGAGGAGGATGAGGAGGAATCTGAGGTTCGACCACTGTCCACGCTGCGTGACCTTCGACACTGCTCTGGGTCCAGCCTGTTCCTTGGGCCACCCCTCCCCCTCCGCTGGCTGCTGTTGAACTGGCTTATTAGTCTCCCCACTGATAAGATGGATTCTGTATCCACTGAATTTGCGGACCTTGCAGAGACGTGCCCACCTGAGGGAGGCTCCTTGCTCTGGGTCACCTCACCTGGGCCTTCCTCTGGGCCCTCAGCTGGCAGAGGGATTCTGGATTTGGTCAAATTAGTGGTGTGGGTTGTCTCAGGAATAAGGTTGGGGTGCAACTGTCCAGGTCGTACAACTGAGGATGTTTGTGAAGGAAAGACCTGGTTCAGATTATTACTTTTAGGGTCATAAGGTCTCAGAATCTCTGGGTGTTTCTGATAATGAAACGTGGAGGAGTCTGCAGCCCTCTGCGTCTCAGTTGGAGAATGTCTTTCTTCCACAGACCTTCTCACTGTACCTGGGTTGTACCCTGTCTGGTGAGTGATAACAGCGATGTCCCTGTGGCTCTCCTGGCCAGAACTGTTCAGGACCACGTAAGGATGACCTTTAATCCCTTGAACTTTAACCATCACTCCAAACAAGTTGTCCTGGTTGCCTCCAGGACTGTGCTGCTGCATCCTTATGTCTGGAGAGTTGCTCAGTCTGTGAGACTCCATCGTGACTGCACTGAAAATAGACAAGTTCGTTAAAAATGGCAGAGACTCATCCTGTGCTATCCATTTAAAACTGATGCATAAGGCTATCCAAGCTGAGGTTGGTGTTTACAAAACACTGGAGCAGGGTTGGCGCCTCAGTAGGACAAACTGATAGACATGCAGGCAGCTCCTCATACAGCTGCACTCAGCCATCATGAAGACACAATAAATAGTCACTGACAAGAGCCTGATAGTGCTGTGCAATGAAAACAGCTCCTTTTGTGTGCTAATGACAGTACACTATTGTGCAGCCAAAGCTGGGACAACTCCACGATGACTACAACTGGCTGAGGTCTCTGAGGTGTCGTCACCCACCTCATGGTTTAGCACTTGAGTATAATGTTTGTCAACAAATATGCTACTGTGAGACTGAAACACAAGAACACTATAGGTGTTGTGCTGCAGACAAAACAGGGCATCTTCTTAAGAGCACCATCATGAGCATGACTGCTTTACACACCAGTCATTAATACGGCCCAGGAGATCGTTGGCTGCCCTCTCCTCACTCTGGAAGAACTACACAGTTCCCACTGCCTCAAAAAAGCCCAGAACATCATTAAGGACACTTCACACCCAGGACGTTCACTCTTTGAACTGCTGCCATCAGGTAGACAGTTCAGAGCAATCAAATCAAGGACCACTAGATTCAGGAATAGTTTTTACCCAACAGCAGTTACCACACTCAGTGCTGCTAAAATATAACATGCCTGTGTGTGTGTGAGGGGGAGGGTGTGAGAGGTCTGTTGTTTATCTAATTTTTCTAGCAGTTCGAGAAGTTTTTTATATGGTCTTATTTCATATGTTATGTTTCTATTGCTGAGGTTACTGTAAAATTTTGTTGTGCATGTTACAATGACAATAAAGGATTATCTTATCTTATCTCTTACCAGTAGTAGCACTACAGACTGCAGCTCGTTTAGTATGAGCAGTTAAAAGTGTTATAATTGTAGAAATTCACTTTAAGAAAGACACTCGCTGAGCTAGCGCTTCAGATCATCATGACATCTGCTGAAATTGACCATTTTAGGGCATTTTATGCTTTTATTAGAGAGTTGACTTGAACTCTGTGGAGATGATATGCATCAGTGTCCCCAGACTCAAACCTGGCACGATGGGATTTCACAACCAGCATCTTATACCCTAAGGCCACTAGGGCGACCTCAATTACATGCAGTTTTTGAGGTTGTAATTTGTAATGTTCAACAGCAACACCATAGAGCAGTCAGGCTACCTAAGAATAAGAAGAATCTCTGGGTTGCCAGGTGGTGGAAAATCCTCCTCCAGCATAACACTTTTTTTTTTGTCTATTTAGCAAACTCTAAAATTCATCAGAAAGTCCACTCAGCCTATTTGACCACACAAATCTATTTATTAACAACTTTAACTTATTAGCACTGGCTACTTATCAAAAGGTAACCAGTCTGACAGCTCACTTAATGGGCCTTTTTTAATGATATAAGTGTCATGCAAAAGAAGATTTTTATACAACCTGATGACTCAAATGATGTTCCTACTAATAATTGTTCCCTGAAACCCCAAATGATTCAATAACCATTATTTGTGCTATAAACAATAGGCCTACAGCTTATAAACCGAGCAGCAATAAGTATGGTTTATTAGAAAGAGGCAGAAAAAGTCTAAAGAAATTGTTCCTGCAACTGGTCAGTAGGCTATAGGATACTTCCAGGTAGGCTAGCTGTCCGAACTGCAGTTATCCAGTTAACTTGATGAATTTCACTGTTAACTTTAGGCAGTGATGTAAAGTAACTAAGTATATTTACTCAAATACTGTACTTAAGCACAATTGTGAGGTTTCTGTACTTTGCTTGACTATTTTCATTTTGTTGCTATTACATGCTTCGACTTCACTAAATATTGTACTCCATTTATTTGATAAATTTAGTTACTAGTTACTTTTCATAATCATATTAATAATAAAACATAAACTATAATCATAAGTTGTTACTGATTACAGGTGGAAAATTGACAAGCTATATCCAGCAATATGTAAAGTCATTCAAAATATAAGCATATAAAGTAGTTACATCAGCTCCACCTTCACCAGCTGCAACATGATGTGCACAATAACGCATCAATAACTATAATCCAATATTATGATATACATTCATGTGTAATGTACTATTCTACATAATGAATAATACTTTTACTTTAGGAACTTTATACATATATTTTCATATTAATACTTTTGTACTTTCACTTAAGTCACATTTTTATGCAGGACTTTTACTTGTAAAGAGTTTTTTTACACTGTGGTACTGCTACTTTTACTTAAGTAAAGAATCTGAGTATTTCTTTCATCACTGAGTTTGAGTTAGTGGACAGTTATGGAGAATATCCTATACAAGTAGGGTACATCAAATTAAACACTACAGTCCCGTTGAATGAGGCTATTATGGCATAAGAGATAAAGTAAAGGTGAAAAAAGAAAGTTAAGATATTTAAACCCACTCAGCACTAAGCAGGCTACGTACAATACTCTACAAACATGTTTCTACAGAATCAATAACATGTTTCTTATGTTAACGAAACGTGTTATAAAGAAATCGATCTGAAACTTACCCGCTGCGTGTCCGGTCTGAAGCCGAGTCCTCCTCCTCCTCTGTACGCTCAGACTGTCCTGCCTTCGCCCGGACACGACCACGCGGTCCCGCTCTGAGAGGCGTTCACGGTCCGCTCTGTGTCAGGAACTAGCGAACCGCTGCTGAGTCCTTAACTAGAGGTAATAGCCTGTATGAACTTTGTTGGAACCTATAAACGATGAGAATAATAAGACAGGGCCATCTAAAGCACTGTAACACTGTTTATAACACACTAGTCCTGAACTGTGTGGGACATTAGACCAGTATAAGTCTTGTCTTGTTTTTAAAAAATGATGTAATAGGTTCCCATATATAGGTTCTGAATTTGTGTAATATTTTGAGGCATGTTATGACATATAGAGACCTTTAAGCAGACAGGAAATGAGGGAAGCACCCAGGGGTGTTGCTAGACATAAAGCTGAGGTGTTCCTAATAATCTGACCCTCTCATGTATGTACATGAGAGGGTCAGATTATTAGGAACACCTCTAAATATAATATAGTCCAGTACAACACCACCTTTAACTATGACCTCAATAATAAGCGCATAATTGAATTTATACATTTATGACAATTTCACCAAAAACTTAAACATTTTGACCTTCATAAACACTGATGTTAACACTTTGTTGTTCATAAGATGAAATGCAACCTGACTAGACCTCCAGTCAGGTGGAAGCTGGGTGAAGATCTGCTGGTAATTAACTGTAGAGCTGAAGCAACTATTTGATAGCTACACGTTCACTAATAATAATAATAATAATAATACAATAAATACTGCACATGCACATTTGTGTCATTCCGGTCACAGCCGGGTAAGCGGCAGCTCCTTCATGAGTCAGGCTTGCATTAGCGAGTCACTGAGATGTATTTCTGTACCCAATAGTTTGACCAATAAAGGTATTGTTCTCCGTTTTCTTTTAAAATGGTTACTGCAAATCCAACTTTATGTATTACTGCGACGACTTTACCGGATGATGTTACATTTAAGTTAACGCAACTTGAGTTATACAGTATATTGAATGTTTTGTTCTTCTCATAAAAGTTAGCCTGCTGGATTTTTGAAGGGAGTTTAAAACATCTAATGCTGGAATTAGGTGTGTGTGTGTGTGTGTGTGTGTGTGTGGAGTAACCGTTGCAACATATTACAACTGTTTGAAAAAAGACATTTATTGCTACATTATCATTGCTGACACATGCCCGTGGACTAGTTCCGATTGTACATATACTGTACTGTACAACTGTATATTATGTAAAGATTATTTCAGATTTTTTTTTTTATCAGCTTAGCAGTGTGATAAGCAAAGAAGACATTAGCTATACTGTAATACTGTATTGCCCAGACCATGAAATGTGGCTACATCTAGCAAAACTGCACAAAAACTGTTTTGTGTAAAATGAGAATTACAAAAACAAACAGAGACACTATTAACATCACAATATTTGTATAAAATATAAGTTACATAATTTAGAAAAACAATGAAACATTCTATTTAAAAACTCAGACATGCAAAGAGCTTTGACTACACCGGAAGAGCATTAATTACACTGAAAAGAAGAGGGGATCTGCCCACCAGTGTTTCACTGAAGTGTCAGCTTGTTAACAGTGCTATGACACACATATACAAATAACAGAGGAGGTTAAAGAACATTCTAGGAGATCTGTTCATTCACAGAATGGTCAAACTCCTACAATACTTTCTCTCTCTTTCTCACACACACACACACACACACATCACAAGACAAATGAAATCGCTGTCTGAGCACACAATTGTGGGAATGTCAGTTCTCTGGGCTCGGTGGAAATCTAGAGTGTACATAGTGAGTAGTGATACACTGTAAAAGTCAGTCAGAAATAGATCTGGCTCTGCCACAAACAAGCTGCAGATGAAACATCGTCATTACCGGCTTTCATCCATTCAGATATATTCAAACAGAAAGACAATCGACAAATATACAAAATACTGTATGTACAAAACATCTGCAGCATACAATGCATTTGTCTGTTTAGGCACAAAGTTAGAAGTCCGTTTGGGAAGTGAGGAGATGATTGTTCAACTGCATCACACTTTACAATCAGAGAGGTCGACCTCTCCACTCTGGTCCAAATTCAGAAGAAATCATAGGCGCCCAAACACATCTGGATGTTCCTGGGATGCTCTTCACTCAGCATCTGGACATCAAAACACAGCCATATAAAAAATAAAATAAGATGTTTTCTATGACTACTGAAAATCATATAAGATGTATTGTATATCTCATTTTGGAAACATTTTACTCATATCAAACTGTCTAATGTAAATACTTGATGCTGGGCCTGATGTAGTTATTATCAGATGCTCAGAGGTGGCTCAAAGAGTTTGCTGAATCTGTCAGACTGGGATGAAAAGCGAGATGCATGGACTGTGGATCAGTCATGACTGCAGATGCCTTTTCTTCCTCTCTCCTACGCAAACATGCCGCCTTTGGGTTCAGGTTCCTCTCTGTGGGATTCAACAGGCAACAGGTTAGAATTTAACTTAATAAAGAAATGTTCAAATCCTGTTCAAAGAAGCTTGAATGCTGCACTAATCTATCTTTTTATACTAACAGTGATTCAGATGACTATGTGTAATGTGAAAGCAGCGATGCACTGACCTCTGACTTGTTGTTCCAGGCTGAGGATCACTGCCACGGCCTGGTGCAACACCAGCAGCTTGGTCTGCGGCTTCTCACTCTTCAGGTGCAGCTGGCACATGTGACCCAGCTCCTTGAAGGCCTCGTTGATGTCCCGTACACGCAGACGTTCACGGGCGTTGTTAGCCATCCTCCTCTCACGCTCGCGTTCAGCCTTCTGCTCCGGGCTCAACTCCTCATCCTCATGGATACTACAACAACAGCAAGGGAAATACAAATGGTGTTGTCTTTTAAAGTTATGTTAAAATGAATATTCAAGCTTAAGTGACCCCAACTGAAACTGTGCTGGTGACTTATACTGTGGATTTCTCTGCCCTCTGCTGGTCACTGAGCTGATATCATGTTACTGAATCTCCTGAGGTCATTTGATATACTCTCATTTACTCTGTGAAAATGGTTTACATAGGACACTGACAGCAGTCACACATTTATAAATTAATATTTCATACTGGAGAGCATTTATGTTTGTAACCAGTTTTTTAGAAAATCAGTGTCAGTGTCATGGAGAAGCAGTGGTTAGTGCTGTTGCCTCACAGCAAGAAGGTTCTATGTTTGAGGCCCGGTGCCTTTCTGTGCGGAGTTTGCATGTTCCCCTGTGCCTGCAAGGGTTCTCTCCGGGTACTCCGGCTTCCTCCCACAGTCAAAAGACATGCAGCTTAGGTTGACTGGTGACTTTAAATTGTCTATAGAAGTGAGTGAGTGTGTGTGTGTGGGGTTGTCTGTCTCTCTGTGTCAGACCTGTGATAGACTGATGACCTGTCCAGGATGTACCCCGCCTCCTGCCCAGTGTCAGCTGGGACTGGCTCCAGTACCCCCGCCCCTGCGACCATCTTCAGGATGAGCGGTATAGGCAATGGATGCATGGATGTCCATTCTTAGTCAAGAGGTGCTTTTTGTGTTTACAACTGTTTTATTTCCTATTATTTTATCATTGGGTCTAAATAAAAGCTCAAAACTATGTCCAACAGAAAAAGAATCAGAATCAGGAATTTGACTCTGGTACAGTGGATCTCTATGTGCTTTGTCAGGCAACAAGAAAATACATGTTTAAATAAGAAAAAGTTTTTTAAAAAGTCCCCAAAACAATCTATTCATAAATGCATATTGCATATATTTATACAATATACATATATACACATTGCGGTATTGTAAAAAAAACAGAAAAAGTTTTGCCCCCATTTGTGTTTACATTGATGTGGTTTCCATGTACAGTGCTGTATGTTGTTGTAGCAGCTGTTCTTATTCTTCTGTTTTCCTCTTTTAATTCAGTGTGACTTAATGCAACATGAAGAAGAACTATGAGGCAGAGCCAAACAAGCTGGCCTGGGCACAGCTGTCCTTCACAGCAGGACAGTATTTTACATTAGTGAAAGTAAATGGAAAGAAAGCACTAATCCTGGCCTTTGAGTGAGACACTTTATTTTAGAAATCTGTTTTGAAATCAGCACAATAAATCTGGGGCAGTTTTTCTATTTCAGCAGCTGGTTTTAAACACCAGATTATTCTGTCTGAACTGGTGAGCAAAGTAAGAAAGTGTGTGTGTTTACCTGTCCTGTGTGCTGTTTTCTCCTTGTGTTTTGTGTTCACTCTCCTCATCTGATCTCTGACTGTCAGAGCTGTGACTGTGATTGGTGTGCATCATTTCTTCCCTTTCCCCACTCTCCATCTTCAGCTCCAGATTACCCTGAACACCCAGGCCTCCTGTGGGAGATTTACAAATTGTAGAAATTACACACTGAGACACTGCTGAAGTCTAAAAGGTTCATACAGACACAGTGTGTGAGATACATGAATGCTACATTGGATAGAAGGGAGGAATAACTAGCATTTACCTCCACTTTGCATTGGCTGAAGTGTGGGCCTCTGTCTGACTGGGTACGGGTGGCCATTTTGTGTGTGGCTCTGGAAGGCTGAATGGTTGTTGTTCATACTGACAGCTTCAACCTTTATGACACACAAAGTGCAGGATGAGATAAGGGCAATATTGATGTGTTCACAGGTCATTGGCTGAAAATTCAGAATGTTAGCATCCTATAAATGTTGAGTGTGAACGATACTGCACCTCCTTAAATGTTTCTAAGGAGGCAAATCTGGCTCAGTCAGCATACAATTTAATCCAGTATAGACCTCTTAGATCCAACCAGTGGCAAATCATAAAGCCAACATCTGCCCGCTCAGTTTCTGATGAAATCATAAAACCAACATCTGCCCGCTCAGTTTCTGATGTAACTGAGAGTATATCTCTCACTCTACAGAATTAATTTAGTCAGACTTTCTAAATCCTTCACATAAAAATACTATACACTCACTAAACATTGCCCTAATTCTTTTCAGGAATAATTTACTCCTAGCCAAGACATCATTTGGAAAAAGTGAGAGAATTTAATACCCCTCAATCAAAGGATTAGAGTAAAAACCCCTTTCTCCTCCATATACTTCCACTCCAGCTGGGCTAAAATCCCCTCAGCAGGCTGAAAGGGAAGCATGCTGGAACGGGAGTGTACAATGCCGGCGTTCCCTATAACCCCAGAATGGAATTACAGTTGGCACATACTGTACACTCTCCATACAAGTGATCTCCCATTGTGCTCAGTTTCCTATTTCAAAGAAAACAACCTTTACATGAGGAAAACATGCAGGCATAGTAGGTGGAAAATTCCTTAGCCTGAATACCAGCACACACACAACATGGAATTTCCACACACGCTTTCCTTAAGTACTTCATAATGGTTGTTAACCATGGCTGGAGTGTGACAGGAGACTGGCAGAGTGCTGGCAGAGCCCACGTGGCTGTGGTGGGCCTGGTTCATCAGGCCTTGGATGTCAGTGGGCAGACCCTCCGTGGGACCAACAGCGTGGTTCCTCAGGACATGGATCACATCGTCAAGTCTGTCTAGGCGGTCCTCCACCTGAGACTGCAAATGCCAAGAGACACAAAATTAAAATTGTACTTTTTTGTGGCATTTGGCACAAATGTTAAACAAAGTGAATTGTTTCAAAACTAAAAGCCAGCATCTTTGTGCACAGTTTTGTATAATATAGTATGTATAGTAAGTCTAAAGTCAGATTTTACTTTGACTTAAGCAATAAAACTATAGTTGGACAACAGGGAATTATGTTTATTCATTTTCTTGCCAAGAGTTACATAAGAATAATGATACCACTCTCATGCCTGAGTGTTAAAAGTGATGCTGCAGCAAACAGCTGGTTAGCTTAGCATGAGGACTGGAAATAGCTAGGCTGTATATTTATATCCTTCTACCCTTTATCCCTATATGAATAAGTTATTTAAACATAAGTAACGTGAAATTAAATTAGATTTTTACCATTGATATAAGTGAGGACTCATAATGTGGTGAGACTGGTGCCTGAACTGAACTCCGAGGCCACATGTTTGTGCCTTGGAGGAAGAAGACAACCAACACAGAACATTAAGGGTTTGAAATATACCAATAAATAAATATTTCTCTTTGAGCTGCATCGACAAGTGAATAGTCCAGTTTACCTGCAGGGTCAGGTGCATTGGGCAGTGGAGATGGAGACCTCACCGGTGTAGATGTGCTGGAAGGGAAGCTACTGCTGGTGTGATCTGGGGAATAAATCTGGCAGCAGACATGGAGAGAAAGGGAGAAAGAAGGAGGGAGTGAAGGAGGGGGAGGACCAGGGGACCAGGGCATGGATCATTTTAAAAGCGCAACTTGTCATTTCTGCGTAAGGGTTTACAGCTGCTGCCACAGCCTTTGGAGCAAACTCGTAACCTGAACTAAACTCATCAATTCTGGTCATTTTACTAGTCAAGAACCAATAAAAAGTCCAGCAGTATGACCGTAGCTCTCTGCTGATATCTACTAGCCTGTTTCTGGCAGCGAGGAACAACTATTTCCCTTTTGCATTATACCATTATACCCCCCAGGGCTTGGTTTAATGCTGTGGTCTGACTGTTTGAACATAACAGGGCTCAGTTAAACCTGTCTAATGGGATTTAGGTGGTGTATACTTACAGATGCCAGAGCTTTGCCCAAGGTATCACCTGTCTGTGAACCTCCTGATACATTTCCCTGGCTCCCTGAGACTGAAAAATAATAACATCAAAACATGTGAATGAAGGAAAGTTAGGCCTGAGTTTAACAAGCAGTGAAGAATTTTCTCCTTCTCTTCACCTGTTGAATTTTCTGAGGCGTTGACTGACAGAGTGCGTGATGCCGTATTGTTGCAGTGGAAAGTGGACATGGGTGGGAGACCCCTGTTCATATCAGCGGCCATCATTGAATGTGGAGAGTAGTCCTGAACAGTAAGCAAACACACAGTTAAATCCACTGGGGTGACAGAGTGCAGTGCTGTTAGCATCCTAGTCCGTGCAGGTAAGCCTCACCAGGTGACTGTGTGGTGGCTGCAGGTCGCTGTAGCTCCCCTGCTGTGTGTGGCGGGCTGTGGCCGTTCCCACTGCACCTTCATAGCCCTGTGGGTTCAGCCCATTTACAGCATTCCAGATGTCAGGCAAATTGCTCATCCCTTCTAAAATGGATAACAATATGTCATAGTCTGTATGGGAAAACCATATAGAATACAAGGCTTGAATGCATAGAAAGCAAGATGTCCTCGCAGCTGGTGATAGATATTCATGTTCTTTTTAGATTATTTGAGCTCACCAAAGAATGTGCTTGTGAACACATTGTTGGGGGCCTTGTTGGATGGATGTGAAGATGTGTTCTGGCTGATGTCATCATTTGTGGGAGACTGCCCATATACCTAAAATGAAAAACTTGGCATTGTCAGAAAGCAACTTTGAACCATGAGATAACCTATATCCACAAACTTTCTATGTGGCAGCATCACCTTAACCAGTTTTACTGACACAAGTACTGTGAATGTGGGCGGAAGCAACAGTATTATGAAAACAAAGCAGAGAGATGATGAACACTTAGCGCTATTTCTATAATCCATAAGCTGCAGATCCATGCACCTCCTCATCCGGATTTAGGAGCCATTCACCATGAGAAATCCCTGCCCTAATCATGATCAGGTTCGACTGGCTTCAGAAGACAGATAACTCCCTCCCTGAATTACAGGCCTTGTCATATTTTGTCCTCAGAGAGAAACCAAACAGAGAAGTGGCTCTCACCCTAATCGTCCTCTCCTGCATGAAAAATCAGAATGTAAATAGCAAACAGATCTTACCTTTAACCTGCTTTTTTGTTTTTGTTTTTTTACTTAAATTAAAATTGCGGGACTACAAACTGCACATATGCACATAAAACACACCAACACATGCTCACTCACTCAAACCCACCAAGAGGTCTGGGCTGCACCTGCACCTCCCTCCATTGCTTTGATGTGCCCCAGGAAATGAAAATAAACCTCCCTGTGCAACATCAATGGGGTGTCAGTTACCCGGACAACAAGTTCTGTAAAGCAGGCTATTAAAGACTCTCTTGAGTATGCTCGTGTAAGCACACTCACAGGCACACACACAAAGACACACACTTAAGCATACGCACACATGCAGCCATGACCCTGGCTGGCATGAGTCCCATGGTGATTGTGAGCTAGGCCAAACAGAGGAGCCCCTGCCGACACTGGGCCTGTCTGAGCCGCCATGGGCAGCATATGGCGCAGGATAAAGCCAATTGTCCTCCTTACCATCAGCATAGCAGGCGACCCGTTAATAATGGTCACACCCCCGCTCCAGCACGCCCTCTCTGGCCCCCGGTGGAGAGGGGCCATCACCATGGCATCCACTTTCAGCATAGCATTGATTTAGGAGCCATCAGTCATGGTATCACAAATGATAAGGGACTTTTTTCAGCAAATAAAGACCACACTTAAAACTAGGGAAGGAATTAGAATTCTATAAAACTTCATATCTGCTTGAAATAATGTTTTAGAATATGTGTCCTGTGTAGCATTCAGCTTCCAGCTGAATTTCCTGATGATCTAAAACACATAAACTAGTCAACAGCTGCACTATTTTTTCTGCTGTAAATGTACAGAGCATTATGATGCTAGATGAGTAAAATATCAACTTGCTATTCAGGGTCTATGTTGTGTTCCACTGTAGCCAGCCAACTCCTGCCACAAGCCACATGCAACCAATTTTCTGCCTCTGTGATCCACGATGCCTGGATATGGTTAGTCTCACAGAGATCAAAGCAGCCTTTGATAATGGCTGCAATGGTGGAGGGACTGCTCCAACACAGCAGGGTTAAATCAAATAGAAATAGCAGCAATCTGCTTCATGTCAAGATGCTTTTTGCTGCAAGGCTTGACTACAGGGTGCTCACCTAACAGGAAGCATGAGTCTCACTGGTGCATTTTAACATGGGTCTGCCAACATAAAGCCACAAGTGACTAAGGGCTAGAATGAATGATAGCATTACTGTAGGTCTTGTGCATGGGAAATACTTATGAATGGGTTGATTTGTGAATTATTATGATTCATAATGTTAGAGAATTCCATTTATGTAAACTCTACAAAAAACACTGACTAAAATGCACTTCATAGGTAAGGGAAAAAACAACCACACAGTAACATTTTAACCCTACAATAGTTACACAAAGTCTTGCAGTTTGTGGAGCTTCTCAATCACCCAGACAGCTGCAAGAAAAACTTGCAGTTTTTGCATTAACTAAGTTCCAACTATGTTGGAACCACACAACTCATCCAGGCAGTGACATGGACTTATTCAATACAAACTATAGACATCACACCTTTAAAACAAGCCACTCTTTCTGCCTCTCTTTGTCGTTGTGAACACACACATGCAGACCAGCCAGATGAAACTACCATGTATCCCAACATGTTCTCTGCAGAGTAGAAAAGATTTCCCACTAACCCAAAACTAAAACTGTGTCCAAATGAGAACATATTTAACTATCAGCTTCTATCTGTTATATAGGCCACATACATACATTGCCATAAATGTGCAATTCTTAATGATGCAGATCTATTAGAGAAAACACTGTCCAAGCACTGTGAACAAATTAAGCTGGAAACTGGTGAATCATTGGAAACAACAAATAAACATGATGTCTGAGAGCTCAATTTATGAGTGCAACAGCATCATCACCAAACACACTGACAGTGTCAAGCAACCTCTGGGAAACAAAATATGGATATACATATGAAAGGTACTCACTGGTTTCATGTTGTAGCAATACATCAATGAGTTGCTGCCTGTGCTGGAGACAGGATGAGCACAGTACATAACTCTGTCTGGTTCAGTGCAAGACTCCAGGCTCACAGTACAGTCCACACACTGCTCTTCTCTTCGAGTCTTTACTCATGTGTACACAGTCCACATGCACTCCTTCTCCTAACCTACCCCTGCTGGTCATGCAGCTACCCGCAGACAACTTATGCAAATCTGGGCTGGACCATTCAAGGCACAGAAAGGGGTGGCCAAGGGTTGATGCTATTACTGTAGTACAAGCCTGGTCCAGTATAGTGTCAGCATCTATTTTATTTAATTGGATGAAAATTCAGATCAGAAATTTAGGTAGGTTTTAGCATTTGGTGTTTAATGTGCATTTAAGAAATCTGTTCATGCAAAATATCATGAACATATATTAAACTTGTAATTATCAGGGAATTCCCCACCCATGCATGATCAAACACCTTGACCACATCAGAACCAAAAACAGCCATCATCACTGTGGGTTATAAATCTTGCCATCAAAGAAGATGTCATCATGACACCTTATGCTATGTGTAAAATTACAAACAGGTTCAGAAAGCCTCCTCAGGATCAACGAGCTGTGATGACGCCATGAAGATTATCCCCTGTTAAACAGGTAGAGGTTTCCAGCAAACACCCCTGTCTGACCTACATTTACAAATAGAACCAAGTCTCAGTTCATAGGCACGTGTGGCATGTAAAGGTCCTCTAATGGCTGGGTTAAAGGTTATTTGTACATCTGGGTGATCTGCTAATGAACAATTGTCAGACATCCTGTTTGAGGAAACCCACTGATTGCTGGTCTGGTGCTGAAAATCACTGTGACCTACTGTATGTGTACAAGCCAGAGGGTAAAATTTTTTACATTAAAACACTTAAACAACCAGAATAGAGGGTATTTAACCATGACAAGAAGGTGATGTGCTGAATATGTGTTCTATTGTCTGAATTTTACATGAGTGGGAAATAAACATTACACTTGCTGTGATTCTCAGATCTGCAGTGTAGCACAGTGTCCTGGGAAAGTATTTTGTCCTAGAGAGATCTCACAATCAAATAAATCCCACTGAGACAACAGGAACATATTCATATATACAGTGGGTACAGAAAGTATGCACTGAGACAACAGTGGAAAGTATTCAGACCTTTTCACTCTGTTATATTGCAGCCATATGCTAAAATCATTTAAGTTCATTTTTTTCCTCATTAATGTACACACAGCACCCCATATTGACAGAAAAACTCAGAATTTGACATTTTTGCAGATTTATTAAAAAAGAAAAACTGAAATATCACATGGTCATAAGTATTCAGCCCCTTTGCTCAGTATTTAGTAGAAGCCCCCTTTTGAGCTAATACAGCCATGAGTCTTTTTGGGAATGATGCAACAAGTTTTTCACACCTGCATTTGGGGATCCTCTGCCATTCCTCCTTGCAGATCCTCTCCAGGTCTGTCAGGTTGGATGGTAAACGTGGGTGGACAGCCATTTTCAGGTCTCTCCAGAGATGCTCAATCGGGTTTAAGTCAAGGCTCTGGCTGGGCCATTCAAGAACAGTCACGGAGTTGTTGTGAAGCCACTCCTCCGTTATTTTAGCTGTGTGCTTAGGGTCATTGTCTTGTTGGAAGGTGAACCTTCGGCCCAGTTTGAGGTCCTGAGCACTCTGGAGAAGGTTTTCGTCCAGGATATCCCTGTACTTGGCCACATTCATCCTTCCCTCGATTGCAACCAGTCGCCCTGTCCCTGCAGCTGAAAAACACCCCCATAGCATGATGCTGCCACCACCATGCTTCACTGTTGGGACTGTATTGGACAGGTGATGAGCAGTGCCTGGTTTTCTCCACACATACTGCTTAGAATTAAGGCCAAAAAGTTCTATCTTGGTCTCATCAGACCAGAGAATCTTATTTCTCACCATCTTAGAGTCCTTCAGGTGTTTTTTAGCAAACTCCATGCAGACTTTCATGTGTCTTGCACTGAGGAGAGGCTTCCGTCAGGCCACTCTGCCATAAAGCCCCGACTGGTGGAGGGCTGCAGTGATGGTTGACTTTCTACAACTTTCTCCCATCTCCCGACTGCATCTCTGGAGCTCAGCCACAGTCATCTTTGGGTTCTTCTGTACCTCTCTCACCAAGGCTCTTCTCCCCCGATAGCTCAGTTTGGCCGGACGGCCAGCTCTAGGAAGGGTTCTGGTCGTCCCAAACGTCTTCCATTTAAGGATTATGGAGGCCACTGTGCTCTTAGGAACCTTAAGTGCGGCAGAAATGTTTTTTTACCTTGGCCAGATCTGTGCCTTGCCACAATTCTGTCTCTGAGCTCTTCAGGCAGTTCCTTTGACCTCATGATTCTCATTTGCTCTGACATGCACTGTGAGCTGTAGGGTCTTATATAGACAGGTGTGTGGCTTTCCTAATCACGTCCAATCAGTATAATCAAACACAGCTGGACTCAAATGAAGGTGTAGAACCATCTCAGGGATGATCAGAAGAAATGGACAGCACCTAAGTTAAATATATGAGTGTCACAGCAAAGGGTCTGAATACTTTCCATACCCACTGTATATACATACTGTATATTTATTGTCTTACTAACTCTCCAATGTTTACACTGAAGATGCATGGTTTTTCTTTCCATAACATTTATTTCTATTTAAATTGGTAACTAAATGCATACTGTGGCTTCCCAGTGCATGGCCTTTAATGTACAGTTAGTGTAAAACAGTCATGTATTTGGCTCTCAGGGTAAGCAGTGCAGTTTGTGCAGCTTCCTTAAAGTTACTGTTTAATCCTGACTATCCATACTGGTGTTAACTGGGTTAGGAGGTCAACCCATTCATCTTCAACAAAACAATTATTTGTGGACCTACAGCAACATTTGTTTTCATTACATTAAGATACAAATTATAATAAATAAATAGCAAAAATCCAGAAATACTGAATGACCTTTTCCTCTGACAGAAATCAGTTCTCCTGTCTGACACATTAAGTGTGCATAACACAAATACACTTATCTTGAGTAAATGATCCAAGAGCAAGTATATACAGTCCCCTAACCCTGAACTTTGCATCAATCTTAGTTAATTGCTGTCTTGTCAGGAGTGCGATTATTCAAACAGGTAATGCAAATGTTAATGAGTTCAAATTTGCATATCTTTATTTTCTCATGGTTGAAATGTCATTGGTTATGACACTTTATAATGAAGAATGCCACTCCTGATGGCCCCCTGATACGCTGCTGGCCATTAAGAGGCCAAAAAAGAACAATTTGAAGGGGACGTATGGAAATAAATAAGGAGCTGTGCTCAAAATAAAATGAAGACCTTTAATATGAAAACAGATAAAAACACATTCACACCATTATTACAGCCCTCAGTCATCAAATTCAGTTTCTGCAGAATGTACTACTAGAGGAGCAGAGAATCTTATTATATTCTGCAAAGGAAAAACATGTATATTTATGTGACCAATCAATAAGAACAAAGAGAAAACTAGTCATGGTTGTCCTTTTACTGTATGATATGCTGTAGTGCATACTATTCCTAAAACACACATTTCAAGGGCTGTTGGCATATTCCTAATCATCATGTGCCTGATTTGACATGGCTTAAATAACTATTTTCCTGCCAGTGACTGGCATTCACACAAGAAGGGGTGAGTGGGACTGGGGAGCAGATGGTGACATTCCACATGACCAAACTGATCAATCAGCATGCTGGGACACAGGTGCAGCACAGGCGGGCAGCACCACACCATCTATTTTACCATCTATGGGGCACAAACACACAGGCACCAATGGTGGCACCCTGAGGGTCTGCATGCTCCTCTGTCCCGCTGTGCCAAGGTTGATGACATCAGAATTTCCCATACACTCTTCCACAGGACACCAAGAAAAAGCAGGAAAAAACACTGTATTAAATGCAATAACAGCCCAGCCTGGGATAGATTATTTAAGTGACGTCAAAGCCAGGGACTCCCATATTTCACCCTGGTACTACACTGATGAACCAAAGGAAAAGTGGACAACAGTACATGGACCTACACATTCTGGGCTTAACTGTGTCATTTGTGGGATTTGATACTAGTATATGATAGATAAAATGACTAAAACTACTTTTTTACTCTGGATACTTCACTCTCACAGTGTTACATGAGTCCACCCAAAACGTTTAGGTCCAGCTTTTACAGAAACATGACAATACCGTTGATGATTTTTTTTCATTATTGACTAATCTAATTGTTTTCTCAAATTATTGTTTTGTCAATAAAATGTCAGAAAATGTCCACTAAATATAGCCTAAAAACCTATTTTGTCTAGAAGAAAGCATAAAACCCATATTTATTCAGTTTTATCATATACGAGGAATAAAGCAGATCATCCTCACATTTAAACTTCTGGACTCAAACTGTTTGGCACTTTTGTTAAAAAAAAGGCAAAAAAATAATAAAATCCAGTTATTATAATGAGATTAAATCTGGCCTTGAAAAGCACAACTGGCCAGCACTATCATAACCTGTATAAAATGTTAAGTGTTTGGTAATGTTTAATCTCTAAAGCAGTTGAAAGAGTTGTAAAATAAATCAGACACCAAATATCTGTCAATAATTGCCTAAGGAGGACCTGTCAGTGAATGCATCACAAAAGCAAACAGAGCAGAGGTAAGTGGGTTGGCGCTGGTGTTTGATACCTGCTGCATGGCGTGACTCTCTACTGAGGATATGCTGTATCTTCAGGATAAGACCCTATAGTCTTAGAGCCTGAGTGCTGAAAGAAATGGGCGCCGTAAGAGGATTGGAGAAGCCGTGGCTGCACAGTGCACGTGAGAGCCAGACTCTCTGACCTCTACACCACAGTGACCTCGCTGTCCCATATTCACAAGCACCTATAAGGAGGAAGACGAGTGGCTTTAGGTCAGAGCCAGTCTATTGTGTGACCTGGTCAATTTCCAGGACAACATGTCATGAAATCAGAGCAAACAAAATGAGTGTTTAGAGTAATCAGTGTATATAAGTGCGCCTTCATGTACTGTATATTTTAAGCTACAACACAGCACAGCACAGTACAGTACAGAATATTATCTTAGATTGCTGTTTCTTAAAATATAATTTATCTGAAAAAACAAAACAAGCTGATCAGACTGGACGGTCCTTCTCAGGTTGTTTTTATATGTCTTTACATTTTCAATAAATTTACATATTGGAGAGAATGTGTTTACACAGTACGGCACAGCATGCTATGAAATACCTGCACTAAAAAGTCACATTTTGTGTAATAATGATGCAATCTAGGCCATTGAGTGTCTCAGAAATATGCAGACCACATGATATTATGTGATATAGCCACAACAATGGCAGCCACTCAGGAGGAGAGTCTTAACATCAGCCTTAACATTTGTTTTGTTAACAAGTCAGCAAATGACAAGGTTTGACATATGTGTGAGATCGGTTAAAGAAAAAAAGGAGAAATTGTCAGCTTCATCAAATTACACAAGCAAGAAAAGACATTTTAGCCATTCAATCATAATGACAATATTTGTCTGTCAAATATACTGGAGACTGTTCCCACAGCCTAAGTAATGACATAATCCAACACCACTGTTTTACAGATTTTGGAGTGGAGGTACTATAACTCACCTGCTCTACAAGGATGACATCAAGTTGTATGCCAAGAATAAACGGGACATGGACTCACTGATTCATTACCGCCGTGTCAGTGGAGCAGTGGACTAACATTACTTGTTTCCATCAACAGATGGCAGCATAAAATAAGCCAAGCTGCATGAATTTATTTAGGTATTGTTTTTCTTGACCTAGTGACTTCATTCTTCTGAATTTTCATATTTATGTTCTCACAAAGGGAATGTTTAGACCTGTACTAATCACATGTGTGTTTGTAACAGTAATTATAATCACATTAACTGGATATGTGGAGCCTGTGTCATTTGTAACAGGCTTACTGATGTGACATAGGTCAATGTTATATTAATATCCAGCACAGACAGTCTCGAGTCAGTTTATCCTCTCGGGGTTTTTTCCCCAAATGAGTGTCAGATTTCAGGAGACAGCAAAAATAGTAAGCTGTGTGATGAGCTGAGACAAATCTTGGTACGATCTGTCTGTGTTGATCTTTCAGCATTTCCTCACCGAGAGCCAAATCAGATCACATCTGATTCGATGTGAACATATTAGTAGGTATCGAGATCAATACACGCGCTGGAAAATGAAAAATTACACGGTGAAGTGATATCATCCTGGCTGTTTACCCGTCATTGTCACTATCTGATCAACCAGCTTCCTGCAGCAGCGCCCCCGCCGGCGGACAGCGGAACTACAGCGCACAGGCAGCGTCAAGTCAGACACAATGAAAAACTATAAATCCCGCTCACGGTGTTTTAATTAAACCTCTGTATAAGTGCCATGCACAATTATAGGAACTCGTAGAGTAAGGATACATGTATGGCACAATGAAGCCTTGAGTATTTGCTAGGCTAATAAAACAGAGTATGTTGAAGGAGGGTTGTACAACATGTTTCAGTTTGACAGCTTGCTTTGAATGCTCACAATGTATTATGCAGTCTGTAAGTGTAACATTTTTACACCCCATCTTTGCCTCACTGAGTTGTCTACAGATGTTCATATTGAAAAGGTAAGTATTTCCTTTCAAATAAGGCTACAGTTAATGATCATTTTCATTACCGATTAATCAATTAAAAAAAACACTATCTGAAACACAACGAGGATGACAAAGTTTGAAAAAAAAACAACTTGATTTGATTAATTCATTCTACTGAAACCGCATATTAACATCAGATCAAATTTGGATATATAACTGGTACTGTGGATTTTGTTCCCAATCACAAGCATCTCTGTGTGTGTGGCTGTATGTGTGCAAGTTGGCACCGCAGATGGCTGCCTCGATTCTTACTGGAGAAATATTCCTTGTGTGTAACATACTTGGCCTTGAATGTATGTTCTGTCTTTTCATGTAATCCCAGACTGACTCAGTGATGTTGGGATCAGGGCTCCGTGGGGCCCGGACCATCTGTTGCAGGACTCTTTGTTCTTGTTTCTTGAGATACATTTTTATGAATCTTGTTGTATGCTTGGGCTCATGCTGCAGAATGAATGGTAGCGCATGATGGATAAGCATCTAAACACCTAAAGTGTTAAATTCTTTACACAGCAGACTTTTACAGCATATGCTTTTAATTTGAAGGCAAACTCCAGCTCGTCTTCCGGTCTCGTATTTGCTACCTGTGTGTAACTTGACGCAGGCAGCTCGTCTGTAGCTGCTGCTGGCTGCTGCAGGAGTGCTATTTGCGGCAGCGGAGACCAATGCGAAATGCCTTTTGTATGCCCGGGTGTTTTTTTTTTTGGGTTTTGTTTTGCGTTTTGCGAGGGTCAGATCACAGTGTTTGTAGCCATGCTCTGTGGTGGATTCAGCGGGCTGTCCTAGCTGACTGAGCCGCTCCAGCAGCGGTGGCTCCGGTGCAGTGCACAGCCGGGGATGAGGCCTACTTGTTAAAGCTCCCCCCTCCACCTCCATCGTGATGGCTGATGATCAACAACAACCTGGTCAGAAGCCTGCCTCGGGATTAGGCTCTCTTCCAGCACTGGTGCCGGGACTCCAGGGGCCCGAGGCTAACGCGTTACAGTTCAAAATAAAGAATTCCGTTTGGTAAGAATGGACACGATCCTCGGGCAGCCACACGGCCCTTTTCGCTAGCCGTAGCCTCATAATTAGCGTACCTAGCTGTGGAGTGGCAGGGTGGCAGTGTGCTGCACAAAGCGGCTGAAAATGACACGGGTGCTCCCGTGCTAACCTCAGATATTTCATGCAAATGCGATAAGAGCGAGGAAGCCACAGTGTCCCACTGGGGT
>NW_018127887.1:550371-630013 GCF_001952655.1 Monopterus albus | reverse complement strand
ACAGTGTCCGACTGGTGGTCATGCGTTAATAACACATTAAAGTCGGGTTACGTGCAGCTGTCGGACCTGTGATCATTAGCATCGAACCACAGGAGGCCATGTTCTAGTTTACACCAAACCCACCGGTGGTGCTGATGCTCAGGGTGACAGGTGTCAGACCAGACAGCTCCACACTGATCTGTGCTGGAAATAAGATCTGGCATAAATGAGGCCTCCTTCTGATAATAATACCCTTTTACATTTCTCTGTTTTCTATGGTGGCTTTAGAAATTACTCATCTAGTTTCAGGTTTGATTCCTGATCACTGTGCAGTAGTTATTTCACTTATTATCTACATCGATGCACCTGTTATGATTTACTGTACAGTGACTGTGGAAATAATAATAACACTTTATTTTACAGCTCTGCAAATTGCAGTGTATTTCTAAATAATTTCCTAAAATGTTTCCTGGAAAAACATGTAATTTGGTACTAATTATGTGTGAAGTTATGGAGTGATCAATAGTAGTAGTTATTCCATATGCTAAACTAGCATAAACTTTAGGCTTTTATTCACACAGAAGGTGAACTACACACGTGAAATGGGAAATTTGTCTACAAACAACCACACAATTCATCAATAATAAAGATACATGAATAGTAAATATTTACAGCAGTTTAAATTGAGCATTTTTAACACAACTCGGTGGACAGTCTAAAACAAAATCAGTATTGGTACCAAACTCCGTGATGCTTCACAGGAAACTTTCAGGAAATTATTAGGAAATATAAAGGTTACCTGAAATAATTCACATACCTTCCTCTTTTTGCACATTTTATCATCTAAAACTGATTTAATTAAATTTTTGCATCTTTCTACACAGAATAACCCACAGGGGGCAAATGAATGAACACAATTTAGCAAATTTGTCTTAAAAAGAACTAAAGAAAAGAAATGTCTCATTTACTTAAGTATTCAGACTCCTCTGGTGGGACTCAGCTGCTTCCTTTAATGCACCTGTTTCGATTCTCCTTGAGCTATTGCTGCTTCGGCGTCTGAAATCATTCCCTGCACTATATTTACTGTCCACCATTATTTGTGTTCTTAGTGTGAAATGTTTGCCATTATCAAATCCCACAATAGGCTTTTATTCTCAGAAGTCCTTTTGACTTGTCACATTGGAAAAGCACAGTTTTAAATAATGGCTGAATTCCATTTGGCATCTTTAGTTTCATGATCCTTACATTATAAATACTGTCATGGCAGAATCTTTAATGTTATTAGTGTATGAGGTCCCACCTTTCACACCAGAGACCAAGCCATAAAGACAAAGGAATTATGATTAAATTATGTTAACGCATAGACCATGGCAAATGTATGAAGCCAGTTGCAAAGCTCTGAGTTGCCAGGGGTGCAGTGGGCTCCATCACTGTGATAGTTCAAAGGACTCTTCCTGGAGCTGGTCATCTAGCCAAACTGTGTGTCCAGACAAGAGCCTTGGTCAGTGAGAAGATCAGGTGTGTGGTGCTGTTTTTCACCTGGCTAACATCAGCTCCCCACCAAAGCAGGGTGGCGGCAGCATCGTGACGCTGAGTTGCTTCTCTGCAGAAGCCAAATGTGACCACAGAGTACAGACAAAAGTGGTGGGTCCAGCGCAACAATGACACAAAGTGTACAGCCGACATAGTGCTGGCATGGCTTTGGGAATGGTCTTGCAAAAACCTGGACTTGAATCCTGTAGGACATCTGTTGGCAGACTCTGAAAGGGTCTGTGAGGAAAAAGGACTTCGAGCTGTAACTGCTGTTTAAGGTTTTTCAACAAAGTACTGAATAAAGGGTCTGAATCTGATGTGAATGAGATATTAAAAATTTTGTACTAAATTTGAAAAAGAATTCTAAGACGCTTCCACTGTTTCAGTACAACTGTGGTTGTTGTCTGTAGATCGAAGGCACATTCACCTTTTAAAGTGTGCAAACGGTGAAGAAGTTGGGAGACTTTCCAAAGCCACTGCATATAGTAATATCTCAGTTGTCAGTTTATTAGGTACACCAAGTTAAACCTAATGCAGCAGTCATGCAATAAATCCTCATCCATGAAGGCCCAGTTTTAGAGGCTGTTGTTTGTGCTGCTCTATTGTGTTATACTGACACGTGTTTCAGATTTTTTTTGTCCACCCTATAATGCAGAACAAAACAAAATGCAAACCTTATCACCTTCATGAAGGGAGGAGAACTGTTCTGTCAGTTCTTAATAAAATGGCAACTGAGTGGAGGTAAAATGTCACCATCTTAATTTCAGTCACACTTTACTGTGTGGCTTTTTTAAAAACATTGTTATAGCACGTACAACTGCGTATCATAATTTAGGCTATTTCAGTCTTTGTATTCAATAAGCCCCAGTCATGTCCGACTGAAGACTCATTCTGATGCAGTAGCTTTTTTTTTTTTGCACCATAAAAATCAGGAATTGAAAAAAAACTGACATAATTAGAAAACTATGCACATATCAATGTATTTTAATCCAAGTCATGTCTATTTACATTTCTGATGTTTGTTCTCTCTATAGCAAAGCTGTACAATCAAAAGTGGACAGCATATTGGTGAGTATCAGTGACAAACTATGTCTTTGCTGCATGTTACTGAAAACTGTGCCCCTAATTACCAGAGTCACGTATAGTGTACCTGTATAAGAACAGGTGTGTAACTTCGCTTTTGTTTAAAAAGAATATATTGTGCATGTGTCATGCTTTAGCCTGATGAAGTGGCTTAGTCACCCTGCAATGATGCTTAAAATTTCTTATCTGTTACTTGCATCACAGCAATAGATCTGGGAAAAAAGGGTGTAATGATGATAACATAGTGCACATTATGTTGATGTACATTATACAGTATTGGGCTGAAAATGCACAGTGTTCCAGTTTTTCATTAGTTTTTGTGGCAGGTACAAAAATAAGGTGTTTATCTCTGTAATTAGTCAATATTATTGGTTATTGAGTATATTGAGGTGTTATTATTTCAATCACAGATGTGTCAGTGTGTCGTTTTTTTGAAGTTGGTAAAAGTGGATCTATTTATGGACTTTTATTTGAGCTGAAGTGTCACGTGCTCTGTAGTCATCACAAATCTGTGACAGTGACATCAAAACTGCGATGAAGCTTTTTTGCCACAAAAAAAAAAAAAAAAAAAAAAATCTGTACTTTAATTGCAGTAGTCTGTCTGGCAGATTTCGATAGGCAGGTTTTGTCTTTTTCAGTACAAGTACTGATAAAGCATCCACCTTTTAGCACCTCTTATGCTTCGACACATCAGATTAGGGCAGCTGATGCTTATGGGACCCAACTAACACCTAAATACATGTCTCGCATGTAGATTGTGGTGGGCTAGATATTATCAAAACTTAAATGTACGTTAATATTCCCATGGTATAAACAGTATTCTATATAACAGAATATTGTCCAGCCCAGTTGGAGGAGTTTAACGTTTAATTTCGGGGACATATCTAAATTCCCTTTGTACTTGTGTCTGTCTGACCACTGCCCGTCTGCTTGTAAAGACTTAATTTGACCTGAAATAAGATTTTGCTGCATTTGATCGATGCCACCGTCTGTCTTCATTCTGTGTTCCTCTCATGAAGCACATTCTGTTTGTGAAATATGTGAAAGTTTTAGGCTAATAGACTAACATTTGATTTTTATTTAAATAATCGTTATGACTGTTTTCCTTTGTGATATTTTTACAGCAAGATGTTGAGAAGTTTACAGACATCGAAAAACTCTACCTCTACCTTAAGTTGCCTTCTGGTCCCAGCAGTGGCAATGATAAAAGGTACGTCAAAGACACGCACTTGCCCCAAGTTCTCCACTTTGCTCTTTGGCCTTTCTTGTCTCACACATTCAGCTGCTTTGTTGTTGCTCCCATTACATTTTCTGGTACTGCTGTCTCATTGCTTGTCAAAAATTCAAGTCCTTATCCAGTGGCTGCTACACAGACACAGTTTAGACTCCCAGAAATGAAATCGAATCCTACATTGGTCACCGGTGCGTTGTGTTCTTCGTACGAAATTATCGCTGTATGATTGATTATGAAACAAACCACTGATAAATGTAGACTTTTGCTATACCTAGCTGTCTGTGTTTCATTTGTTTCCCCATATCTATTCATCACCCCAACCCCCAAATTCTGCCCATTTGGACTGAGAATGAGAGGGGGTCCTCCACTCCTGGATTATGGTATTACAGTTTCTGTATTAACAAGAAATGATGCATGCGAGTCAAGGCCGCTGCCTCACCAGATTATTTCTCTTATGCGCCAATTTCAGTGATGCGAGTTCCATGTCGTCAAGCCGTACTCAACAGATGTATGCATTCAACTGGATACGGAATCACCTAGAAGAACACCCAGAGACTTCCCTCCCAAAGCAAGAGGTGTACGATGAATACAAGTGAGTGTGTGACCTTTGGGGTTGGGGTGGTGCAGGGGAACAGAGGAGGGGACTGATGTTGTATGTGTGTTACCTCATAAAGTCTTAGTGGGTTCCCATCTCTTACAGGAGCTATTGTGACAATCTCGGCTACAATCCACTGAGCGCAGCAGACTTTGGAAAGATCATGAAGAATGTCTTTCCTAACATGAAAGCACGTCGACTGGGCATGAGGGGCAAATCTAAATATCCTTTTGTTGTGACGAACCTGTCTACAAAGTCTCCCAGAGTAGTTGTTTCAGTTTTTTTCTGTTTGATTTGGTTGATTGTATGAATGACATCTCTTTTATGTGCCAAGATTTGATGCCGTTTCAGTACTTTTCTCTCTTTGTTTTCATTTTATCATGTAACAAGCTTCAAAGTTCACACACAACAGTCTTTTTTTCAGGTGCGTAGGATGTCAACAAGGTGCCAGTGAGAAATCAAGTTTCCTAAAATAATGTTAATTTTTAAAATGTTGTAAATCTTACAAATGCTAAGGGATTGCTGTTATAGATATTGGAAAAATTATAATACTTGTGATCCAGAGGGAAAGTGTATGCACAGACTACCAGAGGATAGATTAGAAACATGACCAGACTCAACATAACATCAGCATATTTGTTTTAGAAGCCTTAACTTCATCTCACATACTGTTATAGCGGGTTAAGGAAGAAAGCTTTTGTTCACATGCCATCTTTACCCAACCTGGATCTGCAGAAATCTGGAGATGGGGTAAGTTACAGTGTGAAACATTTCAAACATAAAGTAAATCTAGTTAGAATTTTGCTCATCCGCCCGCTGCTTCGCTCTGTCTGACTGTAGTGTGAGCTGATGGAGCCAACGGGCCAGTCGCCGAGCGCTGAAGATGAAATGAGATCTGCAGCCTGCGGACTGGTGTGCGAGTGGGCCCAAAAGGTCCTGAGCCGGCAGTTTGACAGCGTGGAGGACCTGGCCCGCTTCCTGCTCAATAGCCACTACATTGGTACTAAGTCCATGGCTGCACTCACTGTTATGACTGGAACACCCACAGGTAAACATGTCTCTGATCCATTATTGTGGTCATTTTAGTTACATCTGTGTGTGTGTAATTGTGTAATGACACTCAATATAGTGTGAAACTGTTGCTTATTGTATTCTTAACAGTCCAGACTTGGCCACTGAACAAAATAAAAGCTGGCCTAAAATCAAAACATTGAACTGACCTTGGGTATCAAGTTTAGTGGTTTGCTGACAAATGAGAATGAATGATAAATGGCAATACAGGGACTGCACCTAAGGTTGAAAAGTAACAGCAGTTATTGGAATATTTTTTCCAATACATGGGTTTGGGTTTTCAAATTTAAACCTTTTTATTAATTTGAAATGCTTGGCAATTTTGTTCATAGCTGTGTTTTTGCTGTGGCCCTATGAGTCTAGAACCAATGAAACTGCCTCTACTTGCCACAGCTGGTTTGATTGGCTTTGCTGTCGTCGTATCCTTGCTAATCACAATTTTGCTTCCCTTCCTAGGAATGAAGACACCAACCCCAGCCTCTGCATTTGTGCCCACAGCTGAGGCAAACTCTTTCCAGCCCCAGGTGAAGACCCTGCCCTCTCCCTCTGTTGATGCAAAGCAGCAACTGCAGCGAAAGATCCAGAAGAAGCAGCAGGAGCAGAAGCTTCACTCACCCCTTCCCAGTGAGACCCAGGTCAAGAGAACAGAGGCCAGTACCCCCGGCCCCACGATCCCCTGTGGCAGCCCTGCTCTGCTCTCCCCTCAGCCCACCATAGGCATTGTAGTAGCAGCTGTCCCCAGCCCAGTCACGGTATGTGGCTGAGTTTTTTACTTATGTTCAGATATGTTTTTCATAAATGCACATCAGTGCAATTTAATGTTCTTGTTGTTTGAATCCCAGGTACAGAGAAGCAGGCAGTTGATGACCTCGCCCAGCCCTGTCGGGACAGCAGAGGGAAAAGTGCTGCCTGTGAACTTCCAAGTGGTCACTCAGTCTCTTAAACAGTCCCCCAAAACTCCCCAGAATATCTCAGCTAGTCCTGTGGGTGATCGGCTGGCACGACACGGTACGCGGTACGCTCAAATCCTGCCCAAGCCCTCTGCCACCAGTGCCATCACGCTGCGCTCACCACCCACCCTACTCATCACGAACAGCCCCATAAAAACTGTGATGCCCACTTCTCATGTGGGCTCAGTCAACGTAGTGAAGATGACGGCCATCGCTCTGGCTCCCAGCAGCAACAGCAGCAGCACAGCTGTGCGTCCGGCTTCAGCGGGTGTGAGTACCACAGCTGTTTCAGATGATTCCCAGCAGTCACACAGCGGCAGCTCAGCTACCCCTCAGTCTCCTGCAATTCGACCCAATGCCCCAGCTTCCACCCTGGCCTTCTCAACCGACCCCAAAGTGGTTTCTGAGGGTGACAATAACCCCACCTCTAGCACAGAGAAAACTGCTGGTGGCATCAAAGAGGACAGAGTGCCTAAGCTGAGGGCTGCCAGTGAGCCAAGCTTCCTGGTTAAGTGTTCTCCAGGACCAGATAAAGGGGCAAGAATAAAAAGTGACACTCTATCCCCTCCCACCTCAGTAGCTGTAGCTGGGACTCAGGGCAGCAATAACGGTAACTGCAATGACAGTACTTTGTACTTGACTGTTGATAATCAGGACTCCAATGGCAACACATCATCTAGTGGCTCATCCGTTACCCCAACATCGAAGGATCCCTGCCCAGATGCCAAGAGCCCCAGGAAGCGCGCAGGCCCGGTCGGGGAGTCCCATGTGATTCCTGTAAAGAGAGTGTTTATCTCCCAGCAGCCACTGACTGTAGTTGACAGTCCAAAACCTGGAGTCAGTGTTGCAGTGAAGAAGATCCCCAGACCAGGAACCCCTGCCAGGCCAGAGAGCGCCCCTTGCAAAGTGACTTTGAAACACACATCCACAGGGCCCACGCAGATCCTTGCGCTTTCCGACTCGCCCATCACACACTCCCAGACTGTTGTCAAACCCCAGGCTATGGTGGTGAAACAAGAAGATCATTCTCTCAGCACTGACACCAGCACTGGAGCAGCGGGAAGTGACCCGTCTGATCAGGCATTGCTGCAGCAAATCGCCGTGGACCCTCATGCCATAACCGCCAACTCAGGAGCACATGAAGCCTCTGTGATGAGTGACTTAAAGAGCACAATATGGGAGGAGGGACAGCTTGACGAGCTTCAGAAGCAGGCATTTGCCCAGCAGATACCATCAGAACACAAGCAAGCCCCTACTGACCAACTTTCCATTATAGCTCAACCCCCCGAGACCTCAACCCAGCTTACCCTCACGCAGGACATGGTTGACTTCTCAGGTTCACAGCCCAACATGGACTACTTCCCATTCAATGATGATGACATGACCCAGGACAGCATTGTGGAAGAGCTAGTCCAAATGGAGGAGCAAATGAAGCTGAAGGGTCTGTTTGGGGGTTGTGTTGACGAGTCTCTACAAGGCCAATCAGCCAGCAGTCAAAACTCTCTCCTAAATGTTCACCAGACCGGCACTGCCTTCTACCACTCTGCCCACAGCAGCACCACTCCCGTCCAAACACCCACTCCAACACCAACCCCAACACCTACCCCAACCTCTGAAATGACGCTTGGGCACAGCATGACAAGAGAGAGCCCCTGCTCCCGCATGGCTCCGGTCACTCCTGTTGATGGTGCCATGGGTCGCCACACTCCTATCAGCACCCCACTGTCCAACTGCAGCAGCAGCGTACCCCCGAGCCCAGTGGAGTGCAGGAACCCTTTTGCTTTCACACCCATAAACTCAAGCATGACAGGGTATCATGACGCCAGTATTGTCTCCAGCAGCCCTGTCAAGCCCATGCAGAGGCCCATGGCAACGCACCCTGACAAGGCCAAGCTCGAGTGGATCAACAACCGCTATAACAGCAACTCTGGAGGCCCTTTGTCCAACCATAGCATTGGTATTCTGCCCAGCTACCAAGATCTGGTTGATGACCAGTTTCGTAAGCCGCATGCCTTTGCAATTCCTGGCCAGTCATTTCAAGCCCAGTCAAGACAGGATGTTTCTCACTTTGGCCGACTGACTCCCATTTCCCCAGTGCAGCAGCAACAGCAACAAACGCAGCAGCAGCTAGCAACGGGTGTATCTACTCCCACTAAACAGGAGAGCTTTGCTGTGCCTGCACCATTAGACGGCAAAGCATCGACCTCATCTGCGTCCAGTACTTTCCGCTGCCGCAGCGTTAGCCCTGCGGTGCGCCAGAGGAACTTCAGTGGCAACACCGGCCCTCCGACCACTACCACGGCCACCACCACCACCACCCGAGCTGTGGTTTCACCCTTTAACTCCCCTATCACCTCAGAAGTGCTCAGCATCCTGTCCAACAGCCAGACAGTCAGCTCTGTCCACAACATGGTCCAGCGGAGCCAGTCTGTACCTTTAAACATCATGATGCAGAGTGAGATGCTGCCTGTGCAGGGTCAGAGCAACACCACCAAAATCACCAATGTTCTTCTCAGCAAGATGGAAGCTGATGGGGATGATTCTGTTCGTGGCCTGGGTATTAACAATCTCCCGTCTAACTACACAGCCCGTATGAACCTCACGCAGATCCTGGAGACTACTCCTGGTTTCGCTGGAGGAACTGCTCACCAGACCCAGCTGCCTGTCAGCTCCAGCCCTGCTGCCTTTGAGCTCCAGCAGCATGGCTTTCTCGCCACTAACAGTGGAGAACAGATGAGTTTCTCCACTGGGGACAGCCAAGCACAAGTGGGTCCTAGTGAGCAAGACCAGCAGCAGCAGCTCCAGGAGAATCCTGTTCAGACACAACCACAGCTCCTCCTCCAGAGCACACAGCAACAAGAGGTGGAGGATGAACAACAACAGCTGGATTTCAACAACACTGTCAAGGACCTGTTGGGGAATGATGGTGTCAACCCCAGTTCCCAGTTGGTAGATCAGGTAGCTTCAGAGCTCAATGCCGTGGCGTCTGACTTCTCAAACGACATCAGACTGACGTCAGATCTGTCCAGTAGCATCACTGACTTAAACACATTGGACACCAACCTGCTGTTTGATCCTAATCAACAGCAGGAACAATATGAAGACTCAACACTGGAAGAACTGAAGAATGACCCACTTTTTCAGCAGATATGCAGTGATACTGTGAACTCTGGTTTTGACTGGCTCGAAAGTAAAGACCAGCCTACTACAGTAGAGATGCTGGGCTAATGTTATCTTTTATTCTGTATAATTTCTGTTCTCTGTTGTTTGTTTGGTGTGTGTATGTGTGTGCGCGTGTGTGTGTGTATGTATGTATGTATGTGTAGTACATGTGTTTTAAACTACACTTTGTTGAGAATTGTCTGGACATTTGTTCTGTTAGAAGTGCCAGGCTTACCAGAAAATCTCTCCTCCTGTTTAGTTACTTCTCTCTTTTTTCATTTGTCACCAAGAGGTTCAATTTAGCCACTTTTCTCCCTCATTTGAACTCAGAAATGTAAGCATTTCAAGGAAAAGTGCGAGTACTTGGTGGCAGCACGCACTTAATGTATGAGAGCAGACTTGTATGTTATGAACATTAAGGGAAACATAATCTTCCGTGTTATAACCAGTCAATAATGCAATATTTGTATTTAATGAACCCTTAATGAAAGTGAGATTTGCTCCTCCATTTGGCACAAAAGACTTCACCAAAAACATCTGCTGTTGTATACTATTTACAGTGTGTGCAGTTCAACCAAATGCAGACAATATTGGGATTGTAGTATATGCACATAATAGTTGTAGTACATTTGCCTGCCATATTTGAATATTAAAAAGGGTAGCATCTTCTGCTGCCAGGTGCTGAATTTATGACATAATCTTTATACTTTATCATATACCAAATCAGTGAAGAACTGATTCACATCTGAGCATTGTCCAAGCGTGAAATTTTCTTAAAGCCTATACTTCTTGTACTGTTTAATATCTTATAAAGGGAGTAGATGAATCAGTAGGGAGAAGATGGGAATTCAGGCCACTCTGTGGACTATACATTGAAAGGAATCAACAACTGGCTGCCTTATTCCCAAAAGTCCAAGGCCTTATGCCATCTTTAGAGAGACTGTATATCGTATAATGTTAAGACATGTTCAGAACCATCCAGAGCTTCATCATATCAAGGCAGCTGTTACTCTGGTATTTTCTGTACTATTTCTTATTCCATTTTTGTTTTTGCAGTGTTACAATACAGATGCATATTGTATAGGTTAATGACTACACTGTGTGCCCCTATTAGTGATGGATTTAGAGGAATTTGATATGCTGTCATTTCACAAAAACCATGGCAGGCACACTTTCATTTTAGCGTGAAAAAAAAATCCAAGCTTGGATAAGAATATAAATGGTATGGAGAAGGCTTAGTTACATAGAAGGTTAGAGGCTGACGTATGTCTTTGACGTCATCTTGAGTATCGGAGGAAATGAAGTTATGTTTGTGGAGATCCGGTCTTATTTCCATACCAAAGATGATGTGTTTGAATAACATATGAGATTATTATACAGAGACACTCCTAGTAAACATCAGCAACACTGGGAAAGCGGGCAGACTCAGAAACAAGAGTTTTATTGCATTTGAGGAAAAGGATTCAGTTGCATAAAACCTATGTACAGTATGTAAATTTGAGAAATGGTTGCTGTCCTATGTTTTATAGGTAACCATGGACCTGAAAGCATGTTGGAACATCACTGCTAGCCAGGTAGGCTGTGTGATACAGTAGGATGCTTGTTTGAGTTTTTGGCTGTTGTCAATGTTGTATAAGTCATGTTTAAGCTCCATCTGTAAATAGGATAGATACATAGAGATTTGATGTATCAAGACACTATATTATGGCCATTATTCTAGCCAAGTATGTGCCATTTAAAAGATAAAAAGCTTAACAGATCTGTAGTCGGCAAGATACTGTATGTTGTGTGTTACATTTCTGGCTCAATGTGTTGTAAAAGTAATGCTGTCTGGTCTCACTTGCTGATTTTATTTTATTTTATTTTTTCTATTCAAAGATATTAGGTGTCTGCAGTTGCAGAAGTGATATGTGCTTTGAGCAGGATCAATAGCATGGTATATTGAGAAAAAGTTGTGATAATGCTAGCTGGTTGCAAACATCTCTGCAACAGACATTGTGCTCGAAGCCTTTCAGTAGACACTGGAAAAAAAAAAAACGATTACTCATGTTTCATCAAACTTTGGAGGTTCACATAATTGCACTAAATTTTTATGACACATGGCTTTGACACATCTTTATGGACAAACGTTATGATGGATGCCCGCAAAAAAAAATGAAAAAAAAATTTTTTATGACAAGTTGAGTAAGGAAATTTAACTGAATTGTCAGAAAATGACTAATTGTCTTGTAGCAAAATGTGCATTAATCTCAGTGAGATACACATTTCTTACTCATTCTCATACATGAGAATATAAAGCATTGAGGGGGGAAAAAAGTGAAATAACCTTTTAAAACCTACATGCTCGTTATGTTTATAAATGATTGTACGCACGCATGTGTGACAACTTCTGTTATACTTTGTATTCTTGGTAACCACTGTCTTCTGTGATTTGGGCAGGTTCTGTTAACCAGACTGGCAGTGCTAGTTTCAAGAGTTACGTTACTTTTGTTGTGTGAGGTTTACTAAGTTAATGTTGTTCTATATGTTATGTTGACTGTTTTTTGTCAATTTTACATATTCTTATTTTGCAAAATGCATTTGTGAAGATATGAAACATTTTCTCTTAATTTTTTTTTTTAACAATAAGGCACTGACATTTGAATTTGAATGAAGGAAACGCACCTCTTCATGAGTACAGGAGCTCCATCAAGCAGCGATGTTGTTAAACTTTGACTGACCCAGAACCATCTCTGTTACTATCTTGTCCATTTCTACCAGTAGTAGAAAAAACCCCTTCCTCTGTGGTGTTGTCTGGTGTACTGCTTAATGTACAGTAGCTTGTTAATATTGCAAATGCGTTGTTTTTTTTTTTTCAATGGAAAGTACTCACTGGTGAGATTTTTAAAGTGGTTTTAAAAGCCAATAAACCTTTTTTAAAGAATGTTCTTGTGTGTTGAAGAGGTAATGATTTTGTATTTTGTCGCAGTAAATAAAAAAAGTGCTTCAAAGCATGAGCAAAAGTAAACTCACAGGACTTAGTGGTCATTGTAGTTTAACAGTAGGAACACTATGCATCAATTGTTGAGTTGTTTGATTTGTTAGCTAAATAACTTCTGTATTAGGTGTCATTCAGTAATGTTAAAATATCACCAGATAAGATTTTAGAAAAGGAATCTAGGATCTTTCTTTAATACAGTCATTAAAAGACAAAATGATTTGATTTGATTGTCCCCAACTTGTGATGGTATTGATTTTTCCAAATTTTATGCTAACGGTAATGTGTATTTGCTTTAGATTAAACACCACACACTACTATTTTGTTAGCAATCAAGTCTATGCAAATACAAACCCTTTCTGTCACCCTCTTGGTACAAGGTCAGAGGTCATCAACTCTTCAGGTGACCTCTGAGGTCAGTGGGGGGTGGTCTCTCTTAGAGACGAGCTCCAGCCAATCAGAGCTCAGTTTGTGGGTCCTCTGCTCAGCTTTCCCATGGCCTTGTGATATTCATAACATGCTAATGGCCTTAACCCTAGTGGTTGTGACCAAACAGCCTAACCCTTTAGCCAGACCAGTGGTCAACTCAACCTCCACACCACAACATTTAACAGCATAAGTTGACTGATTTCTCAAAGAATGAAAGATAAAACTATAAACCTGTAGTTAAGTGAGGCAGCAATACATATAACTCTTGTGTTTATTTTAGGCAATAACACGGACAACTCACCATCATTTCCACATCAGTGGAGGCTTTGTGAAAGTGAAGGAAATTGTTTGTGTCCAGAGAAGTAAAATATTTCTCCTCTTTGTCAAACCATGTCAATAACTTGTTTGAACACAGTAACAGTATCCTTCATGTTAGTGAAGTTGTTAATAACCACCCATATACCCCTAATACAGTGCAACATAAGAGTATTTCCTAATAAAGAAAACACATAATAGTAAATTTCTTCTGAATCATTAATAAAATAATCACATTATGGGATACTACTAACCTGACCATTGGTTTTGAGTGATGAATTATACACTACGACTTTAGATTATTAAATCAATACTTAGCTTAGAATAAATTATATATGTGAATAGCTATAAAATATATTTTTCAAAGCACAACACAACATGCTTCTCTGTCTAAATATGATAGCTACATTTATGGTTGGGTGGTGTGCTGGCACAGCATAGCTGACCTCACAGCTGAAGCCCATTGTACTGAATGAGGACAGTCATTGGATCAATATCTGAATTCATTATAGGCAGCTGACTAGGAGCTATCAATATCTCTTCATAATTACTAGGAGCAGATGCTTTTTAGTGTGGCCTTATTACCAGTAGTCCTTGGTGGCTAATAATTCACTATATTCATCTTATTTTGTTATTTTAAATATCTCATAAACAAAAAATAACATCTCATCAAGCAAAGTTGTTACATGGGAGATTAGTAGTTGACTACTAATCACTCTGAATTCCTGGATATAGGGATGTAGGTAGGTAGGTACGATGTAGTCTATAGACCTGGTCAGAGCTGTGTGCATTTCACTTATAATGTGTTAAATACAAACTAGGCAGAAAAGCTGTGAAGAAATAATAACATGGAGAAACAGAATGGTAATATTAGCAAAACAAAGGTAGAGCCTGGAAACCATACAAACAGTTTAAAGAGAGGGTTGAGCTCAAGGCTGCATGAGGGTGCAGTTTTTAAAAGTTGCTGTGTCTGAGCACTTGTACGCTCCCAGGTATTTATACCAAAGAACTAAATGCCAAGATTATTGGACCATGCAGACCCAGTAAGGTTATAATAGTAGACTATTATATGGGAGACCGTCCTCTAATCAGAGCTTTGGTGCTGGTTGCTGCCATTCTGCTCCAGGTGAGCATGTGACAGCAAAGGACCACGATCTGATCTTTACATTACACTGTAGGTGTTCTGACTGAAATTAGTGTGAAATGTTTTGGTTCTGCTTTTTGTGAGAGTTCCTCCGGGGGCCACTTGAGGTCCCCGATCCCCACTCCCACATTTGCTTTGACCTGTGTTATCTGCGCATGCGTGACACGGCAGACTGGGGCCCCTTTAGAGCCGCTGGTCCTCGGCAGCTGGCAGAAGGGAGGCTGGGGAGGTGCGGACAGCAAGCAGGAGAACGGTGTTTGTAGTGGGGAAAAATGACACACCAGTCCGGATAAATGGCGAAATTTAAGAGGAAATTCTACCAGCATGGGCTGCTTTTTGTTTTGTTTCTTCCTTTATCAAGTAAGTGGATTATTTTTGTTACTGATGTTAATGTTATTAACAAGTGTAGCTGATTTACTAAGATGATTTGCAGTGTGCGAAAGGACTGTTCCGTGCCACCTAGTCGTTTTAGGTGCTATTCCTTTCTGAAATAGCCATAGCTTATGTTACTGTTTCCTTAAAAGACAACCTTTTTTGAAGCACATTGATTAAGAGGATAACGAGACAGGTTATTTAGTTAACTCTTAACTTTGTACTTCAGTCCTCAGGTTCTCTGTCAATGTCAGTCGAGTCAACCTACGTCAGTTTGGATGCTCATCATCTTCATGTCTAATTTGTAATAGGCAGTAAATATCAGGACACCATGCCACACATCATTGCTTCTGAAAGAAAATGTTTTCATTTTTTCAGGATAGCACATTACCATCTTAATTCAGCAGCCAATACATGTGTCTAAACCATGTAATGTATATAAAGATTTATATACAGTCTGTGGTCTAAGCCTGTCAGTAACATACAATAGGCTACATCCTTCTGAATGGGCTTAAAAACATTTTTTTTATGTTATATCATATATTGTAGTTTTTCTATCAAATATATGCAGTACAAAATATGTATTGTCTGCCAGGCTATACTGTGCAGCTGTTGTCTTTCATTAGAAACCTAAACAACTCTGTGCTAATGTTCCCAATCTTTTCTTGTAGGTGTTTTATGTTTTAGCGAATTGTCTTTCATCACTGAGCCCAGTGATGTTACCGTATTGCAAAAGGACCCCGTTGTCTTGGACTGTCAGGCTCATGGGGAGCCCCCAGTCACCATCAAGTGGCTGAAGAACGGGCTGCGTTTGGCAGAGAGCAAGCACATACAGTTTCTGCCCAACGGTTCCTTGTACATACCAAAGATAAAACATACCAAGGAGGATTCAGATGAGGGATTCTACCAGTGCCTCTCCCAAAACAAATATGGAGCTATCCTAAGCCAAAGATCACATCTGACTATTGCAAGTAAGTATGGAGCTCTGAGTGAAATTCTCTAGGGCTAACATGGACTTTATTACTGTTTTCCACTATTCAGACCAAAATGAGGATGCGTTATAAACATGTCCATAAAACACTGCAAAAAGGTTAGAAATTAATCTTCTCTCCTTCACATGTGTTGCACTGACGGAGCAGACTGTGGCTCTGTGTAATTGCTGAATGGTCTGCTACACAGAGGAATCTCTGAAAGGCCATTTGCCATTTAGCCTTTGTTTGGAGTGCCCCTGACTGCCCCAAAAGAAAAGGCTAGACTTTCAGGGCATTTGTTTGTCCACATATCAGTGGTCAGGACAGCTGTGCCTATTCACTGGGCTTGGTCTACCACTGACACGTTTCACAGGTCTTAGAAGGGATACTCCGTGATTGATGTCATGGAAACTAGTATGGCCCTCTCAAATATACTGACTTTGACACTGACCCTGACACAGAAAACAGAAAGTTCTGGGCAATATGTCCAATACTCAAAGGTACAAAGCTATGAAGACATAGGAACAGCTATCACCTATTAAGAGTGTTATGAATAAAAATAAAATAAAAACACGAAACCAGTTAATTTGAGTAATTTTAATTAGCTTTAATTTGAATTTAAATGCTTATAATATTTGTTGCAATTGTTGTTAAAATTAGTTTTCTATAAGAGGGCCATGTAAAAACCTACAAAAGTCAAGTTTGGTTTGGCGTCCAGCCTTAGTCTGTGAAAGGGTTAAAGGTTTTCAGTCAGCTGTAGGTAGGGAGTGGAGGATGGGCACTCCTCTGTGGTCCCCTTCTGTCCAGAGGTCCTGGGGGTCAGGGATCAGCAGGGGAAGGCTTTGTGATGTCACAGGCCTGCTCCGGCTGGGCTGCCCTGCTGTTCCTTCTCCTAGCCCACAATTCTTTTCACAGGATCATTCCCTCTGTTGCCCTTTTGTTAAGGAAAGGCCAGTTTGTCGTGTGAATGAACAGGCCTGATACCCCACAGTAAACTCTAGCGGACCTTTCAAAACATGTTTACATCCAGGACATGTTTTCCCTGAACTACATCATCAGTTTCACACCTCTTGGATTTAGTGGTGGCATCTGATATATGTCATGTACTTCTTATTTCAATATTTTGCATAAAATATGCACCTTTATTTTATAATTTATTACTGCTCTAGTGTTTAGTAGAGTGTATATACAGCATTAGAATCACCAAGTACTCTTTCATAGACAAATTGTAAACTCACTTTGATCTGGCCCCAGTTTGGGGGGTTATGGAGAACTATGACCTCTTTTGAGAAACCTTTGTGATGTTTGACCTAGACATTGATTTGATCTTTACAACGAAGGTGTAGGCCACACCTGCCATTTAAAGCAAGAGTGAAGATGGTCTCTGAGAGTAAACAACATTAACTTCTTCCCTGACACTGGGGGTTTTTCATGATGCTCACTAGTCAGTCATGTTGTCTGGAGACAGAACAGAAGAACAATTCAAGACTTGGCACTGGATTTGGTTGTCATGTACTGACCCTAAACTGACCCTAGTTTTGGCTAATCCTCTAATACATTCTACATACACAGGGTTACTAGTTTACTTGTGTAATTTTAATAAACTTTAACTTGGAGCTTCCTAAAATCAGGATTTAAATGTGGTGTTTCACTGGGAGAACAAGGTATTGATTTTCTTTAACGTGATATTGACCTCCTTCCTGTGAGTGAGGGGGAAGGGAGAAAGTTATTACCTTAATTAATGAAGGTCATTGGTCATATCCTATAGTGTGCTTTAGATAAATGCAGATTGGGGGTTGTTTATTTGTGGTGATGACAGAAAGACCTTTTGAATGCACATAACCAGAATATGACTCAGCAAATTGTGCCCAGCTGTTTGGTTACTGCAAGGATATTTATATTTAATCAGTGTGTACGTAGCAGGGTCTAAGTAAACACATTTACATATGCATTGTTGTGAAGCCTACACGAATGTGTCATTCCTGATTTTTGCAAGAAATAGTTTTACTTTTGTATTGCAATATTTTAAAAAATATTTTCTATTCCTCATGAGTGATGGCAGTTCTTATTATACAAAGTGAATTGATTAGTTTTTATCAATATCAGTGCATCATTCAGTGTCATTCTTTAATTGATCCATTGATTGGGCCAGCTGGTTAGTATGGGACCTAAAAGCACATCTGCACAAAAGCAAGATCATGGTGTCTGACAGAGATCAGTCCCCTTCATAGAATCAGTTAACATCCATCAAAGTTAGGCCTTTGCATGCACAATGCATAATGTCTTTTCAAAAGTGACAATCACAAGTAAATCCTAAATAAATATGTGAACATAATTATGTAAAAAGCAGACAAATGATTCACACACAAGCTCCCAGCAATTTTGATCTTTTGTCTGCTTTTCACCTTCAGTTGTTGTTGGAGCAGCCCTCAGATTTCAACTGCTATTACTTCCGGGTTTGATCAAAAATGTAATTATTTTCACAGGTGTCTCAGAGGTTCTGTTGCATCCTGTGCCTATGGTGGTGAGTGAGGGCTCGGTGGCACGATTCTCCTGTGCGGTCACTTCCAGCCCTCCTGCCACCATCACCTGGGAGCTCAACCAAAGCACATTACCACTACAGACAGACAGGTAGTGAGTCGTTTTAGACTCCATCTTACATAAATGTATGTTTTCATGTATTTGTAGTCAGTAAATTCTGTTTTGGTCCAGTTTAACCTAATGTTACCTGTGTGTTTGTAGAATGACGGTTTTGCCCAATGGAGTCCTTCAGATTCAGAATGTACATTTGGAAGATGCTGGACAGTATCGATGTGTGGCAACTAACATCGGCAGCTGTCTGATGAGTAAAGAAGCCATGCTGACAGTCAACCAAGGTACAGGCTACATCTGATTAAACCACTGTACAATAATGTTTAGGCAACTGTTTTTTTCAAAAATTTTCTTTTGTGAAGGTACGGGTCCTAAACCACATCAGAGGCCCAGAATCATTTTTGAACCTCAGAATGTCACAGTTTCTATCCACCAAACTGTGGTGCTGGAGTGTGTGGCCACAGGCACTCCCCGGCCTATCATCTCCTGGAGCCGTGCTGACAGTAAACCCATTGATGTGTACAAAGCCAAAGTACTGGGTAATGGGAACCTGGTTATTACTGATGTCAGTTCCAAGCACAGTGGAATCTACCTCTGCAGGGCCACCACCCCCGGGACCCGCAACTACACTATTGCTGCAGCCAATCTCACAGTTCTAGGTACTGTAGACTTATGTAGTTATATCACATAGGCCCTCAAACCACATCTTCTGCCTGCTTTATATATTATATGATTTAACACAACAAAAGCTTTTGCAGATATGAACTAGTTTTTATATTTTAGAGAACCAGTCAGTGTGTGCTTGTAGAGAACATTTTTGGTGTGAGATGCCACATGGCCAGGGTTTTGTGGGTTAATAAAAGGTCATTTTTCTCTTTACACCTGTGTTTCAGTGCCACCATCCATTGTTGAGAGGCCTGAGAGCCAGACCCGTCCAAGAGCAGGCACTGCTCGGTTTATGTGCCAAGCAGAGGGAGTACCCCCGCCACGCATAAGCTGGCTAAAGAACGGAGAGGAGGTTCACTTAAATGGGAGGATTAAAATGTACAGCAGGTACTGTACAACAGAAGTAGTGATCACAGTCAAAAACACAATGAAAACAACAATGAAATGTATTTATCTTCAGCTTTTGCTGATTTGTAGTTTTTTTCTTGTTTCACAGTAAACTGGTCATTACCCAGATCATGCCTGAGGATGATGCCATCTATCAGTGCAAGGCAGAGAGTGAACAGGGTTCTGTGCTGTCCATGGCTCGTCTTATTGTTGTCATGTCTGAGGACAGGCCCAGTGCACCAAGAAATATCCATGCTGAGACCATCTCAAGCTCTGCTATTTTAATGGCCTGGGAGAGACCTCTCTACAATGCAGACAAAGTCATTGCCTACTCCATCCATTACATGAAGGCTGAAGGTGAGACCAAGAGGAAGAACTAGTTGTGAACTTGGAGGGATAAAGGTGTGAAAAGATGCAAGATGGCACTCAACCACATTAAGCAATCTCACTTTCTCACATGTAAGGAATAACCTTCCTTAGTGAAGACCATCTGCTGCTGGTGCACAGAGTATAGGTCGGGGGGGATGTCAAAATGGCAACTTCACTTAAAAGACAACAGGCTTAGCAAGCCCATTGTCCACTCCCTGGCTTATTCTGCTAGTGGTTAAAGGGACAGTGTAGTTTTTAGAAGCCTTGCAGTCTTGCAGATTGTAATATAGGGAGATATTTAACTTCAAATTAACATCAGCTCTGCCTTTGTAATAAACATACTTTTAGATATTTATTTGGGTTTACTTTAAGAGGCCTGGAAGCCACTATGTAGCCGTGCCTTGCATTATAATGTGTTCATATAAAGGGTGACATTCAGAAACCACAAGCATCAAGGCTTTCAAAACACCAACTGTTTACTTGGTACATGCTTGACAACCTTTCACAGAAGTCCCTTCTTTAGATAATCTTAACCTATTGTCTAACCTACTTTTTGGTCTGTTGCATTTCAGGGCTAAACAACGAAGAATACCAAGTTGTTATTGGGAACGACACAACCAGTTATATCATCGATGACCTTGAACCAGCTCAAAACTACACTTTTTATGTTGTTGCTTATATGCCAATGGGAGCCAGTCGTATGTCAGACCAAGTCAGTCAACATACCCTGGAAGATGGTAAGCACAGAACATTCCATGCAATAAATCACTCTGGTAGTTCAGCTAACATGCATACAAGTGATGTGTGTACAGAGCACACAAGGGGAATGGGCAAGGTGTAGATAGCCAATGTTCTTGTATATTTTACTCACTAACAGAAAATGGTTGCTAGTTTGTATTCTGAAAACATCCATCACCATATTATGAGTCAAATCCATGTCTTTCCTCAGTGCCTCTGCGTACCCCAGAGCTAAGTTTGACCAGCCACAGCTCAACAGATATCCAGGTGAGTTGGCAGCCACTGCCAGCCAAGGTGAGCCGCGGTCAGGTGTCTGCATATAGACTGTCCTATCGTACAGCTACAGACAACACAGTCACCTCTGTGGAGCTGCTTCAGAACAGTACTGAATATCTGCTGGAGGGCCTGCAGCCTGACACCATCTACCTGCTCCGTATGGCTGCAGCCACCCGTGTGGGCTGGTGTGAGCCTTCAGCATGGACCTCTCACCGTACACCTAAAACCTCCAGCAACAAAGGTAAACCTGCAGGAGGCGAAAACAGAAAAACATTTGAGAGCTGGTGATATAAAACTGTATGTGATTCTTTTCTGTGCACTCTTACTTTTGTGTGGTTGTAGAGAACTTTTTAATTTTTCCACTTCTTGCTAAGTTTTCAGGCATATTTACATTTTTCCTTAGGCTCAAAAAGAGGCACCTTCAACAAGCTAATAATAAAACAAGTACACGCAATGGAATAAGAGAATCATGTGGTGGTAAACTGGTAACTGGTTCTCCTTTTGCTTTAGTCACATCAGTGTTTTGCTGCTCAGAATGTTGAACCAGCTTATACCTAGAGTTTGCTCTTGTAGCGTTGTCCCACAGTCTTTGTGTGGGTTACCCAGGAACCTTTGCCCTTCGCTGTCAATGATGTTAGAGTGGCCTCAGTCACGGGTCATAAAGAGAGGGCCTCAGGCGCCTGCTGTGGGGGAAAGAATAACCTCTTTTCATGGCTGGGCATGTTGGGGGAAGCTGTTTGTCCAGCAAGGCTGGATTCCTTGTTTACAAATGTTTGGCTATTTACTTAGATATAGACAGATAGGAGAAAATATTATATGTATTAGATTTGAGGAAAGTGGATAGATTGGTGATTTTTACTGCAAAGTCAGCTGCATATTTAAAGTCATTTTCTTCCAGAAGGCAGCTAAAATTATAACACTCTCACACCAGACATTCTAAATTTGAATGGTCTCTTCTGAAGAACTTGTTTTAATTAGATGATGCTCTACATATCCAAAATTCTCTATACCCCATATCCTGCTTTTTGTTTTGTTTTGTTTTGTTTAGAGGTTTAGTCATTCTTTGTGCTAAGTAATATTCTAATTATAAGTATGTATTGATCCCATGCCTGCTCCCCCCTCAGTGCCTTCAGCCCCCATTCTTCAACTTGAGCCGCTTAACTGCACCTCCATTGTGGCACGCTGGCAAACCTCCCCAGAATCTGTGGCTGTCCAGGGTTACCAGCTGTGTTACCATGAGGAAGGTCAACCAGAGCAGCCAAACATCCAACTGAAAGCTCAGACCTATACCTATATCATCAGTGGCCTTGGTGAGTGATGCACATTTGCTGTTATAGCCATCTAGTTGTGAGATCACAGGATAGTGAAGTGCATGAAAAACCTATGACATTATTTTATCGTATTTCTACCATCTATACCTCTGATTGGGTGTGGAGACCACAGAGAGTGGCTGATGGGTCCTCAGTCAAACCTGTCTCTTTTGCATCGCCCAATTTAATCCAGTGACAAGTTGGTTGCTACATTTGCATTTTCACCCTCTGTCCGGATCAATATGGGCAGCGGCCTTCTCCAGTCTGGCTCTGGTGTTGTATGAGATCAAGCTCCCAGGGTCAGAGGTCAGGGTCCAGATGTCCCACCCACTGCCATCTCCCATCCTGTGACTTGCATAATTACCCCCTGGCCATTGTGCTGCGTCCAGGGCCAGACCTCCCTAGTACAACCCCAGCCACCATCACCCTTTAGCTGGACGCTGGATCACACAAACAAAGACCCCTGGGATTGGCCAGAGCTGGACTGAGCCAGTGACCTCTAGCCGTGAGACAGCAGTGTTGGATTATGGTCCTGCCCCCACTGGTCATCTGTGCTGTCCATGTAAATAACCCACATAAAAACTGTGAACAATATCATTTCGTCTAATGTGAGCCTTCATTCACAGTTTGATATCTACTCAGTTGAAATAGAAATGGGTAGACTGCAGATAATTGTAGATATATAAAACATTAAGAGATAACACAAGCCACTGTCATTGTTTTCATGTGCCAAAATATCACTGAGCTCAATGTAACTTCTGTATTTGAACCATTATTGCTCCAAGTTTAAGGCTATAACACAAGGCCAGTCCGACAGGCCTGAAAGGGGGAACAAAGGGGGCTCAGCTCCTATCCCACCATTCTGTACCCAGCTTCCTTCTGTTCTATTTTAGCCTGACCTGGTGACCCCGGGCAAACTCCCCCAGTCCCATGGGCCTAGGATCCCAGCAGCTGAATGCTGCCCCAGGCCCAGCCCCCACAACAGGCCTGGACACACCAGTCAATACCCACAGGCTGACCTTTCACACTGAAAGCATAAAGCAAATCTTAACACTCCCTAAAAATGTCCTGATTTATGAGCTGAGGGCGCTGTGTGTTTTCAAGTTTAAACACAATATTTGATTTCATATTTTCAAACGAAAGCTTCTGACCCCTAGACCTCATTGATCTTTCTGATGTCCTTTAGCCAGTATAAAACACAGGTTTGTAGGTCAATACTTATTTAAATATACTGAACAAAAGGATAACATTTTACCTCATCCACTTCTGTTGTTCCCCTCAAGGTTACTGCTTAGTATGTAATGTGTTTTAAAGCACAAGCTGGTGCTGATAGAGGTTCATAGCTGTAACATCTTTATAGGCTTTCCAAAAGGAAAAGATAATATCATTTTGTGATCATCTTCACAGAGTTTATTGATCATGTCTTCATATTCACTGGGCTTTGAGGCTGGTTGATCTTTCTCATGCTTCTTACACATGACAACACATAACAAATGACATGTTGGGGTGACTCAGGAGACCATGCATTGTCCGTGTATGGGGGATGGCCAGTCATGACCAACGGTCCCCCCTCCTGTGGCTCTGTGCATTTATTTTAATGTTAATTTGAGCAGCCTTCAGTTTCAATTTTAGTTGAAAATCTTTTTTTTTTTTTGTATTTCAGATCCAAGGAGAAAGTATCATGTCAAGATTCTGGCTGTTGGCCAAGTTGGAGATGGCTATCAGACAGACCAAACAGTTAGTACTCCAGGATGTGTGTGTAAGTACATTTGTCTGTTTATTTATTTCAGGAGTCTTACAATTTAAAATGGAATAGAACCTTTTCTCAAATAGCAACATGTGACAGAAACGTACATTTTGTTTGCATCGCTCAGCGACTCGAGACCAGCTGGCAGCAGCCCTTCCACCTCCAGATCATGTGACCGTCTTAGCCAAAAATTCATCTGCAGTGTCCCTGCAGTGGAGCTGTCCTGCTTTCCCCTCTGGAAAGGCTGTTAGCTATACAGTTCGCTGTACACCTGTGGGCACCCACAACTCCTCTGCCATACGCTATCTACAAACGTAAGCTGAGTTTTACCTATTTCATGACAGATAAAGGCTCCAGATTATCTTTTTGCTTTGGTTTCTCAAGTATTACCATTATGTTATACTGCATGTTTACAAATCGTGTGGAAATGGCTTATTATTAGCTGTTTATAATGATGATATAAGTAATACAGCTTACCCTATATTTGCACATTTTACACAGTAGGCAGCTCTGGATTGTTGCTTTCCATATGCCCATAATGTAAGCATGTTTTTTTGTCCACAGTATCAAGCAGAGTGTCACGGTTCGAAATTTGGTTCCAAACACTCGCTATGAGTTTGTTGTGCGTCTCCATGTGGACCAGATGTCAAGTCCTTGGAGTTCTGTTGTTTACCATTGGACCCTGTCAGCAGGTAAGAAACTGGATAATACTGGGACATCATTTTATCATGACCATGTTGCTTTCTGTGCTTCCCACTATTTCCTCTACTGTGCAGACTCACATTAGATAATTGTGTACTTCTCAGCAAGCGTTATCTATTATGAATGTGACTGCCTTTTGTACAGCACCTAGCCAACCACCTGCAGGAGTACGAGTGACTCTGATAGAGGATGACACTGCTCTGGTTTCCTGGAGGGAGCCCACAGAGCCCAACGTGGTGGTTACACACTATACCATCCTGTATGCTTCCCAGAAAGCTTGGATAGCTGGACGCTGGCAAATCATGCAGAGGGAGGGTGAGTAGTGCACTGGGTTTCCTTATCTGTAAAATCAATGATGCATAACGTATTTTGGGGAAATCTGTGTCTCTTACTAAAGACATACAACAACAGAACATTACATAGGCAAACAGTGGAAATTAAGAAGATATGCCACTCATCTACAGTACCTAAAAATGTTATCACCAACCACACAGGGACATTCTGTCATCACTAGTTATAGGAGGTTGTGTATCACCTGAACTTTGCAGCTTCAGCTCTATCTGTCATAGGGAGCTGTAAAAATGATATATGCTGTATACAGCTATTTGTGCAGCATTAACTACACCAGCATCAGTATTGAACGACTAATCCTTACTGTCTGATTCTGCTGCTGCTACTTAGGAAGTCATACAATGGCCCTTCTGGAGAAGCTGGAGCCAGGGAATGTCTACCTGGTGAAGATATCTGCCTCCAACCAGGTCGGTGACGGGCCTTTCTCTGACACTGTGGAGCTGGCATTGAAGCGTGGAAACACCCACCGCAGCAAGAGCCCCAGGCACTCTGACAGCTTCCTGGACACAACAGGTAAGCATCATGAAGCACTGGAGTGTACATGCTACAGGTGTCTCATTTGATGGGTTTGATCCATTCACTATATCAAGCTGGAACAACAATATGCGGTATTAAGCTTATAGGTATATGAAAGTAAAGCTATACTGTTGTCAATTTTGTTCATTTGAAGATGATGACATCAAATTTCAGTTAATTTGAAGTTGAATGTAAAGTCTAGTATTTTGTTTAGTCTTAGTTATTTGTTTAATAGTTTCATATCTAAGGTAGGAATATGGGGATATTTAGTTTTTTTCTGATGAAGGTTTAGCAAACTTTTAATACACTTCATGTCCTGCACACATTGGTGATCATGAACTGCAAATAACAGTACATGAATTAAAAAGGTGTTTCTTAGGTGAAATCATTATTTTCTGTTAGTCTTCAGGATCATCTTCATTTTTAATTATTTAAACAGAATCTTAGTTTTGATTTCTGTAATTTTATCGTCTTCTTTAAGTGTAGTTATTGTGCAGTAATTTTCTAGCTGAGACACTGTGTTGTTTATCTTCCAGTGTTTTCAGATGGTCTCTACCACATAGACCAGAGGTCAATGGCAGGGATCATTGTTGGTGTGAGCATTGCCTTGGCCTGTATTGTGATGTGTGCCCTGATCCTCATCAGCAAGGGCAGACCAAGGTATGGACTGTAATCGTTTGGAATAATTACAAACAGTACACAAATGTATAAACAGAGTTTTTGACATTTGTTTACTTTTTTTTTTAATCTTTGTATGACTAATAGAAAATCCTCCAGTCACAAAGTCATTGCTGTTGGAGCTGCTGAAGGACCACGTGCTGGTTTTCCTCTGACTAATGATCGCCATACAGAGAATGTTGAAGCCCTTATACCCATGATGAATGATCACTTTTTAGATGCCAAGGTGAGGTAAACAAAAGAATAAATGAGCTGCTGATGACTGTGGGCTTCTCCAGTAGAATTTTAAGCTTCACAGGTATATTTTTAACTGTTTTATGCTGTCTTTCCTATATCTTTTTTCCATTTGTTGTAGGGGCGATCCAGTATTGTTATAAATAGTGCTGGTCCAATCAGCAGCAAGAATCAAAGCAAGAAGTGGCTATTTTTCAAGAAGGAAAAGAGGAATTCATCTAAAAGTGATGTAAGATGTGACGTTATTCTGGTCAGTCAGCTTTCTTTTAAATAATCTTTGATTTTAATCTTAATGTCTATCTCATCTCTTCTGTCTCCTTAGGATGAGAGGAGAGTCGGCTTGTATGAGGCTGGCAAAACTGTTCTGAGGTACGAGGAGCATTTAGGCTCAGCGCCCCTTCCACCTTTGTCCCGTGAGATCATCTATGGACCATTTCACTCCGAGAGCTCTCACACCAGTGATGGCAGCCAAGAAACAGGAGACTCTGGACACTACTCTAACGAAGAAAGCAACGAAGAGAGGAGCGACCCTTCAACTACTCAAAGCTGCAGACCAGAATCTTTCAGGCTGGATGTCTGCACCGTTGTCACAGGGTTGAAACAGTCTTTTGAAGTGGAAAATGAGGAGATACTGAGCCACTCCTTCTGTCGCTCTGCCCCTGATGCTTCCCCACTCTGCTGCACCTCGGAAAGCTTTCATCATGCCCTGCACACGTCCCAGGTAGCCAGCTCCTAACATCATCTGGCCCCTGTTGGCTCTCCAGCAGATGAAGCTATGCCACTTCCACCTTGTTCGCTTCCTGAGTTGAGCGCCTTGGTTATTTCCTGAGGCACGAGGTATCAGGAGAGCAGTCACTGTGATGGTGGAGATGTGCTTTTGCTTCGGATCTACCTCAGGATTTTGTACGAATGTTTGTTATAACATTTTGTTTCAGGTTTTTTTTACAACTTCCTACCTGCTTGTCTGTGTTTGGAACTGTCTGTCCTAAACCAAAGCTCACCCATGATGAATGTTAAAAAGAATGTCATAAATGTACTGTGACACATTTTCAGTGTATTTAATTGCTTTTCACTGCAGCAAAGGGTGAGTAAGCCCCTTTGACTGATTACAGTAGCTACCTCAGTGTTCTGTTCTTGTATATACATTACTACTTCCTTTTCACCACATGCTGTGCAGTATGATCTGGGACTCAGGGGACAAGGTGAAAACATTTCATTGCCCTGTCTTGTTACCTCTGCTGGGATGTTATTATGTAGAGGTCCTCATATTTTGTTTTTTATTCTCTCAACTTTTATTTTTAGGGTTGAGAGAGCTTTTGTTTCACATTGTTTTTAAATGGTGTTTGTTGTGAAAAGAACAAGTACATTAGATATTGCCAAACTACTTGAGCTTTATCACACCATATTGTTTGGCATTGTCTGCACTGAACTCAAAGCTTTAACATGGCCTTAATATTGAAAGGGCTTTGCATACTATAGATAATGAGATCCAAAGAAGAAAAGTTATACACAAAGAGTTTTTGATAATGATAGATATTCTAAAGCAGCCAAAAATATGGTGGATGTTAAGGGTATGTTTGCCAAATTATTGTTCTTACCAATGATATAATTTTTTCTTAGAATGGTGGTTTGAATGCTTTTCTCAGTGTAAATTTTCTTGATGCTTTATTCTGGTGAAAGCTTTAGCTCAAGCCTCCTGAGCTTGTGTTCCATTTGCCTTCTAGACCATTGCTTATTGCAGCGGTGATGCTGATGCTATTATCCAAAGAGTTGTCTGCTTCCTCAGATGGGTATGGCTTTTCATTCAGTTGATCCTTGGTACAGTGAGGTCGAAATTACTGATGCAAGACCAAAGATCCAGTGTGTCCTGCTAGTAATAGATGATGATATATGTTCTTTGCTTAGAGAATCGTCTGTCACCATTCACCAATACTGCTGTATGGGGAAGAATTCACCAAATCTCCCTGTAATGTTTCCTGTCCAGGTGTGACAATGAAGGATCCTGACTATCATAACGCAAACCCTATGTGTGAAGAGCAACATAATCAGTTTTTATATCTTTGTAATACAAATAATCCTAACCAAAGAAATTTGAAGTCTCTGTTATGTAGTGATTTTCTTTGGTTTTCATTTACATTATTTGCATTTAAATGTGATATGATTTCCAATGGTTTTGACTGCTAGGAAGGCATTTTTACATAGTTCATTTTTTTTAATAAGCTTGAGATGTTTAAATTGTCCTGCCGTCTTTTTTCACCATGATAAGTCACCTGAATAATGCTTAGGTTTCACTGGAGATTTTAATATGACATTTTCTAAATTAATAGGGCTGGTTTCAACTTCCAAGTTTGTTGTTGTAATGTATTAATATAAAAGGTTTAAATGCTAACTTTACTCAGACACCAAATTTAGATTTAGACTGTAGACTTAACTGTCATTATTTAAGTTATGGTTTTATGATGCTTCTGTTTTTGAATACCAAAATACATCTTTTAATCCAAAGTAAGCAACAAAACTAAATATTTTAAGTGTTGAAATGTTGCAACAGACTTTTTTATACTCTCAAGATGATCACAAATAATAGATAATAAAATTGTTTTTTGAAAAATACACTTTGTGTTACACTTAGTGTCCTTGAGTTTATAGGTCTATGTGTGTGTTGTGTTTGAGAGCAAATGAATGTTTCCAGAAGTGTTAGAAAAGTTAAAAAGCATAGCCTACCTGATACTGGATTTTTGAGGCTAATACTAATATTGGTATTCAGAAGCTCCAAAAATCCAGTAAGAATATATTGTTGTGAATATAGTTACATAAATGCATAACATAAACAAACAATCTTGATAGAGATTTTCATTTTTTTAAACAACTGTGACAAAGATACACATTGAGTACAACATATAATAATTGAAAGATCAACTTATTAGAGCTCTGTTGGGCAAACTTTAATGGTGACACTGCTGCAATTTATTGCTACTTTTTGGTAAACGTACACCGATATATCTGCAATATCATAATGCTGGCTAATAGAATGGCCTTGCTGATTTATCAGTCTAACTTTAATAAAATCACACATAACCAGGGAGAGTAGAACATTGCAAAAAATTATAAAAAAAATGAAATATATGAAAGTATAGATACATTTTTGAAATAAATCATGAAAATGAAAGTAATAGAAAATAGTATTTTAGCATTTTTACTTTCAGAGTAAAATGCCCATGTGATTGCTTGAAAGATGATGTGGAAGAAAGTGGTGACAGTCATAAAAAATATATTACATTAGTAAAACTACTGAATGCTCTGTAACGGAATCATTTTGAAGTTGTACCTCTGACAGGTATAACAGTAGGTCCAGCAGGTGGCAGTAAGTCACAAACAGGTGCTTCAGCTGCGACTCCAAGAAGAAGAAGAGAAAGACGACGAAGAAGAAGAAACGATACGCATTCTTGTTTTTGTCAGTTGTCGCACGCAGGACAACTGCAGTGAAAATGCGCATCGAAAAGTGCTATTTCTGTTCGGGACCAGTGTATCCCGGACATGGGGTGATGTTTGTACGGAATGACTGTAAGGTAATACTGTCTTTCTGTCTGAATAATCCTGGAACTTTAACGGAAATAAATGTTTGTCAGAGCTGGCCCGTTAGCTAGCTGGTCGATGCTAGCTTGCTAGCATACCTTGCTGGATTTACTCACGTGGGATCAAGGCGAGGTTTTTCACTCGCTCCCACACACTAAATAACTCAGTGGGAACACAATTTTTTTCAACGTCAAGTTTAAGCGTAACGCTTCAGATTCTTAATGTTTGAGCTGTTTAGATACATGCTGCCTTCTTACCAGAGTTAAGAATAAAATAGAATCCGAGCTCAGACATTTATCTAGCAGGGCCTGCGTTTTAGCTAATGAAGTATTTGCGCCCTCTGGAGGAACATTGTTAAAGGAGGAGCGTGGAACAAACGCCTCTGCAGTCTTAACCTAGATCTGAAAAATACAGCCTTTGTAAAGCTTAGATTTGACTGTGTCGGCGACATTTTAAAAACATTGTGTAATATTATGTGCACGTCCTTAGTATTACGCATTAGGGTATTAACGTCTCACCAAACTCTAGAGCAAAATAACAAAGTACGATCACTCAAGTTCTGAGGTACTTGTACTGTACTTCGGTTTTTTTCAACTTTATACGTCTACTGGTTGTCCAAGAGAAATATTGTAATTTGCTAACTTAGTTAATTTGTGTAAATTTTGACTGATACACAATACAATCCCCTAGTACATTGACGTGTCATTGTAGATTAACCTACTAGTAAATGTTGATTGCTAATACTTTTTCATTTTTACTTTGGTACACTTTTGTTTACATAACCTTTACTTGTAATTGGGTATTTCTATACTGTCATATTACTACTTTTACTTTAGAAGGTCTGAGTACTTTCACCACTGCTGACAGTCACAACAAAGGTACAACATAAGCTTCACATATCGCATTCAAGGGCAAATAATTTTATGTGTGTATTTTTAAGAATTGTATGTGGGGTAAATACATGTACCTGTTCTCTCTGTTAGACATGTAATTTCTACGTCACACTTCTTTACTGCATTTTCTTGTTACTTATCAGATAACATCAATGTAAATACTGGTCTTTCTGTGATAAGCTTATCAACTGATATAAAAGCTGATATTAATAAATATGTAGGCAGTAATCTAAATATAATGTCAAATCTTTAATATTGTAATTTCACAATCCCAAACTGCCTGTTTATATCTATTCACAGTCATGTGATTGATTTCTTTATGCATTTAAAATGGAATTCTTTTTTTCTTGTCTTTCTTTTGAAATAAATGTAGACATTCAGATTCTGCAGATCAAAATGCCACAAGAACTTCAAGAAGAAGCGTAACCCAAGAAAAACAAGATGGACGAAAGCATTCAGAAAGGCATCAGGAAAGGAGTTGACAGTGGTAAGCTGCTTATCTGTAGAGCATTATCTCAGCATCATCAGTGTATTACTGGTACTTACCTAACAAACATGCTGTTTTTCAGGATAACTCTTTGGAGTTTGAGAAACGCAGAAACATTCCTGTTAAATATAACAGGGAGCTGTGGGACAAGACAGGTATTTTATACATTTAATTGTAAGAAGTGCTTCCTGTAGAAACACTGCCATTTGATTTTTGAACAGAGTATTTAAGTTTCACTTTTATCTTCTACAGTGGAAGCAATGCAGAGAGTGGAGGAAATAAAACAGAAGCGACAAGCAAGATTTATAATGAACAGGTGAGCCATTTTTATTTTTTGCGTTAATGCTTAAGCATAAGTTTTCTTTTGAGTTCATGTTTTTTACATTGTCTTATGCGACTGTCTTATGTTTTACAAAAAAAAACACATGGTATTTGCAGAATTATGTAAACGGTGTCTCACCTTTACTGCTTTTGTCTCCACCATATAGGTTAAAGAAGGGCAAACAGTTGGAGAAGGAGGAGGCCATCAGCGAAGTGAAGAAAAATATTCACCTTATCAAAGCGCCACATGCAGGTAAAGAGTTGTCAGAACCACCAATTGGCAAATCTTTACCTACTTTAGAATGTGCACTTTGCGTAGTACTTGTTTAGAATAAAGAAGATAATGCAATTTCATACACTGCAAAAACTATACCTCATGTCCACAGCTCTCCTTCCTCTTAATAGGTTTTTGCAATTTAGTGATGATGGATATTATAGGTTATTGAAAAATTAAAATGGTCCATAATAAATGTGATTTTGACTTTATTTCAATTTTTTTTCTTCATAGGAAAAGCCAAACAAATGGAAGACAAAATGGTGCAAAAGTTACAAGAGGATGTCGACATGGGGGATGAGAATAATTAATTGCGTGCTCAAGTGGTTCTTTTGTGTCATGAAACTGAAAAGCAAGTTATATTGTTCTTTTGTTTTGGAATTAAAATTCCAATGATGGACTCAGAAATGCATTTAGTGTTAAATTGTTGTAAAGGACAAAGCATTGAACTGAAAAAGATCTGCCACCAAAGCAGCAGCAAGTTATATAGTTGGGCCTACTAATAATTTTGCTCTCCTGTTGCATAGTACAATATTTTATAGTAATGCAGAAAATGTTAAACGGTAACTGGCAAAAATAAAAAAAGATGTTTTTTTCCTTTGTCTTATGTTTTATCACATTAACTACACTATAGCATAGCTAAGTTAAAAACTGATTTGGTTCCAAAGTAGATTGCAAGTTGAATATTTATTAAAAGTACAGTATGACAATAAGATATTTTACTTCTGTGTTACATGTAGAGCAGCAGCTACAATGCACACACAATATATATTGCATAATGCAGGCACATCAGTGAATAGAATATGTAATGTGCACTACAAGTGTGCAGCCGTGGCCAAATGTTTTGAGAATGACATTAATTTTCACAGTCTGCTGCCTCAATTTTTATTATGGCAATTTGCATATACTACAGAATGTTATGAAGAGTGATCAGATGGATTACAATTAATTGCAAAGTCCCTCTGCCTTGAAAATTAATCCCAAAAAAACCCATTTCCACTGCATTCCAGCCCTGCCACAAAAAGACCAGCTGACATCATGTCAGTGATTCTCTTGTTAATACAGGTGAGAGTGTTGATGAGGACAAGGCTGGTTATCACTTTGTCATGGTGGTGCCCCAATCCTGGTGCTTGCTGGACTTTCTTGGGCCTTCTTTACAACAATTGAACCTCTCCTTGAAGTTCTTGATGATCTGATAAATGGTTGATTTAGGCACAATCGTTCTAGCAGCAGTATCCTTGCCTGTGAATCCCTTTTTCTGCAAAGCAATGATGACTGCACGTGTTTCCTTGCAGGTAACTATGGTTAACAGAGGAAGCACCACCCTCATTTTAAAGCTTCAAGTCTGCTATTCTAACTCAGTCAACAGAATGACACAATTGATATTTGTCATTCCCAAAACTTTTGGCCACAGCTGTAGTGTGTCCTATGCTATCTAAAAACCAGTTGGTTTACATTAATGATTTTCACATCTGTCATTCATTCACCCATGAGTATTAAGTGTCAGACATCAGTTGTCTCATATTTAAAATTCAATTAAAAGCCACGTTACTTTCAATTCAATCGAGGTACAGATAGAACCAAAGTAAAAGTTACAAAAATGTATTTTTAAGTAGGGGCACAAGGTCTGTTGTCCTTTTTTCCACATTTTTATTCAGAAATATTAAGATGTTTTATTGTGAAAGGTTGGTCTATGGCTTTTTTACTTATGACACAACACAGTATACTACAGAAAAGAAAAGCATACTTTTTATTTTTAAGGCCCAGTAAAATGTTTTATTAAATTCCTTAGGAATTTAATAACTTAAATTATAATTGAGTTTTGCTGAGTATAAGGAAACCTATGCAAATTTGTACAGATTGTTCAAGGTTTGGTAAAACAGAATAAAGGTTGGTCGCTTGACTTCGTGATAATGGTCCCGATCTCTAGCCACCTGCTTCTCTGGGATCGATTCACTGGCCTGTTGATGGACAGGCTGCTGCTTTCGCTCGCCTAGTCGCTTCCAGTGGTACCTTTCATTTGCAAGAGCTGGTTGGACGGCAATAGTCATACTTTTTACGAGTCGTGCAGTGATTTAATATAGCCATGTCTGAAGAAGCTGAAGGAACAATGACTTCAGAAGAACAGCAAGTAAGTTAAAACGATGAAGTAGTTTTAAGTAGTTAGCCAGCGCTGCTTGTACGTCGAATCTTGTAAATTAACGATAGCAGGCGGCTTGCAACAGGCTAAGGTTGGTAGCCCGTAGGTAATCTTTGGCTAAATCGTTTACCGTTAAGTAATTAGCTGCTCAAGTTCGTCGGTAATACAGAACAGACACCTTGTTATTCTGGGGCCAGCGAGTAGGTTGCCATAATTAGCGGTACTCGTAAACGTATTGATAATTGGTATCTCAGCTAACATTTGCTAAACATGCTAAGTTTAATGGTAAGATCAATTGTAGTGTAAACGCCGCTTGGAGTTCACCTCATGGCGGCGCCCGCACATCGCGGAAGATAATTAGTGGCCATACTAGCTGTTACTGCTGCATTTGTCAGACTATACATTGCACTCGTAATAATCACAAATGCCAAATGCACTCTCAAAGAAACTTCACCGTTTTTTACCCATCAAATAACCTGAGGGGATGATTTGCCACCCATACATTCCGTGCTCTTTCAAAAGGAAATGGAGGACAAAGTAATCAGTCCAGAGAAAGCAGAGGAGGCCAGACTGAAGGCCAGGTATCCTAACCTTGGAGGCTCCGACTTTCTCAGGAAACGACTGCAGAAGGGGGTGAGTTTTAGACCAGAACCTGGTTAGATACACGTTTAAATCATGTCAGCCTAGCAATATTCTCACTTAATGTTTTCTATCTTGTCTAGCAAAAGTATTTTGACTCTGGTGACTACAACATGGCCAAGGCAAAAATGAAGAATAAACAGTTGCCATCAGCCCCAACAGAGAAGACTGAAATCACAGGGGGACACATCCCAACACCTCAGGACCTGCCTCAAAGAAAGACTTCAATTGTGGCCAGCAAACTAGCTGGTTGATAGTTTTGAATTTACTGTTTTGTTAACCATTCTAACCCCCACTTCACATTTACCTGTTCACAGTTTATTTTTCAATTTTGTATGTGTTCTTTGAAAATAAGTTATATAGCAAGCAAAATACTTGAAAGAATGAGGAACTGTCAGACAAGTGTCACTGAGTTCAGTCTAGGCCAAGTAGTAGCTGAAAATGTTTCTCAAATCATAATTACTCAGTAGTGATAGATTTTTGAATATGATTTCACTCCTATAATATGAATGAATGTTACTGCAGTTTTTTTTTTTTGACAGAACATTTTCACTTTTAAAGATGTATACCTCCACACAGTAGCTGATGAGCCTGTTCAGAGGCTGTTTTAATCACCCTGTTACTCAAAGTCAAAAATACCTATGGTGAGTTATGACCACAGACAGACGATATTAGCAGTTTGCACTGATGTATGTGTGAAGTAAAAGTCTAATTTGCAGTTACGCATTTCAGTTTTGAACATATGTTCATATGGAGGCATGTCTGTTTAAATAGTGAAAAGTGAAGTAATCCTGCTTGTTTCCCATCATCACTAATTGATTGTGTTCCTTCCCTTTTTGTGAAGCTATTTAACTCGATGCTTTCAAAGTACTGAAGATTAGGTCATACACACTTTGTAGCCAGTTGTATTTTAATTCATTTTAGTGACATTGGTTTGCTTATACTTGCTGACGGTCTCCATTTCATCCCAAACTCTAAAATGGCCTTGAAGATAATGAGAGTGGCATGATGGAAGCTATGGTTAGTGCTGTTGCCTCACAGCAAGAAAGTTACAGGTTCAAGCCCCTTTCTGTGTGGAGTTTTCATGTTCTCCTTGCATGGGTTGTCTCTGGGTACTCCAGCTTCTGCTCACGTCTTAAGACATGCAGCATAAGTTGATTGGCAATTCTAAATTGCCCGTAGGAGTGTTTATGTGTGGTCGTCTGTCAGCCCTGCAATAGACTCATGACCTGTCCAGGGAGTACCCTGCCTTGTGCCCAATGTCAACTGGGATTTGCTCCAGCAACAACCTCCCCCCCCCCCCCCCGTATATATATAGTGGATGGATGTTCCTTTTGAGCAATATTTGCTCCCTCAGTAAGAAACTTATTTGTGAATCTTGCCTGAAATGTCTTGATTCCAGTCAGAATTAGGAAGAAACTCCCTTGTGGACTTTGGAGTGTGCATGTGCAAGTACTGTGCAGTCACACTGTGCCATTTGTTCTGTAAATAAAATAGTTTTGCATAATATTTTTTAAGCATGCTTATTCAATGGAATGTGTCCTTTTAAATGTATTGATTTTGTTTACATTGTACTATAGTAGATCCTGAAGTAGTGCTAACATGGGAAAAATTAACTTCACTGTAATTCACATTCAATGATAAATTTAGCTTGACATGCTGTATTCTGCAGTAAAGTTGAATGACAGGTCAACCATGGTTCATCTTGTGGCCCTGGTCTTGTTGGTGGACTCTGTCTCAGACGTTCCTTGTTTAATTTATATTGAGCCTTTTTGTTATAAAGTTTATTAATAGATCTAACAATTGGCTTTTTTAATAAATTGATTTTTCACAATATAAAGGGTCAGAAAATGAATGTGTACAATACCCATCATTATTCCTTGAAGCCCAAGTTAACATTCAATTTGCTTTCTTTTGTCTAACAAGTTATGGTTAAATATACAAAACTAGTAAACCAGCAAATTTTGAGAGCTGATTGCACTGATGATAAGGAAAGTATGGTTAACTATAATGAGAATACAAGCAAATGTAGGCCAACCCTTTTCATTCTGGGGAAAATGGGCCTTCACACATTATGACCAGAGTAATAAAATAATTAGGCTTTGATGAGCAGTGTGGTGGCGTGATTTTCCATTGTATTCTGGCGATAATGTTGACGCCTCAGTGACCCTTCCTCGGGTGGGTTTTATTGTACACGAGCCGTTGGCGGCCGCTGGGAGGCAGGCAAGACGCGCGAGAACAAAGCGTGTCGGGTCGGGGCACGCGCAGTTGAGTGACAACACTTAAATCCTCCTACCGGCTGAATACATCACGTTTAGGATAGGAGCCCAGAAAAGTTCAAGTTTTCCATCCTTCGGAGTCAGTAAGATGTTTCACCCTTTTCTCAGTCAGCAGAGGACGTTTCTGGGTGCTCACTGAGTATTCCAAGACATGGCAGCCTCTGAACTTTACTCCAAGGTAGGCATATTTAATTAGTTTGTCGGTGCATCTCGTTCAGCGGTTTGTTCCATCTAACCTTGGTTAACTTTTCCTTAGGCCTAATTATATCCGTCAGGAATGGTAGGCTTTCTCGTGCCAGTCACAAGTGTGTAATGATCATCTTTTGAATTAAAATACATTTGTTTATTGCTTTGTTTTCTCTGTCGGCCATCTGAAACACCCCATATTCATCCATATTACACGCATTCTGTCTGCGGACTTCCCAGCCAACGCCAGGGACTATATGTCACAGTTGTTTTGTATAATACTTTTCTGCTTTAAGTGCAGTGACTGAATGCCTCAGGCCCGTTTCCCTCTGTCCATCAGTATGGCCGTGTTTGGCTTCCTGATGCAGTCGAAGTGTGGAAGTCAGCAGAGCTGATCAAGGATTATACTTCTGGCGACAAGACGCTGTCTCTGCAGCTAGAGGATGGCACGGTGAGGCACACACACGGAGAAATGGGCACTGAGGTTGAAATGTGTGTTAGATGTTCTGTCATTGAGCCATGAACGTTTCTCTGCAAGAACTCTGGCAATGGGATTTTATAAATCTCTTTGTGCTGTGGGAGACAACTGTGATGTTTGGTAAATGTGCACTCCCAAAGAAACCAAACACTGCATGCCTGTGCTTGAAACTCAGCAAAATGCTTTATACCAGATGGCTTCAAAATAGATGGATTGATAGATGAAAATATCTGAACAGTGTAGCTGAATATTTTACACAGTGTTGTTGCTGCCTGCAGCTGTGATCTCAAGTTTGGGCATGCACTTCAGGTATGGAAATAAGCAAGGCCAAAGTATTATCATGAACATGAAAATGAGTGAACATGAAAAAGCCAAGCACAGTTGCCAGATAACTTTAATATGCTAATGTTTTTTGTGTTTAACCAACTGTTTTTACTTGGATTTTGTCTTGTTCCACTCGTCCTGACAGTTTTTGTAGTTTTTATAAAATGAAAACAACCTACTATCTTAGCACTCGCGCTGTAGGTACTCAAAACTTTGTGTGTCCCACTAGGTGGTGGAATACAAAATAGACCCCCATTCCAACAACCTGCCACCACTAAGAAACCCCAACATCCTGGTGGGGGAAAATGACTTGACAGCTCTCAGCTACCTCCATGAACCAGCAGTCCTGCACAACCTTAAAGTGCGCTTTGTCGACTCCAAGTTGATTTACACATACTGTGGTAATGAGCTTCATCTCCTTTGACTCGCACTATCACTGTCACTGTAGACTTTGGAGTCCTACTCATTGTGCACTTTGACATCATCTATGGTACATTATGCTGATTATAGTGGTACAGGCTGCTCTTAAAGGAATACACACCAAACTGTGTTATATACATTTGGCATCAGTGGTGCACGCAAAACAACTGCTTTCAGAATTCACTATCCATTAATTTGAAATTATGTCAGATAACATGTTTACATGTCTTAACTGAGAATTTTTCTCCTTGTGGTATTTAGGAATTGTCTTGGTTGCCATCAATCCTTATGAGAACCTGCCTATCTATGAAGCTGACATCATCAGTGCTTACAGTGGGCAAAACATGGGGGACATGGACCCCCATATATTTGCAGTAGCAGAGGAAGCATACAAACAGATGGCCAGGTTTTGACATGACATATTTAAAATCTTAAAGCAAGTAGAGTGTTCCCCTTTTTTACACAGTGTGTTGTTATATTTTCATGCAGAGATGAAAGAAACCAGTCCATCATAGTGAGTGGTGAGTCTGGGGCTGGCAAAACTGTTTCTGCTAAGTATGCTATGCGTTACTTTGCCACGGTCAGCTGCTCTTCTGGTGAGGCCAATGTTGAGGAGAGAGTGCTTGCCTCCAGCCCCATCATGGAGGTAACATTTAATGTTGCAGAAAAATTCATCATTATTATGAAATATAAAATAACCGAGGTTCCTTATACTTCTATATATGTTTAATTTAGGCCCTTGGGAATGCCAAGACGATAAGGAATGACAACAGCAGTCGCTTTGGGAAGTACATTGAGATTGGATTTGACAAGAAGCATTGCATAATTGGGGCTAACATGAGAACATACTTACTGGAAAAGTCTAGAGTTGTGTTTCAGGTAAATTTAATAGGTATGGATTTAACTTGCATGTCTTTAGGTGACACCCTCAGTGTCTGAATATATCCCTTCCTACCTTTCTCTCTTCTGTGTTTTTAGTTAACTGATTTAAAACATGCTCATGTGCATGTAACATGTTATGCGTTTATCTTACCAACATTATGAGCCAACAGTTTAGCCTAACTAGCCATTGATTCACAGAGATGGCAACATATTGAGTTTTGTTAAGCAACTGTCAGCCATTTAAGACTAAGTTTGATGATTACAGTTTTATCCTTAGTTTAGCAATCTGCTTTCAGTTCATTAATGCATCTACAGTTGAAAGAGCTATCACTTTTATTGAATATGATTGCAGTACTTATGTAATTCGCCTGCTTCGAATATTCTACATTTGTTTGGAATACTTTTAGGCCTACGGAGAAAGGAACTACCATATATTCTACCAGCTCTGTGCCTCTTCTCATTTACCAGAGTTCAAAGCCTTCAGGTTAGGTAGGTGAGTCTCTAAAATATCAGTTTTCCTTTCAGCATGATTTAGAAAGGATTTAAAAAAAACGGTTGCTATTGTAACAGGTAGTCTATATCAGTACAGTGTCTTATATGATTAATGTTTGAAGGTTGCGCAGATGACTTCCACTGTACTAACCAGGGTCAGAGCCCAGTAATAGATAGAGTTGATGATGCCAAAGAGATGCGCAATACCAGAAGAGCCTTCTCATTGTTAGGTGAGTGTTAGTTCATTATTAAGGTTTGCATGTACAGTACATAGACAACACTATACATGAACATTTTGTGTTTCTAGATTGCTCTATGTGATTGACCACCATTCATAGCTATAATTTTTTCCACTGTAGGAATTGGTGAAAGTGATCAAATGGAAATTTACCAGATTCTGGCAGCTATTCTCCATCTTAGCAATGTGGAGGTGAAAGATCAGTCAGCAGACAAAAGCAGCATCTCGGTAAATACTGAGTCTCCCTGGACACAACAAGCGAGCTCATTCTTTTTCAATGGTGTTTGGTTAATTTTGTGCCTCTGTGTTGTATGGAGGATGTGTAGATCTTTACCTGTCTAAGATCATTATTGTCAGTGTATTTCCAGCCAGATAATGTCCACCTGATGGTGTTTTGTGAGTTGATGGGGGTGCCCTCTGAAGAAATGGCACATTGGTTATGTCACAGGAAGCTCAAGACGACCACAGAAACCTTTGTCAAAACTGTCTCCAAAATGAATGCGGTCAATGGCCGAGATGCCCTAGCTAAACACATCTATGCCAGACTCTTCAGCTGGATTGTGGGCAGCATTAACAATGCCTTAAAATCTGCGACAAAACAGCACTCGTTCATCGGTGTGCTGGACATTTATGGGTATGTTTTCATCTTCAGATTTTGGGGTTGCGGGGGGTTATATTCCACAGAAAGCCAGACATGTTGGTTACATTTATAAATGGATCTTTTTTTTTTTTCTCCAGATTTGAAACATTTGATATCAACAGCTTTGAACAGTTTTGCATCAACTATGCCAATGAGAAGCTTCAACAGCAGTTCAACCTGGTATGTGCCTTTTGCTCCCTGACATGCTAATTGTCTTAAAAAAGAAGAAAAAAAGTTCCAAAACAAATTTTTAGTTTTCCCTCCCTTCAGCATGTCTTCAAATTGGAACAAGAGGAGTACATGAAAGAGGAGATCCCTTGGCGATTGATAGACTTCTATGACAACCAGCCATGCATTAATCTTATTGAGGCCAAGATGGGTGTCCTGGACCTTCTAGATGAGGAATGCAAGGTAAAAGACCAGTTTTTTTCCCCCCACACTAAGTCTGTTCAGCTACTTTCCACTGGAAGAGTTTGCACAATGCTATGCTTAGAGGTTATGAGTAAGGCCATGACTAACTGATGTGTCAGCATTTCCTCTTTCCATAGATGCCTAAAGGCTCCGATGACACATGGGCCCAGAAATTGTACAACACCTTCCTGAAGCAGAATGTTCACTTTGATAAACCCAGGTTATCAAATAGAGCTTTCATCATCCACCACTTTGCAGACAAGGTACTTAAATAACCCCTGAAGCACAGTTGTATCTCTGTAGTTAGTGTGCCTCACAAAAGGTCTTAAATTCAACACAGAAGGGCTGGAATCTTTCTCTTCAGAGTTTCCATATTCTGTGTGTATCTGCATGGGATTCTCCTGGTGTTCTTGTTTCTTTCCAAAGTCCAAATATGTGCATGTTTGGTAAATTTGGAAATCTAGGTCGCTGGTAGGTGCAAATGCACCCACCCTTTGATAGAGTAGCAGCAGCAGCCCACCTTCTGAACCGAACAAACGTGGAAACGCAGACGGACAAATGACTCATGTCTCAACAAGAGCACCAAGAGATTTATGTCAAAACTGTAATTAGACTGTCTGCAAAGTCAGAGTTCTATGTCTTAATCACAAATGTTATTCTATTTAGTTAGAGCAGGACTATCTAGTCTTCTTCAGAGTCTCGATGATGAATATGATCTTTGCTCTTTTAGTCGAAAAACACTGTCTAACCAGGCCCTTTGTGTCTAGGTGGAGTACCAGTGTGACGGTTTCCTGGAGAAAAACAGGGACACAGTCAATGAGGAGCAGATAAATGTGCTGAAAAAGAGCAAGGTTGAACTAATTTATCAGCTTTTTACAATATTTTCACTTATTAGTTTTCCTCAATTAGTCAGTCTTTGTGGTGGTCATAGTAAGAAATATAGTCGGTTTATTTTAATGTTAGCACCCCTTCAACTGCCAAGAGCAAATAACTGTTGAGTATTTTTTCTGTAAATCTCAGGGCACACACCCTAGCATTGTTCAGTTCTAACTATTGGAGGAAATACAGCCACTAGATTGAAAATACTGCCATCTGCTGTTCAATGACAACTTTGTATTCTGCAGTTCTGATGTCTGAAAAATAATCTCCTTAGTTTGATTTGCTGCTGAAGCTGTTTGAAGATGATGAGAAGGCAACAATTTCTACTAACAAGCTCACTAGCATCATTGGAAGGTCTAGTCAGACTCAGAGGGACAATAAGAAGACTGTTGGGCTGCAGGTGAGAGCATTACAGGGAGGCAGCATGATGTGGTGGTGCTTAATAGTGTGTCATATAGTTATAATTTCCATCCTTATGAAAAATTGGGGAAAGATGCACAATTAAAGTTTTGTGCACAAAATATGGAAGGTTATATTTGTTTTCCTCAGCTGGTCAGTGTCAGGTTTAGCTGCCCTTTGAGGGATTTAATAACTGCCAAAAAATGTATAATCTAATTATGCTGAATGACTGTCAGTCAAAATATTTTATTGAACATTTAAAGTTAACGCTCAAGCATATCTGTATAATTTATGTATTTCCATACTTAGAAAGGATTTGTTGTTATCTGTTTGCTCAGTTTCGGCAGTCTCTGCATTTGCTGATGGACACACTAAATGCTACGACTCCTCACTACGTACGCTGCATCAAGCCAAATGACCATAAAGCTCCATTCACGTGAGGAGGATATCACTTTTCTTATTTCCTGCAACAAGCACAGACAAAAGAAGTATAAACTATTTTGTAACAGGTGTCTGTATATTTTCAAAAAGGCTGGACCCTGTGAGGGCAGTGCAGCAACTTCGTGCCTGTGGCATTCTTGAAACAATCCGGATCTCCGCAGCAGGCTTCCCATCCAGGTTAGCATGTCAACAACAACAGCTAAAATAGTTGCACAATTATGTTCTACAAATTATGTCAACTTGTGTTATTTGTATTAATACTGCAGATGGACATATCAGGAGTTCTTTAGTCGGTATCGGGTCCTCATGAAGCAAAAGGATGTGCTTTCTGATAAAAAACAGACTTGCAGAAATGTCCTAGAAAAACTTATAAAGGTATATATGAGTTGTACAAAAGCATTTGTCAGTAACAAAATGGATGTAACTTTTACAGACCCATTAAAATACGATGCATTACAAGTGCGGTTGTGTTTTGTTTTGTTTTGTTTTTTCCCTAGGAGCAGGATAAGTATCAGTTTGGTAAAAACAAGATCTTCTTCAGGGCTGGTCAGGTCGCTTACTTGGAGAAGCTGCGTTCCGACAAGTTGCGTACAGCTTGTGTCCGCATTCAGAAGACTATCCGCTGCTGGCTGGCCCGCAAAAAGTACCTCAGGATCAGGGAAGCTGCCATCACCATTCAGAGACATGTGCGAGGTCACCAGGCACGCTGGTAAGTGAATGTTTAATATAAGCACAATAAGAGATTTAAAGGCAATAGAAGTATCTCTAGCATGTTCCTTACTTTACATGTTTTATTTTTTCTGTCAGTCATGTTAAGTTCCTGCGAAGAACTAGAGCAGCTGTTGTCATTCAGCGGAATGTGCGTATGTGGCTCAGCAAGAGACGCTACCAGCAGCAGCGCTCTGCAGCTATCACCATCCAGTGCTGCTTCAGGGCTTACATGGCTAGAAAGAAGTACTATAAGGTAATAGCATAATAAAATTTGGAATTTGAATTTAACATCATTTACACTTGTATATCAGAATTCTTCTAATGTATACAGATGATTATACTGTGATTGCATCACCAGACAACACCTTAGGCCTGTGTTTACGTCCTGTCAGCTGATTTCATTCACATGCACAGCAACAAGAAATAAACTGAGACACATTTATATTTGAATCTGTGAATGGTCTGGCAACAAATATTTATTACTGAGACACACGTTGTTAGTGCAGTTTGTTTTACGGTATAAAATGCATAAGCACTCCTAATGTTGAGATTATCTCACCATCATGTTAGGAAGATTACCAAATTTTGTACAAGTCCCCTGTGGATCACTTCACCTCTTCTTAACATTTACTCTGAGTCTTGTCGTTACCATTTAACTTATAAACTTAACATTCTATTTTTGACTTTGTTTTTATAGTTGATGTTTGAGAAAAAGGCTTCGGTCATCCAGAAGTTTGCAAAAGGTTGGCTGGCCAGGCTGCGTTACAGACGTACACTGGCGGCCATCATCCTTCTGCAGAGCTGTGTACGTCGCATCAGGGCCAAGAAAGAATTAAAGAAGCTAAAAGTGGAGGCGCGCTCTGTGGAGCACTTCAAGAAGCTCAACATTGGCATGGAAAACAAGATTATTGAGTTACAACAGAAAATAAATGAGCAGGTGTGTATTGTGAGAGTGTGGGCGTCTAGTTTTATCTGTGTTAGGTAACTGTTTGCCTTTAAATAGAAAAAAATACTGTTGCTGGCAGTTGTATCACATGCAGAGCATGTGTGTGTGTGTATCTCCCCTGCAGCATAAAGAAAACAGAGAGCTCAGCGAGAGGTTGAGTACTGTGGAGAAGACCCACATGGATAGAGAGAAACAGAGCAGAGAGATCGAAAACCTCCGTAGATCAGAGCAGGAGGCCAGAGCCAAAGCAGACACGCTTCCCTCGCTGCTGGAGCAGCTCTCGTTCCTTCAAGACGAACTGGAAAACACCCGCAGAGAGAAAAACGACCTGGAAGGCCAGACAAAGGTCTATAAGGAGCAGATACAACAGGTAGGCCTACTCCACAGTTGATGAAATCAATCCAACTTGACTGCTTGGCAACTTGACTAGAATTTTCTACATGATTCTCTTTCTTTAATTACCCGCAGTAGTAATTGTTGGGATTAATGACACAGCATTGATGGAGATACAAATATTTTTTTCAATGAAATTTAATTTAATTCATATTGTGTTCCACACCCCTGAACTCTTCCTACAACAAGCTGTACAACAGAGTTTTCGTATTGCTCAAATTGAAGATTTTTTTTTTTTTTCTCTTGATGAGTATTATTTGGTAAGGCTTTAGGTTTCCATAAACCGGCTATGGTGTCCTGTGGAGGACAATGGTAGAATTTACTTGGCAGCATTTCAATTACAAAAGATCGAAATTAAATTCAAAATGGGAACTTTGGGGAATTGTAATAACTTAGTAGCTTAGTTTGCTTTGCTTCTGTTAGTTTCTAAAACCTGAATGAAATCCAATGAAAACGAATAATAACTAGGAACACATGATTTTTGCCTCATCTCCAAATCAGGTGATAGAAGAGCTTAATATGAAGAACAGCTTGTTGAACACAGAGAAAGATCAACTGAACACAGTAATCCTTGAACAAGCCCAACAGTTAACAGGTACTGAGCAGTTTACCTCAGAGCTTTACAGTCCCCCAGTAATGGCTAAATTCACACTGAATAATAAAACCTTTTGTTTTAGAGATAAAAACCAAGATTGAGAATACAAAGCAGCTGGAGAAGGACTTATCTGAAGAACGCTCTCGCTACCAAAGTTTGCTGAGTGAACACCTGGATCTGGAGGAGCGGCACAGAGACCTGAAAGACGAGATGAATCTTGTGAGGAACTTATTTTGGCTTCACTTAAGTTTTCAGGTGGCGAGAAGTTCACTAGCTATACAGAACTCTTTTACTGTACATGGCCACACTGGCTTACAGAGCAGACTGAAACCAGTTTCCAGTAAAATGCTACAGGACATCAGTGTTGACAATACGTGCTTGTATTCTCACTGTCCTTTTCTGATTTTGTCACACCTAAGCAGAGCTCAAGCAAATCTGGTCCCACGGGGACAGACTCCAACTACAGCATTAACTCGTCTGAATATAGTCAGAGCTTAGGCTATTCTGAGGGAGAAGACAGCTCTATACAAACAGAGGTAATGTTAAACTACACTGTTTTATGGTACATTTTCTGAATTGCCTGAATATAACCCTCTTCCCAAGATATAGCTTTGATATTTGGTTTGCTGTTGATGAAACATAGTGCGTTCTTGAGCTGTGTTAGTTTTTGCATTGAGTAATTTGCAGAACACCTACAGGAAAGTGGACACGAATTCCTTGAAACAGCTGTGGGAGGACTGTTTGTTCTTCTCTGTTATAATTCTATTAATGCAGCATTTTAATTAGCTTGGAAAGAGATGAGTCATCCGATGATTGTTTTGTTTTGCTAGGATGAGACCCAGTCCACAGTGGAGCTGCCTGTCCTTCTGAAGCTCCAGAGAAGAATGAAAGAACTGGACCAGGACAAACAGTCACTGTTGCAACAACTGGATAAGAGAGAAGAAGCCCAACAAGAAAAGGCGAAAGTATGCACTGAAACACTAGCTGTGTTTCTTAATAGTGAAATGAAGCATTAATAAACAAATAGATACGTTTGTATCGGTAAGCTTTTGGTTGGTATTTGTGGTTAAATGGTTAATATTTACTTTATGTGTACATTTTTCTTAAAAGGAGGCAGAGGAGCAGAAAACTGTTGGCAGGGCAGAGCTGGACTTGGAAAAACTGAAGGTATGACTTGGTTAGATACTTCAGGGGGTAGAGTTGTTCCAACATCCTAAAAGGAGATGTCTACCATAAATCATCCTGTTAGTTGAGACTGTTGTCTGGGATGTGATTTGTTTGTTTCTCAAAATCTCTTAATGCAGTGTCAAGAACTGGAATCTGAGAACAAGAAGTTGAAGCAGGATCTAAATGAACTGCGAAGGTCTCTGACCAATGAGAAGAGTGAGTTGTTGCCTCCTGCCCCTGGTTCTCTGCCCTACAAAACGCTACTGGAACAGCTCAACTCCTCCAATGAGGAGTTGGAGATGCGAAAAGAGGAAGTGATGCTTCTCCGGTCACATATGGTCCGCCAAGAGGCTCTTAAACATAAGGTGAGAAACTACACTTATTATTCTCATTTTATAGTGAGACTGTTTCTATAATAATATTCAGTATTTTAAATTAGACAAAACAATGGAAACCGTTTTCCCATGTGAACTATAGGACTCGGCACTGGGAGGAAGTGTGAAATTAGATCTCACTGAAATTCCCTCATTTCAAGATGTTGACAGGTAAGGCCACTTAGCTCCATTCTGGTCTAAATTTTAGTTTAACTCTATCACCAGGAATGTGTCATCTTCATTTTCTGATACTCCTCCTCAGATCCACTGACGTCCATACTCTGAATGAAGATGGAGAGCTATGGCTTGCTTATGAAGGCTTGAAAGAAACCAATAGGTAATGATAATGTTATAAACTGTACTGTTTTAGTGAATTCAAGCACTTTCATCTCATATTGAATGCTATTCTCTAGGCTTCTGGAGTCCCAGATGCAAGAGCAGGAACATGTTCACAATAAAACGTATAGGACGCTGCTCGAAGAGGTGAACAAGTTAAAGGAAGAAAAGGAGCAGCAGCGAAAGCTGTTAGCTCAGAGCCTCCTTCTGCCTGAAGATGCACGGGTTGAGATGAGCCTGAAGCATGAGATTACACGGCTTACGAATGAGAATCTGGTGGGTCTGCTCACTGGCTGTTCAGATTGCCATATACTGTATGTCACAACAAGAAATAGTTTAAGAGGCAAAACTAATTTTCACCATGTTGCTCTTTGCAGTTGGTTTTCATGGTTTTAAACATTGACAGTTCTGGGCTGTGTATTCAGGTTTTGTTTTCTCTCACACTGATGTAATATGTTTGAATCATTTTAGGAACTCCTGGAGCAGCAAGACAAACAAGATAAAACCCTACGCAAGTTGAAAAAACAACTTAAATTGTATATGAAAAAAGTTGAAGATTTTGAAGGTAATCAAATGATTCACTGTGTTCTTACGTTTTATTGATATTAACACAACATTATTCCTATCATTGATGCTATCACATCCTTTCTGTGTTTAGCGAGCATTCAGCAAAAGAATAATGCCTCCTTGATGAACGCTCCTGTCAGAGCAGTTAATATCACCCGCAAGGAGAAAGAGTACCACGGCATGTTGGAGTACAAGAAAGGCGACGAGAGCCGCTTACTTAAGAATCTGGTCCTAGGTATGTTAAACCTGTTTTGCCTAAGCTAATAATTTTCTTAACTCTTTTAGAATTGCATGCAAATGTTTTTCAGGAATAGAGGACACTGAGTATTTTGCTTGAAATGTTTGTGATCTCAGATCTGAAACCTCGTGGTGTAGCAGTCAGTTTCACTCCCGGGCTTCCAGCCTACATCATCTTCATGTGCATTCGATATGCGGACCGTGAGAATGATGATCTGAGAGTCACCACTCTGCTCAATTCCACCATCACCAGCATCAAAGGGGTCATTAAGGTGCAGTGTATATATCTTTAATCTCTTCAAATTGAGTGATACATTTATTGTGAATTCATTTTTGCAGTGTTTCTACAGAAAAGAGGAAAAGATTTTGAAGTGGTGTCTTTCTGGCTGGCCAACACATGTCGGTTAATGCACTGTCTGAAGCAGTACAGTGGAGACAAGGTAAAATGGAGAATGGTTTGATGTTTATGGTTACAGCTGTAATTGTTCTTGACTTAACCCTGGATGTCTGTGTGACCTCTGATTACTGTAGGGCTTCATGGCACACAACACTCCTAAGCAAAATGAGCACTGCCTAAGCAACTTTGAACTGTCAGAGTATCAGCAGGTTATTAGTGATCTAGCTATCCAAATCTACCGCCAGCTTATCAAATGCATGGAGGACATTCTGCAGCCCATAATAGGTGATGAGACATAATCTCAATTTACATAGTAACAAATATCATGTTCTTCAGAAATTTGCACATAACAGAGCAGAATTATTATTCATATTTTTTATCTCCCTAATTTGTATGTTACATGTAGTGGGAAGCATGCTGGAGCATGAGACAGTCCACAGTGTTTTAGGGTCCAAACCAACAGGCCTGAGGAAGAGAAGCACCAGTTTCTCAGAGGAAGGGGCTGTGACAGTGGAAGTACTCCTGCAGCGTCTCAGCCTCTTCCACTCCACCATGAGTCAGCATGGGATGGATTCAGACATTGTTAAGCAGGTAGTCAGGCAGCAGTTTTACATCATCTGTGCGGTCACCCTCAACCACCTGCTGCTGCGAAAGGACATGTGCTCCTGGAGCAAAGGCCTGCAGATCAGGTAAAGCAAGGATCATACATTGACCATGAAATTGTACTGAAAGTAATGAAATTAGAGGAAGAAGAGTATGGATTAGAATTATTGCTCTTTGCTTACATGAGGCAAGCATTCTCAGATTTCTAGTGGTCTGTTTATTGTAAAACATGTAGGACACATCATTAGTCTTGTTTTTAAACCATGATTTCCCACTCAAGTTTCTATTTTTACATAAAATTAGTGTAATATTGAAATGGCAGGCAACATGCATGTGTATATCCACATTTCAGTTTCATAACAGAATTGATGATGGGGGGCGGAACCTGTAGTCTGATCTGTTTCCCCTATGCCTCTGGCTCCAGGTACAATGTTTGGCAGTTGGAGGAGTGGCTGGCAGAGAAGCAGCTGGCAGACTGTGGGGCCAAGGAGACTCTGGAGCCACTTGTACAGGCTGCACAGCTTCTGCAGATCAAGAAGAAGACAGAGGCAGATGCCCAGGCTATATGCTCCATGTGTACTGCCCTCACCACAGCACAGGTCCATCATCAGTAAAAGTTCAGCCATCTTCATCTGTAGTAATATTTTAATAGTACTTTGATCATATTTGTTTGTTTTGACAGATTATAAAAGTGCTGACCTTGTACACTCCAGTGATCGAATTTGAAGAGCGAGTGTCAACCACTTTCATCACATTTATTAAAGTGAGTAGCTGGAAAGTTAAGTCAGTGTTGGCAATAATGCAGTGCCCTTTTATATTCAGTCTTGTGTTTTATAATACTATTTTCATCTTATTTTACTATGTCCTTTTATATTTTTAGAACCTTTTGAAAGATAGTGGTGAGTCATCTACTTTGATGATGGATGCCAAGAAGATCTTCTGTGTCACCTTCCCCTACACACCCTCTCCTGTGGCTCTGGAGACCATCCAGATCCCTGCTAGCCTTAATCTCGGCTTCCTCACTCGCATCTAGATCAGTGACCTCTGACGCTTACACTTCAGTCTCTGAAATCTGTTTACTGGAGTAAAAATGTCTAAGACAGTTTTTCACCAAAGTTTGTACCCGATGTTTTCACTGTTACTGATTTCTGTGGTAGTGCAGCACAATAAGGAAAGTTTTCTTACATGCATTAGTGTTTCAGCCAAACAGTAATAACTATATAAACTATAAAATATGCACAGTGAATATGTAAAACTGTCTTTTAAAGGTTGTCTCTTACTGCACTTAATGGTTTGTACAGGTGTTACTGCTGTCTTAATTCGTGCATTTATGATTTTCCTACTGCTTTCTAAAGCCAAGTAAGGTCATTTGACCTTTTACAATAGAAAAACTTGCAATTATTAATTTGAGTGCTTGCACGGAGAGAGTTTGAAAAATTAGCATCCTTGAGAAATTTTAACATATTTTGCAATGTCACATGCTCATTTAAATGTTGAAAGACAGAGATAAGCTTCAGGGGCTCTGGTTTTTGTCTGTAACTTTGTGTTTGTAACTACTTACATCAAGTGATGGGGTTTATGTCAAGGTGTAGGAACAGAAAATGATTCAAGTATGTATTTAATGCAGTTGAACATATTGAAGGCTGACTTTTCAGTAAGATGGTTTGACATGCTTTAAAACTGCATAAAGGGTTTATATCATTTCAGGTGAGTCACCACAGAGCCCCCAAGAAAATAGCAAATACTTTAATTGTGCTTAGTATTTCTCTGTCCTGATGCTGACACATTCACTGTTCTGATGCATAACTAATAATTGTAATAAGGTGTAAATTTGTATTTAACAGTAGACATCTTGCATTGAATAGCTATAACCAAATAGGGATGCACACTCCATCTTATTTAGGAGCAGTACTGGAGACTGGATTTGATCCAAAAGACTTATAAACAGCTCTGTATGAGTGCTTGAAATACAAAAGTTGGGTAATCTTGGAGTGTAAAAATGTACTGAACTGATGGAACTAAGTCTTGTCAACCAGTTTATGTAATATCTGCTGTTAAACTATGTTTGTCTTTTACTTTTCTCAAGTTCACTATTGCTCAGTATTTGGAAATGCCTAACACCTGAAAAAGGTCTAACATGTCTTAAACCTCTAAACTGTGCACACCAACGATGAGTTCGTTTCCTTGTTAAAGAGTTTATGTAAAACTCAAGTATTCTCAGTTGAGCATGTGCACTGATAGCGTGAGTCAAGTTGGTATAAGGTGGTGAAATATTTACTTCTTATCATTTTTGCTTAACTACCCAAAGCAGCGTCTGACAGGGTGAGCTGGCTGCGATCTGTATCCGGTTTCTTTTATTGTAAGAATCCTTGAGCAAACGAGCACACCCACACTGTCAAGCCACTGTCACAAGATGGGAAGGCGGAGTCATCCAGTCAAATTCCACGACAGGTGCGCGACAAGTCAATTAGTAAGAGTGGAGACAAACGTGGAGCATTAGCCATGGGGCTTTCAGAATAAAAGCCCTAGCTCTGCCATTTTTATGTGAGATTAGCGAAACAGCCTTGGTTCCCAGCCTTTATTTGTGACCCCACGTAATAAATTATGGCCTTTTGAGTTATAGACGGTTAAACCAAAGTTTCGCTGTCAGATTATCTCATTTGAGGAATTTTAGAAGCCAGGAGAAGTGAAAGTTTTAACTACTATATAAGAAAAAAGGCAAAGATTTATAGTTATTAAATAAACATAGTTTTGTTTAACACTGGTGTTTTATTTCTTAAACCTGTGAACCCTCAAATTCATACCCATGCTTTACAGATCAGTATTATTAATGGTACCAAAAATTGAGTCCAGTGAAATAGCCATTAGAAAATAAATATTTGGCCTATTTGTAATAATAGCAATGTGACTACACATGAATAGCTTTAATCATATTCATTTATAAATGAGTAATATATAGGACTGGTACAATTAATAGCATTTAAGAGATATGTTGTAAACCATTGGTTAAAGTTTAATTACGGTTGAGTATTATTTTGAAAATTACGATCGGAAAAGAGATGTAATTTGTACAACCTGCCTTTGGTCACTGGCATTGTTGTACGGCGCAGGTAGGAACTTCGTTGGTAACCTGGAAAGTACTGTGATACAACTGGTGCTAAACAAATATAGAGACAAGTGAACTTACAATAATAATGCATCAGTATGGCTTTGTTGGTACTGTACACCGAGGTAAGAAAAACACTTTCTGTTGTTACTACAACAATAATATTTCCATACTGACAACTTGCTGAGACATATGGAAACTTTGTCACTGCTGAAGCTGTACCCAGTGGAATTTAAGATCTAAATGCTTAACTGTTAACTCTAAATAAACGTTTAAAATGTAAATCTTTATAATTTTACAACAGAGGATGCAAATTATTATATCAGGAAAAAAGGGGTCTTCCTAGTTAATGTTTACATTTATGGTGTTACATAGAATATTTCAGAAAGTATTGCTTACTTGTAACCTGCACTCTTGGAATATTCTTTCTTAGTACAACAGAGTCTGGATTCAAGATGCAGAACATGTGTGGAAATCAGCCGAGATTACGAAAGATTTTCATTTGGGAGATAATATTCTTGAATTGCTTCTTGAAGATGGCACTGTAAGTAAAATGTGGCTAATAAGGCCTTCACATGGTGGATTTATGAAGGTGAGAAGCAACATCTGATCTGATTCATAACTTGTCACTGTGAAAGGAACACTACTACCCTGTTGACCCATCAAACCCACAACTCCCTCCTCTTCGCAATCCGGACATTTTGGTTGGGGAGAATGACCTCACAGCTCTCAGCTACTTGCATGAACCTGCAGTCCTGCACAACCTCAAAGTGCGATTTGTGGAGTCCAGGATCATCTATACCTACTGTGGTACTGTCAAGTAATATCTAAACACTGAAGTGCAAGTTGTGAGCTCTTTGTGCTTTTGGCTCAGCCTGTGCCATTTCCTCATTTCCAGGTATTATACTGGTGGCTGTAAATCCATACAAACAGCTCCCTATCTATGGAGATGCAATCATTCATGCCTACTCAGGCCAGAACATGGGAGACATGGACCCTCATATATTTGCTGTGGCAGAGGAGGCTTACAAACAGATGGCCAGGTAAACGAGAGCTCAGAGAGCCGCAGAGAGTACAATATGCCGTGTAAATTTAACAGTGCATTGCACATTTTCCTTCCTCAGAAACAACAAGAACCAGTCGATCATTGTCAGTGGTGAATCTGGAGCTGGTAAAACAGTGTCTGCTCGGTATGCTATGAGGTACTTTGCTGTTGTAAGTAAATCTGGCAGTAAGACTCGAGTTGAAGACAAAGTCCTGGCATCCAATCCAGTAACAGAGGTATGATTTGACTAGATCTGGTGTTCTACTCACCAGACAACATGTAGCTGTTGTTGCCACTGAGCTCTCGCATTAGTTGATGTTACAGCACTGTGACAACATTAAACTAACTGCCAGTGTTATGCATGCATTGTTCAATTAAGATAACTAATTTCTCTAATAAATGGAAAAGGTCTAAAGGACTTGGTTTTCCTTCAGGCAATAGGAAATGCAAAAACCATAAGAAATGACAACAGCAGCCGGTTTGGCAAATACACTGAGATCAGCTTTGACAAGAGGTACCGAATCATTGGAGCAAACATGAGAACTTACCTCTTGGAAAAATCCAGAGTTGTTTTTCAGGTAACGTGTGAGATGTGGAGGCTTATGAGTGTTTTTGTTTTATATCTGATATGTAATGATGGATTCCCTATTTTTCTTATTTCAGGCAGACAACGAGCGAAATTATCACATTTTCTATCAGATGTGTTCCTGTGCTCACCTGCCCGAGTTCAAGAACCTAAGACTGTGTGAGTGTCAATACTGAGTGTGTTTGGTGTTTAAACCTGCACCGAATAAATATTCAGGTCTTCACTAAAACTATATACATTTATTGTGTGATTACATTATCATAGGTGGGCTTACATAATAATACATTGTTTTTTACTTGCAGTGAGTGCAGATAACTTCCAGTATACCTCCTTGGCTGGTGATGTCACTATAGAAGGCGTAGATGACAAGAAAGGCATGGAAGAGACTCTGCGGACCTTCTCATTGCTGGGTAAAAAGCTGTAAAATACTGTGACATTGCTCTTAGTGTGACTGTTCTGATCATTTTGCCCTTCTCTCCGTGATACTCCAGGGTTGAAGGAGGACTTTCAGTCAGATGTTTTCAAAGTTTTGGCAGCCATTCTGCATTTGGGAAATGTGGAAATCAGACACTCGGGAGATGACAAATCATCAGTTCCAGTGAGTCTTAACTCAACAAGCCTTAAACAGCTTTTTTCTGTTCAAGCTTAGGTCGTCAAACATTAACCAGGTTAAATACAAAATGTGATTTGTCTATCTTCCAGCCCAGTGACCCACACCTTGCAGTGTTCTGTGAGTTGCTGGGTGTGAACACAGAGAGGTTGGTGCGTTGGCTGTGCCATCGGAGGATCGTTCTGGTGGCTGAAACAGTGGTGAAGCCGGTGTCCAAGGAGCGTGCAGTAAATGCCAGAGATGCTCTAGCCAAGCAGATCTATGCCCATCTCTTTGACTGTATTATTAACAGGATAAACACAGCACTAAAGGTTCCAGGAAAGCAACATGCTTTCATTGGTGTTTTGGACATTTATGGGTAATGCAGATACAACATATTTCCTTCTAGTATTTGACATATTCTAATTTCTTTAGTTAACATTTTTGACCTGAACTTGATGTTTTTTTGTCCTCAGCTTTGAAACATTTGACATCAACAGCTTTGAACAGTTTTGTATCAACTATGCAAATGAAAAGCTTCAGCAGCAGTTTAACCTGGTATACATCATCATTATACCTGGTTATTTCAGAGTACTGCATGTACCCCTTTATCAGCTCAGAGGATTATTCTCTTGTCTTTGTTATATTCAATAAGCACGTGTTCAAGCTAGAGCAGGAGGAGTACATGAAAGAGGACATCCCATGGACGCTGATAGATTTCTATGACAACCAGCCGGTCATTGACCTGATTGAAGCAAAGATGGGAATCCTTGACTTGCTTGATGAAGAATGTTTGGTAAGACTGAACAAATGTGATGTGACATGACATTTTTCTTTTCTCTGATTGTGTTTTAATCACCTCTGTTTCACACTGTATATCCCCTTACTTTACAGTTTCCTCAGGGCACTGATCAGAGTTGGCTGCAAAAGTTGTACAACTACTTAGATGCCAGTCCTCTATTTGAGAAGCCGAGGTTATCAAATGAGGCATTTGTGATACAACACTTTGCAGACAAGGTGAAGTCCCCAAAGCTAAATTTGAAACACAAAAATGACTCTTACTGTTATTAATAATTAATCTGGTTGGATTCCTAGCAGATATACTTTTTAAACCATGTCAGTGTGTTTCCCTTATCAGGTTGAATATCAGTGCAGGGGCTTTCTTGAGAAGAATAGAGACGCTCTCTATGAAGAACTGGTTGAGATTATGAGAGTCAGTAAGGTAATCAACTGACCTGCTTTTACAGCTTTTTAGTTTTTTTTTTAACACAACTATGGTCACAAAAACAAAAATGTTTGTCTGTTATGAAAGATTTGTCCTTAACATCTCTCTCCTGCTTGCAACTGTTATCAGTTTCCTTTTCTGGCCAGCTTTTTCCAAGGGGAGGAACAAAGCACCGTGACCAGTAAAGGTGTCAAAGTGAGGCCTGCTAGGCCTGGAGTGAAACCAGCCAATAAACAGCTGAGGACTTCTGTGGGAAATAAGGTGAGAATGTTTACTCTCACTGCTCACTGGAGATTATAAAAGCACCACTCCAGTATTTGCAGGTGTGAGTCTGTATATGACTCTCGTCATTCTTTCTCATGAACTGTGTGATTCAATGTAGTTCTGCCGCTCCCTGTCATTACTGATGGAAACACTGAACGCTACCACACCTCACTATGTACGCTGCATTAAGCCAAATGATGAAAAGCTCCCATTTGAGTGAGTACTTTTGAGTCTGTGATTAAAATAATTCACACTTTATTTTCCTGAATAATGAGCACATGTGTAATTTTGGTTTAAGTGAGTGCTTTCTCGTGTTTTAAGATATGACTCCAGGAGGGTTGTGCAGCAGCTGCGAGCCTGTGGAGTCCTTGAAACTATTCGTATCAGTGCAGAGAGCTATCCATCCAGGTGATTCTCTGTTAATTGACTCTATACTTGCCAATAGCTGAATCAGTAATATTCGCGTCTTTCTGTGGGTGTGTTGTACTGACTTATGTGCTTTTTGTTTGCAGGTGGACATACATTGAATTTTACAGCCGATACAGTATCCTAATGTCCCATGAGGAGGGGGACCTCAATGACAAGAAACAGACCTGCAAAAATGTGCTTCAGCGGTTGATTCAGGTTAGCTGCCTCCAGGGGCAGATCTAGAAATTTTTGGGTGGGGTGGCCAGGCTGGGGCACAGACGCAGAGTGGGGTGGCACATTTGAAATATATGTAAAGAATAAATTGAACCACTAGTTCTGAGATAATAAACCATACATTATTAAGAATCTAGCTGTTTATTTTGTTTAAAAATGAGACACACACAGTGTTTTCTTTAGTTAACTTTGGCTGCATTCCTTATTTACTCCTGGCTGGGGACATCGCTGCTGTACAAGGATCAGTAACACCCCTGGCCAACCCCTGGATCCACCCATGGCTATGTCACATGGTGCCTTAAATACAATGTTGTGTCATTATTGTCACTTTGGCCTCCAGGACTCCAACCAGTATAAGTTTGGTCGGACAAAGATCTTCTTTCGAGCTGGTCAGGTAGCTTATCTAGAGAAGCTGCGTCTGGACCGACTGCGAGGAGCCTGCGTAACCATCCAGAAACATGTCCGTGGATGGAGCCAGAGGAGGAGGTACTTGCGCATGAGAGAGGCTGCCATCATCCTGCAACAGTACATCCGTAGAAAGAAGGCAATCCGGTTAGAGATGCTCATTAATAGTGTTGTTGTTCTACATCACCTGTAGTATCTATCTGGTTTTTTATATTTACATCTACTTATTTTGTTTGTAAACCTACAGTAAAGCAGTGAGTGCTGAAACACTCACTGCTTTACTGAAGAAAGGCTGGGCAGCAATGGTGATCCAGAGGCACTGGAGAGGCTACCGCATGAGACAGATCTACCAGCTAGTTCGTCTGGCCTCCATCACCATCCAGGCCTTCACACGCGGTTGGATGGCCCGTAAACAGTACAAGAAGGTCACTAACTGGAGGATCATTAATTATTCATCTGTATCCTTTATTATGGTGTGAAGATATAAAATGTCATCTCATGAGATTTATGCCCTTTATGTTATCTGTCAGATGATGAAGGAGCACAAAGCCCTGGTTCTCCAAAAGTATGCCAGAGCATGGCTCGTTCGACGGCGATTTCAAACCATGCGTCGGCTGGTGCTTAATGTCCAGCTGTCCTACAGGGTGCAGCAGCTCAGGAAGAAAATCGAAGAGCAGGTAGAGACACTTCCAAAGTCATTTCAGCTGCGGCTTTAATATAGACGTCGTATATAAATCCTGTAACCTTACAGAATAAGGAAAACTGTGGACTGGTGGAAAGATTCACCAGCTTGGCCAACACCCATTCTCAAACCATGGACAGACTTCAGGGTTTGGAGGTACAGCTGGAAAAATCAAACAACCAGAAAGCATCTCTGGAGGCAAGAGAGAAGAAAGCGAAAGAAGATGCTCATCAGGTCAGTGTTGAAGTTAATCCTAAATAGTTAATACAGTTGTTAAAGTCCTTGTGGCTTTCTGTTTATTTGATGGTGTGTAGATTTCATGAGCTTTTTAAAAACATACTTTTATTCTTGCTCCAGACAATTGCACAGCTTCAAAGGGAAATAGAAACATTAACCCTTGAAAAACAGAACCTGGAGAAACAGTTTGCAGCTTCCATCAAAGAGGCTAAAGGTAATAGAAGTAGAGCTTGCAAGGTATGCCTCTCATATTGTAATATGTACCAAATTTATGACTGGCTTTACACTTACAGAGAACTTTGATCAAATAAAGAGGAATCTTTTAGACGAGAAAGAAAATGAAACAAGACTTAAAAAGTAAGTAATGAAAATGTGCACTCAACCTCCTTTACAGCATTAAGGAAGTATTTCTTTCAGCTAAATGCAAATTTTAGCTCAAACTCTTCAGTTATTCATATTGTTCATGAAAGTATTTTTGGCAGAATTGCAGAGAACAACATTGTGATACAGAGACAGGACCATGAGAAGGAGGCAGGAACTCTCAAAGAGGAGATTAAGAGATTGAAAGAAGAGAGAGCCAATCTTCACAGAAAGCTAGAGGAGGGGGGGCAGGTGAACTCTGACCTGCAGGAACAAGTCATCCAGCTCACCAAGCACGTCAAGGTCATTCCTGAGCTGCGCAGAGATCTGAGCAACTTGCAAAATCAGAGGAATGACATGAACCGAAAGATGAAGCAGCAGTCTGAACAAGCAAGAGGTACAGACTTTTTGTAATGTAAAATCAGTTCCTTATGTTAATACATAAATGAAGATAGCATTTTTTATGAACCTCTAATATTTTTCTATCTTTCTTTAGCTAAAATGAACGAGATTGTGAGACAACTTCTTGGTGGTGTTGTTGCGGAGCAGGTTCTTTTGGGGTAATCTAAATATTTTCAGTGTTCCTTTTCTCTCACATGGTTGTTCCCCATGTAATCCAGCAGTAAGTCTCACACAATGTTTCTCTGAAGGTTAACTCCAGATGACTCTGAGAAGATTGATGAAGTGGAAGATATGCTGGGATCCTTTGAAAGCCTACAAAAAGCTAGCAGGTCTACATTTTTACAGAAATCATTCCTCATAATATCAGTTGTAATAGGTTTTGTATCTGTGTGTCAAACATGCAAACACTCGACCCTGTTATTCACAATTCTACTTTTGATGGCAGAATACTGGAAAACCACCAGAAGGAGCAGAAAGACAGCTATGATACCCAAGTGGAGGGCTTCAAATTAAAAATGGACCATCTTCAAGAGGAGAACAGCAGGTTGCAAACGCTGTTCCAGGAGAAAAGTAATGTCGCTGAGAATATTCGCCAAGAAGTGTCCAGGCTCAGCAGTGAGAACTCGGTGCATTATTTAATTTTTGAATCCATATTTCATTTTGTTGGATAGATGAGGTGCAGTACATATTATGATTTGTCGTTTCCTTTATTTAACATGATCCACAGGTTATACCTGAACTGAAACTGCAGGTTTCAGAGCTGCAGAGACAAAGCCATGAATTGGAGATCCAAGTAATAGAGCAGAAGAGAGAATTAGCAGGTTGATATGATTTTCTTTTTCTTTTTTTGTCCAAGAATTTAATTATAAAGCTCTTTTACAGCTGAATGTTCTACTTGAGGGTGGTATGGTGGCGCAGTAGTTAGTACTGGTACCTCACAATAAGGAGGTTCCATGTTCAAGACCTGGGCTTTGTATGTTCTCCAAGTGTCTGTGTGGGCTCTCTAGCTTCCTTCCAAAGACGTGCAGCTTATGCTGATTGTTGACTCTCAATTGCCTGTAGGTGTGGTTGTTTGTCTTTAAGTGTCAGCCCTGTGATAGACTGGCGACCTTGTCCAGGGTGTAACCCACCTCTTGCCCAATGTCAGCTGGGATTCGTGTCCATCTTCAGGATGAGTGATATAGATAATGGATGTTCTAAATATTACTTTGTTAATTTTTTTTGTCTGATTTATTTAAAGAAAAGACTGAGGAGATCACCAACATTCTTCAAGGGAAGATTGAAGAAGAGAGAGCACAGCGCAGGTAAAATACTCAGAGTGGAGTCTGTTTCTTGACCGAGGTTGGGATAGCCATTTCTGAGTCTGTTTTTTTATTAGGCTCTTTGAGGGAAAAGCTGAAGAGCTGGAGGAGATAAGGAGGGACCTTCAAGACCGAGTAGAGGAGCTTGAAGAGGAGAATGATCACTTGAAGAGACAGCAGCTAATGGAGAGCGAGGCCAAGAGAAAACTGAGACAGGAGACTTCACGGTTAACAGCTGAGAACATGGTATACATGGATAAGTAGATTAATTACAGTATGAATGTGTGAATTCATGTCTAGTCAGTAAACAGGCTCTATTTTTCATCCAGGACTTTGAAGAGCAGCTCGACCAGAAAGACAGATTAATAAAGAAACTCCAGTATCAAATAAAGAGCCTTGAAGCATCACAGAAAGGTATGGTTGTAGGGTTGTGGCTTGTACACGTTAATTGTCACATACATCTAACTACTCCACGCTAATGCTTCGTTGTTTTTCACACAGCCAAGTCTACGCCCTCTGTTCCCAAAGATTATCTTGGCATGTTGGAGTACAAGAGAGAGGACGAACCCAGGCTCATTCAAAACATCATTCTTGGTATTCTTCCTCTGTACTAATAATATAGTCAGATTAAAGTCTGTTATGTGAGTTTATGTGCCTTTCTCCCATTGCTGGCATAGTCTTGTTCCTCTCTTAACTGAGAAGGAATAAACATATAGAAATCACAATAACTGAATGAATGAATAAAGTAATGTTCATCCTACAAACATGTGACAAACTGTCCACAGACCTGAAGCCCAGAGGTGTGGTGGTGAGCATGATCCCTGGTCTGCCAGCTTACGTCCTCTTTATGTGTGTCCGCCATGCTGACTACCTGAACGATGAAGCCAAACTCAAGTCTCTTATGAATGCAATCATCGGTGGTGTCAAAAAGGTTATCATGGTGAGGTTGATTATAAGTCTGTTAGCCTGTATGTCTACTGTAGATCTACTAAATGAAGAGGAAGCTTTTACTCATGACCACATAGCCTGTAGGTTGGCAGCAGCTTAGTTTATTCTGGTAATTTGACTTTGAAATACTGTTGAGAATGATAAAAAAGCAACAAGAGTAAAATTAAAAGTAAAAGTAAACTTTACAAGTGGCATAAATAAAATGAAATGACACCTCTGTGTAGAATTGTAAGAGTTGCTGGAAATGAATAAAAACAAAACACGGCTGTCACGTTTCTGTTTCAGAGTCACCCCAAAGACTTTGAGTTGCTGTCCTTCTGGCTCTCTAACATGTACCAGCTGCTCAACTGCCTGAAGCAGTACAGTGGGGAAGAGGTACAGATTTACTGGATTTATCCCTCGTGGCACTTTATGCTTTTTGTCTGTCCTATTCTGTGGCATGTTTTGACTTTTTTTTGTTGTTATTTTTGATGTCTGTTCACAAAAGGAGTTCATGAAACAAAGTACTCCTCGCCAAAAAAAGAACTGTTTGCAGAAGTTTGATTTGTCAGAACACAGGCAGATCCTCAGTGATCTGGCCATCCACATCTACCACCAGTTTATTACAGTCATGGAAAAGACCCTCACTCCTGCGATTGGTATTTTACAGAACACAGTTGATTATTGTTGGATACAAATTGTTGGTAACCTTTTTAAGCATCCTAAAATGTGCTTCTTTATTTTTCATGACCAACAGTACCCGGCATGTTGGAGCATGAGAGTTTACAGGGGATTTCAAGCATGAAGCCAACAGGCTTCAGGAAACGTTCCAATAGCATCTACGAGGAATCAGAGACCTACACCATCTCCTCCATTATTCAACAGCTCAGTGTCTTCCACTTAACCATGATGCAGCATGGCATGGAGCAGGGCCTCATCAAACAGGCTGTTAAACAACTGTTCTTCCTAGTGTGCGCGACCACCCTCAACAGCATCATGCTCCGCAAAGATATGTGTTCCTGCAGGAAGGGAATGCAAATCCGGTTTGTGGTTGAGGTTGCAATATTTGAATTAAGGAGTATTTTTGGCAGAAAAAAAGCTTAGTGTCATAGTGTCTTTGTTCCTTTAGATGTAACATCAGTTACCTGGAGGAGTGGCTGAAGGAGAAGGAACTTCAAAGCTCTAATGCTATGGACACTCTAAAGCCGCTGAGCCAGGCTGCCTGGCTGCTGCAAGTCAGCAAGTCCACTGATGGCGATGCTGAGGAGATTACTGAAAAATGCACTGAACTAAACCCTGTTCAGGTACTTGGCCATATTGTACACATTAAGACAGTAGAAACTCCAGCTTCTCTCTATTGTAAACCAAAACATACATTTGAATTTTTTAGATTGTGAAGATTTTGAATTCGTATACACCTATTGATGATTTTGAAAAAAGGGTAATGTCATCATTTGTCCGCAAGGTTCACGTAAGTCCCGTTATTGATTTTCAAATTTTAATATATTGAGACTTTCCAGTTTAAAATATGCTGGATAGTTTTATGAAATACACGTTCACCTACCATATTGCACTTCACTACAAATGTCTGGCTCTTGTTTGCAGTCATTACTACAAGATCGTGAAGGGTCCACGCAGCTGATGCTGGATACAGATTATCGTTTCCAGGTCACATTTCCCTTCTGCCCGTCCTCACAGGCTCTAGAGCTGCTGCAGATCCCAAGCAGTCTTCATCTGGACTTTCTAACCAGGATCTGACACCTTTCATTCCTTATGATGGATATGGTTGTATCTTATTGTATATACATAAATATGTAAACCTATAAAAACAATCTAAACCACATATTTAAAATTCAGTGCTGTTGGCATTTTAAGAAAAACTGAGGTCATATCTCCAACTTCAGCCCCTCTCTCAATTTATTCAATCAAATATTTGTACTGAATTTTATTAGAGCTGCAAGGAATAGTCACATAATTGATTAGTTGGTCCAAATGTGTGGCAGCTATTTTGATAATTGCATTTCTACCAATTCTCTGGATTGGCAGTTTAATCTTTAATGAAAAAATCATCACAGCCCTAAATCTTATTTCCCAGCATCCAGGTCTAAATACTGTCAGCACCTCCTTTGTGCTGCTGTGACTAAAGATCTAGCGGGAAAGAATGAATCCTTCATTACTTTTTTGTTGTTGTTTTAAACATAGCGAATGCGTGTATATACTAGGTTGATAAAAGTCCTATAAATTCCCCAGACACTGAGGGCATGACTTCAGTGTTTGTAACGGTGTGTAAGTGAAAATGGACTCAGTGAAACAACAGTATTCTGCAAGGTCGATTAGAAAACTGTACTGTAAGAGATATTGAATATGAAAACATTTTTAATGATTCAATCAGTCAGAGAGCTGCCTCGGTTTTGTACCGGAGACAAATTGGTTGTGTGTGTGTGTAACATACTTGGCCAAAAAAGTGGTTATTTTTTATCATTGAAATAAATTATTTCATATGTAAAACGTTCCAGCGTGCCATGCTTATCTGTTACATTTCACAGTTCAGATAGAGAAACGGTATTGCGTTTTCCATGCCGGCAGCGTGAATATGCATTATTTAGCTGTAGTGAGGATGCAGCCCGTGTGGAGCAGCAGTATCTCCAGGATGCAGGCTCCTCCTCCTTTCTCCCCTGGAAACCGGAGGAGCATCTTCTCCCTGTGACGTCATGACAGCAGCATCCACTGCTAGCTCTGCTTTAAGCCTTTTCGCTGCGATCGCTGCCTGCACAAAGGAAATACTATATGAGATCCCCTGTACTCCCTGAAATGGCGACTCAGGAGGTACAGCTGAATGAAACTCTGGTTCATCTCAAAGAGGAGTCGGAGAATCTGAAGTCGAAACTGGAGGAGGAAAGAGCGAAGCTGCACGACGTCGAGCGTGAGTGCTGAAAATGGAGAGGCCTTGATCCATCCCTACGATTAGTGTGACAAGTAACATCAAATCTGTAAAAATAGCGTTAGGTTATTCTACGGGAGTTCAAATGTCGCCAGGTTTAAAGGATTGTGGATTTATCGAAGCTGATTATTGACCTGACTGACTTGACGATAACTCAGATCTGACAGCTGTTTGTTTGCCTCCTCATTCTATAGCCCAGTGCGTCCAGCAGAAATCCGTCGGTGTATTGTCCAATCATGTCTCACCAATATGGTTATATGGCATTAGAGATGTTAAATAATAAAAATGTGAAGTCTACAAACAGGCTATTTGTTATGCAGGTCTTATGAGCGATTTGAGGACATCACAGGTTAAAGAAAAGATTAATTTTCCTCCATGTAGCTTAGGCCTAGTTTGATCAGTATGGCTGCCAGGACTATTAAATGAAGGTCTATATGGTTCAAGTATTACTGTAATGTGCATTGTGTGTGTGTGTGTGTGTACAGTACATCAGGTGGCAGAGAAAGTGGAAGGTCTGGGTCAGTTTGTCATGAAGACCCGAAGAACTCTGAAGGGACATGGAAACAAAGTTCTGTGCATGGACTGGTGTAAGGACAAGAGGAGAATCGTCAGCTCTTCGCAGGTCACAACCTCTGAGTTGTATAGAATGTTACAGTTTAGTTTGTATAGGCAAATCATCTACAATAAATGTGTTTTACATTGTTCTAATCTGTTTGCAGGATGGAAAGGTTATCGTATGGGATGCTTTCACCACCAACAAGGTAACTTTTAGTGTATAATATTTTCAATATATAATATGTATGATCCCTTACACTACGCTCCTTGAACATACCTAAGATTGGTGGCTGAAACCTTTTGCTTTGTGACTTAAAAATGAAGCTATCAGCCAAATATGTACCTTAAATTGTGTGCACACGTGTTGCTCCTTCAAATAAATCAATATAATTTGTTCATAAACACTGGAATCCAGTGTTTTTAGCTTTTTGTGTGGGGTTGAAATGAATGCTTTCAATAAGTATATAATTCACTTTCTTTACTGTACCATGTAAGATCAAATTTGTGAGCTTTCATGGTTTTAACTGCAGTACAGAGACTGACTACAGGACAATCTAAAACTGAATGTCTACCAGCTGTGCTCTGAATATGCCTAATGAATCTGATTCATCTCACTGTTCCAGTGCAGCTCATGCAAGTTTGTCTTTTGATGTTTATTAGGAACATGCTGTGACAATGCCTTGCACCTGGGTGATGGCCTGTGCCTATGCCCCATCTGGCTGCGCTGTAGCCTGTGGGTGAGTGTCTTACTATCCATGATGATCCAAATGTGGTCCATTGTGTATTTGGGTTTATCTTCTGGGGTAAACTGGGGTTGCTTTCAATCACAGGGGCCTGGATAACAAATGCTCAGTGTATCCTCTGTCCCTGGACAAGAATGAGAACTTGGCAGCAAAGAAGAAGTCGGTGGCCATGCACACAAACTACCTGTCTGCCTGTAGCTTCACTAACTCTGATATGCAGGTGAGATTTCACAAAACCTTAAAGAAACAGGCTTATATATACATTAAAAAAACAGTGGTCACACATGTCATGTTTTGCTTGTGTTTTACCAACAATTTAGGCAAACACAGCTGTGTTTCTATTCATCACAATTTCTTTCTCATTATTAATAAGAAGTCACTGCCTTCTACAGATGGGTGACAAATTAAAGGAAAAATCTGGATAAATAAGTGGAGAAAAATAATGAATACAGATGCTGGCATTTTAGGTTCACTTGTCCCCTTAAGCCATCATTCCACTGCCACCGGGAGCTATATTGTACCTATACCGTGCCAGGGTTTTTGTGTTTCCTGTTTTAGAAGAGGACTGTGCCCAGACTGAAACCAAGCTAAAAAGCATGATATCTCGCCCTGTTCAAAAGCAGGTTCAACGTGTGATACTCTGCCCTCAACCCAGCTGTCTACGTCACTACACTCTGAATGGCAGAGAGAAAACTGGAGCAACAGGAAGTGTCTCAGCTGAGGAAAGAGACCCGCCCTCTTTAAAAACAAGAAAAAAGAAGAAGGAAATGTCAGCACATTAGGAAGAAATAAAAGGAAGCCAATACTGTTATGCATGTACTGCTGATGTCTGTTCCAGTCGTGCAGAGGGTGGTACAACAAGAAGTTCTCTGCAAGAGCTCACACTGTGCAATGGAAACACAAACGCGTATTGGGGCCAGGCAGCCCAGTCCAATAGCCGGCCAGTTGGCCTGAATGGCAGTGGAATGACAGCATTAGTGGAAGTGTCACTGCAAATCAATACATCCTATGATGAAACATTTCTATCCTGATGGGAGTGGTCTCTTCCAGGATGACAGAGCCCTCACCCAGAGAGCAAGAGAGGTCACCAGTTGATGAGTATGAAAATGATGTGAATCATATGCTATGGCCTTCACAGTCACCAGATTTCAACCCAGCTGAAACACCTATGGGAGATTTTGGACAAATGTGTTAGACAGTGCCTCCACCGCCATCATCAAAGCATTAAGTGAGGGAATATCTTTTGGAAGAAAGGTGTTCATCCCTTCAGTAAAGTCCAGAGACTTGGATAGTCAATGCCAAGGAGCACTGAAGCTGTTTTGGTGGCACATGGTGGCCCATCACCTTACTAAGCCATTTTATGGGGGTTTTTCCTTTTATTTGGCACCTGTCTGTGTCTTTCAGTGAAAAAAGCTTGCCTGCTTTGTTAATAATTCACAGTACTGAGTAGCTCCTGGTTTAATGCTCTGGTCACATGATGTTTCATACAATCCATTTTTAGTCTGTGTGTGCATTTTTACTGAACTTCAGAACAGCTGTTCTTCTTCCTCCTCATTGTCTGCTTGTGTTAAAGATCCTGACGTCCAGTGGGGATGGTACATGTGCATTATGGGATGTTGAGAGTGGGCAGCTGTTGCAAAGTTTCCATGGACACGCGGCAGATGTGCTCTGTCTGGACCTGGCCCCCTCTGAGACTGGAAACACATTTGTTTCAGGGGTAAGGACACTTGCTCCTTTGGTTTTCACTGCTTATTATCACTTTTTCAACTGAACTGAATTATTTAAAGTATTTTCCCATGTTCTGCATAATTTTGTTTTTTTGCAGGGTTGTGATAAGAAGGTTAATGTGTGGGACATGCGTTCTGGACAGTGTATTCAATCCTTTGAAACTCACGAATCAGACATAAATAGTGTGCGGTAAGTGATTTGTTTTTCAATTATAAATAGTAGAGTTAAGCATATTTTTTTATTTATCCTACAGTGGCGAAATGCACATTTCAAAATCCCTATGTGTAGATTCATCTTGTGTTATAACCTCTTTGAAACACAGGCCATTATTCTGTCATTGTTTTCAAACAGTGAGTTTCTAAAATTCAGATACACACTGCATTAAGAGATGAAATAGTCCCTAACTGTGGCTGTTTCTTTAAAATAGATATTATCCCAGTGGAGATGCATTTGCATCTGGCTCAGATGATGCTACAGTAAGTATTCAGATATTATTTACACGTCTGATCTTAAAAGAATGGCTCAACATTTTGGGAAATATGCTCATTCATTTTCTTGTTGAGAGGTAGATGAGATGATCGGTACCACTCTTATGAATGTATGGTAATTATAAAGCTACCGCCAGCAGATGGTTAGCTTAGCTTAGCATAAAGACTGAAAATGGGAGAAACAGCTAGCCTGGCTCCATCTAATCCACATACCTTCATGTTATGTGTAAAATGAACACCTTGTGGTCTGATAGAATGGTACTGATCTTGTCATCTAACTCTGACAAATAAAAGCAAAGAGGATTATTTCCCATGATCTTAAAGTGGCAGTAGAGAAGCTCTGCTAGATATCTCTTAAGTGTTATTGGTATTGCTATATTTAAAACTCTGTTGAAATTGCAAACACTGACCTCTGTTACAGTGCCGCCTGTATGACTTAAGGGCAGACAGAGAAGTGGCTATTTATTCGAAAGAGAGCATCATATTTGGGGTTTCCAGTGTTGATTTCTCTCTTAGTGGTAAGAAATATACTGATTTTTCCTTCAAAGTTATTCCATATATTGAATCAAACACAAGGTCATAACGATGCAGTTTCTCCATAGCTTAAAGGTATTGGTTTTACATTTGCATTTGTGTGTGTGTGTGTGTGTTTCAGGCCGGCTACTGTTTGGTGGCTACAATGACTACACCATAAATGTTTGGGATGTTCTGAAAGGAACACGGGTCTCTATTCTGTTTGGACATGAGAACCGTGTTAGTACACTGCGTATTTCCCCAGATGGGACTGCCTTCTGCACAGGCTCCTGGGACCACACTCTTCGGGTATGACATGCCTACTATTGTCTGATACGACACTTTTACAATCTAGAGTCAACTTTATGACGATGTCATGTAATGTTTGTTGCACTTGATTCACAGATCTGGGCTTAAGGACGAAGACTACTCACCAATGTTTGTGTTTGCTAAAGTACAATCACAGAGACTCCGTTTTGGTTGTACATAGAGCATATCAATAGCACTGTATATACTCCAGGCTCATAGCCAGGGTAGATTTACATATTTCAGCAAGTAATTAAACCAAATGATAGCTTCTATTACAATATGATTGAAAGAAAATTGCACACAAGAACTTGCGGTTACAAATTAAGATGTATAATGCATATTGTAGAAAATAATATTGGTAGTTACTAACATCTGACTAGGATAGAATTGACACAATAAAGTGATGTATTTTATGTGCCCACATAAAGGAATTACTTGTTGATTTCTATTTATTTATTTATTTATTTGCACAAAAACAATGCAGAAATGCACTCTGTGAAGAAAATGGGTTACAAGGAAACAAAATATGTCTGCATGAGAAAACATAGTAAGACCACAGACTGAGAAAAGAGACAGGGGAGGATAGTAATGTGGTTTCTCTGTAAATTAAAAATGTTGGAATGCTTAGACTGGTTTGTAGAAATGTTTCAACATTAGTTAATCTGAAGTAATTAAAATTAATACTGTATGTAAAGGTGTATTGGCATTAAATATTATGACCATAAAACATTATGACCAGTACAAAAGCAGTCTATTAAAGAAAGAGAACAAATTTAGATTTTTAACTCTGCAACATGTGTGCCCTACAAACGTTCCCCATACTTGCCAGCATTTCACCTGCAAATATTCTAATATGAGAAAGCACATTTACAGGTAAAATTAGAATATGTTTATTTTTCATTCTTGTGATCTTAAAATGAGGTTCACCCTCCCACCAGATATCTAAATACTAATATATGAAACATCTAAATTCTTAGAATGCACTCCTTTTCATGCAGTTGTCCAATGGCTGTAATTTCATATGTACTGCAATTATTTTATTGTAGTTTAGTGTACAGTTATACAAGGGACTGTTTATCTAAATATTACAACCATAATAAACTAAGTTTTGCACCTTAACTGTGTCTCACTATTGTTCTTTCCCTTATATTTTCGTGTTACATGTATTTTCTTGTAAACGTACTGTACAATGCAGATCTTCACTGTTTTTTTTAAGGTTTTAAATAAAGTTTCCCAAACAAAAGCGGAAGTGACATCATCAGCAAGCCTGCTGAATCAAAACAATGGCCGACAGGCACACTGGTATTTTACTTATTGTCATATTTTTTATGTTTAACGGGTGACATTCACAGTCTCTGTGTAAGAAACTCTTACCCTGATGGATAGATGATAGATGAGTTATGTGAATTTTGAAAGAAAGAAGCCAGTTGTCAAGGCCGCTTTTCGCTACCAAAATGAGCGACGTTGTGGAGAAAACCCTGACAGCTCTGCCGAGCCTCCTGTCTTTAGAGTCTCAGCCTGGATCTGCAAAACTGTCCTCCACCTCAAAACTAGGGAATCTCATCAGAGGGATCACCGAACTAACGTCCAAACATGTGAGTCTGACCTTTGAAACCAGGGTTCAGATGAAATAACACGATTCTTGGTCAGTTATTGATTATTAACGTTAGCTTGCTAAGATGACTGTGCTAATCTAAATAAGGCTTTTGTGTGTGTGTGTGTTTTAACGCACTTAGTACATGTCGTGCAGTATTGTGCTAAGTCTTAGACCGATTTACAGCCAGTTTCTCGTTTTTACCATGTTATCATCACCTCGTCAAAAAGCTGGGACTATTTTTAAAAAGTTGTCCTTGTTGGTGCGTTCAGTGTCTTGTGATAAGCTCAGACATTCAAGATGTTAGAATTAGCTGCCTATATACTATGCACGAACAAACTGTTTATGGGAATTTAGCCTTGGAAGGCAGACACGGACATAAGGAAACATCCTTCTCCTGCTCATCAACATATCCTGAAGTCTTTGTTGTTGTAATAATATCCCACAAACACATGAATGCACTAATCATAAAATGTTTTTAAAACTGCCTGTATTTAGAACTGCAATTACTGTGCAACAATTTGTTCATATTAACTTTAACCATGTTTCTCCTGTTTAGGAAGAAGAGAGACTTATTCAGCATGAACTAGTGTCTATCAAAGAACGGGTGTCCTCCCCCAACACTTCCATGGTACGCTTCTCCTCATTGGTCTTTAATCAGATCAGTGATAGTTCTGTGAGTAAAATCATTGATGTGTTTACTTCTTGCTTGTGTGTCTGATTCAGAGGCAGATGAAGGAGCTCATGGTGAGAGCGATCTACTGTGAAATGCTGGGTTATGAGGCTTCTTTCAGCTATATTCATGCTATCAAACTGGCTCAACAAGGCACTGTTCTGGAGAAAAGAGTTGGTATGTTGTTTTGTGATTGGCTAAAAATGTTATTTACCTAATTATGAAACAAATCCACCGCCTCCACACCTCCTTCTACACTGGGCAAAACAAATTTTTCATGTGATTTTCAGGTTACCTTGCTGTATCCTTGTTTCTGAACGAGAGTCATGAGCTGCTGCTTCTCCTTGTTAACACTGTGTTAAAGGTGGGTGTCAGTTTGTTAGTTATGTAATCTCAGGTCTGAACCAGAATCAGGGATCTTGAACTATTTTGTGTTTCCAGGATCTTCAGAGCACAAACCTTATTGAAGTGTGCATGGCTCTAACTGTTGTCAGCCAAATATTTCCCAAAGATATGATACCTGCAATCCTCCCTCTGGTGGAAGAGAAACTTAATCACCCAAAGTAAGAAATGCTATATGCTGTTCCAGTCTGATTTGTTACCTATATGATTTCAAGTGTTTTTAGTCATTTTTAAGTGGAGCATGAAAAATGTATTTGAATAATATGATTTCTAAGTTGTTGTTTTTTTACATATTTGAAGAGAAATCATTAGAAGAAAAGCAGTCCTGGCACTTTATAAATTCTACCTAATAGCACCGAATCAAGTTCAACATATCCATAACAAGTTTCGCAAAGCTCTTTGTGACAAGGATCCTGGTGTGATGACAGCCTCACTACACATCTACTTACAGATGATCCAGGTAGTCTGTTTTTCTGGACTTTATAATTATTTATTAGTGTACAACTTTGCCATAATGTATGATAATAATAGGCGAATCCAGATGCCTTGGTTTGATTTAATTTGGTGTAATCTACTCCTGCAATATTTTTTTTTATTTTTTTTTTATAGGAGAAACCAGAAGGCTATAAGGACCTGACTGCAAGTTTTGTCACCATATTGAAACAGGTGGTGGGAGGGAAGCTGCCCATGGATTTTAATTATCACAGTGTTCCTGCTCCATGGCTTCAAATCCAGCTTCTCAGAATACTGTCCTTACTTGGGAAAAATGACCAGAGGTAATTATTAATTATTTTGTCTTTGGATGAAGTGGATACATGTGGTTGTGTTTTGGTAACAAATGAGTCTGCTTTGTGTTCACAGTACAAGTGAGGTCATGTATGAAGTCCTTGACGAGTCTATGCGAAGAGCCGAGATGAACCATAACATCACCTATGGTTTGTCACATTTAGTCACATTTCTGATAAATGTGATTGTTTGAATCATTAAATAATTATTTAGCAACTTATATAAGTCTTTTTATTTCCAGCAATATTATACGAGTGTGTAAAATGCATTTACACAATTCATCCTAAATCTGAACTTTTGGAAAAAGCTGCAAAGTGCATTGGCAACTTTGTTCTGTCACCGAAGATAAATCTCAAATATCTAGGTAGGATCCAAAGAAAACATGATTTAATATAAGGAATTTTTGCTCCATTGACAATCAGGATTTCACATATAAAGTCTATTTATTTGGTGTTGTTTTAGGCTTGAAGGCTCTCACCTATGTGGTCCAGCAGGATCCTAAACTGGCCCTGCAGCATCAGATGACCATCATAGAATGTCTTGATCACCCCGACCTCATCATCAAGCGTGAGGTGAGGCAGATACCGGGGTAGTTTGGACTTTGGCATCATAGACCAGTTTTCAGGATTTGGTGCATTTTTTGTTCTCTTGTAGACACTGGAGCTGCTCTTTCGGATCACCAATGCCCAGAATGTCACAGTCATTGTTGAGAAGATGTTGGAGTTTCTGCAGATGAGTAAAGATGACTACACTACCATTGACCTGGTGGGGAAGGTGGCAGAACTGGCAGAAAAATATCCTTCTGTGTGTGACAGTGCTCAGTGTTAAATGTACATTAATTTAGCTCTAGTGACCCACTGCACCTGAAAAAAATCAATAGCATGCTGTTGTAGTGTTTTATACCTTGTTTTCTTCCATTTGTTGTGTTGCTGATTCCTATAAACAATATACATATGCGCCAGACAATGAATGGTTCATTGAGACCATGAACACAGTGTTTTCAGTGGGTGGAGACATGATGCAGCCTGACATCCCAAACAGTTTCCTTAAACTGCTCTCTGAGGGTGAAATAACCTCACACACACAACTTGTGCTGTATCGTTCTTGTGTTGCGATATTTCACTTCAGTAATTTCATACTGGTATTGACTAGAATATTATAATGCTTGATTTTTCTTTAATGGCCCAGGATTTGACAGTTTGGAGGAAGACAGGAAGTTGAGGCTGTTTGCAGTGAATTCATATGTTTCTTTGCTACAAGGAGAGCCAGGCAAACTGCCCCAGCGCTTCCTCCAAGTCATCAGCTGGGTGAGTGCTGTTTACATTTCTGTAATAATAATGAGAACAATAAGCAGAAGAAGAAAAAGGAATAGTGTTTGACTGGAAACATATCCTGCCAATTTCTTCATAATTTTCAAGCATTAAAAGGAAGAACAGTAAAATATGAGAAGAGATGAAAATACAACATACACTGCTCAAAAAAATAAAGGGAACATAAAAATAAGACATTCAACTATGTTGTGTTCCCTTTATTTTTTTAAGCAGTATACATTTAATTGAATGCCACCAATAATAACTACAGGAAATAACAGCAAGCCCATTAAAATGCAATGTAGAATAAAGAGAAAAAATATTCTTTGGTTTAACTGGTCACAACCAGTAGATGTATGCAGATACCTAGGAGGGCATACATTGCTTTGCTGTAAGGGGTAACTTGGGCATCAGTAGAGGAGGTTGCAGTACTTGTAAGCAGGAGGAGCTACAGTCATGAGATTGTGATTTCTAAATGTTTTACAGAAACAAACATAGTTGTAAGGAACAAGACATTACTCTTCTGTATCTGTTATATACTCTGAGGTTTTGCGCCCTCTGTGCCGTGCTCAGGTCCTTGGTGAATACTCCCACTTGAGAAAGGAACTGGAACCAGCCACAATCATGATGCTGCTGGCCAAACTGCTGGACATGAAGCAAACCAGCAATGAAACCAAGAGCTGGGTCCTCATGGCAATGAGCAAGCTCTGTGAGGGTGGGGCAGGTATTTCTGTGGCTCAGGAGGTTTCTGAAACATACAGCAGCTCAATGGACACAGTGCTGAGACAGAGGGCTCAGGAACTGCAGCACCTCAGCCAAGACTCTGAGCTATATGCCAGGGTGCTGCCTAGAGATGGTGGCCTGGAGCCCCTGGAGGTAACATACCTGCAGGGCTGAAAAATTACAATAGTTATTAAGTGTGCTGTATATTTTGATTGCATGTCATTAACATGGAAACAGTTACTTAAATGTGTCCACTGGACATGAATAAAATTTGGTGCCAGAAACACAGTAAAGTGATTTAGCTCCTGGAACCACAACACATAACATCAGTTTGTACTTCTTCCTCTCTGGCACAGTAAGCGCTCATTATCTGATGGTCGGAAAGAAATCCTGCATACACTTGCCCTCCGTGACACTCAGTCGATTAGATTAATAACAGTATTTACCAAAATAATGGGGACTGTCATTTCAGCTGTAACCATAATAGCTGTTCCAGCTTGTCTGTATTTGCAAGCACAAGCATCTTTAGTTTGCAGATCCTGTGGAACGTTTCCATAAACATGTGGAACTAATCTTCTCCTCTTCATTAAAGGAGAAGTTTAGACTTGCAATTCGTTGTTTTCAGGTTGATTCCTCTTTGTCATTTCTGGATGGATTTGTGTCAGAGGCGTTGGCTGCTGGCGCAGCTCCATACAAGCCTCCCCATCAGCGGCAGGAGGAACTAGCTCAGGCAAAAGGTAAAAATTATTTGAACTTTTAGACAATGGCAGATTTGGCAGCATGTGCAGTGCCTTGTTTTGATTGGTTCGGACTGTTGTCTGCCTCAGCATTGAGCCTGGAGCCATATGGCCTGTCCCTGCCTATCAGCATGTCTTCATGCAGCATTGCGGACAGACAGTCTCCTACCCTGCTGTCCATGAGCTCTGGTCTGTCAGGAGACAGCACCGACCTCTCACACAAAGGAGGGTACGTTGTTACAACATGTATACCCCCCTGCTGGCAAAACTCAGTTTTTTTTTTAATTGTTTTTAATTCACACTGATGAGTCACTGTTTGTTTTAGATCTACAGCTCTGAAGCTGGATGGAGTGAAGAGGGTGTGGGGGAGGGATGGCTACCTGGTGCAGAGGGAACATATGGAAGAGGTTGTGCAGGTTGAGGTTCCCAGTCCCCTCCTGTCCCCCGGCCAGCAGGCAGAGGCCGACAGCTCGCACAGACAGACTCCCAGAGCAGCGCAGACCCCTGAGCCTGAACAAGAGAAACAACAGCTGGTGTCTTCGCTCTTTGTCGGCATCAGCCCCCAGAGCTCTGTATGTCTGTCTGAGTTGGGGCTGCACAATATGGAGAAAAGTGCCAGTTGTGTTATCATTTATTTGAAATTTTCAAAGTAGTTACAGTGATTATATTTCTCTTGACTGACTAATCATCTTAGGTTTACTGTTCTTTCTCACAGATTGGAAAATCTGAGCCAACAGCCCAGCGACTTAGAAGAAAAGCCAAAGGTCAGGGCTCATCTTCTGTAGCCAGCAAGCAAATATCCAACTCCCTCGTCTCTCCGCCCAGCACTGTGGATAACTTGCTGTGTAACAACCTGCTGGACTCCAGCATCAACCCAGAGCTGGCAGGTTCCTCCCCTGAACACACATCTGAACTCACTGCTGCTAATGGCACCTGCGAAGTAGAAGCTGAGTTAGCTGACAGTGGCATAAGGGGAGCTGAGCTCTCTGTCCTTGAGGATAATGGTTTGGCGGCTGATGCTCTTGTTTCACATAAAGACCCAAACAGACAAAAACACTTGTGTCTAAGTTCTCATCTTCCTGCAGAGCTCTCTGGACTCTCCTGCTCAGACATTACTCTTCTGTGCTCCAACCAAAGGCTGGATCTCTCAGCCTGTCATGTACTGAAAGAGGATTCCTTAGTGCTAGTTGTTTTCATTACAAATTCCTCAGGTACTACTAGATCTTGACTCAGAACAACTTGAGGTAATGTATTCAGCTGAAAATTATTTATGAAGTTCAATGCTGTTTTTATTAGTCTTTCATATTAAGGACATTTCCATTTTCAGGTATCCTGTGTGTCTGACAGTGCAGTGGAGGTGGTGAGAAGCCACGATGTAGCAGTGTGTCAGTATTCCCTGATTGTGAAGAGACCTTCAGTTCACGTTGAAGTGGTCGGGACGGTTTCTTACCAGTTCCCTGTCGGAAGGCCTGAAGCAATGCAGGTCTTATACAAACTTCCTCTCACCAGCTTCATCAGGTGACATATTGTTCTGCTTGTATTTGAAGCGAGGTTATGAAACGACCGTTGGTGACCTACTTTGTTTTCACAATGACCACAGACCCTTGACAGTGTCCACCGAGGAGTACGGGACGATGTGGCTGGCGTTCTCTCATGATACAAAGCAGAATCTGACACTGATAAGTGACGGCCAAGAACCTCTCACAGCCACACTGAATGTACTGAGGAAGAAACTTCAGCTTCATGTTGTGGAAATCATAGGTGAATAGGCTTTTGTTTTCTACTCAGACTCAGCTGTAAGATTTATATCAACATTACTGAATGTATGATTTAATGGCTAAAGTATGTAATAATCAGGGATTAATACCTTACTTTGTAGCAGTCAGGAAATTTATCTCACTAGAAAAACATGCAAATACACAACATACTGTATATGGAGGACATGTGGTCATATGCACATTTACATTCATGCCAATGCTGATAAATCAAGTATTATTGTTTTATAAACCAAAATCAAGATATTAAAGCTGGAAAAAAAAACTGTTGATGATGCCAGCTAAGGTATTTTTTTGCCACAGGACAACTCAAAAGTTCAGTTCAGTTTCATACATTATTTTTCCTTTAGTGAATTGTGTGCAGCAGCTCATCATACAGATCATCAGATATACACAGTGGAGAGGAAAGAGAGTAATATTAAACATCACAAAACTAAAAATCTTAATATTTTTGAGCTGAAAAATATGTAAATGAATGATAAACTGGCCTTAACAGAGCTATTATTTGCAACATAGGAACACTAAAGACAGTATGTGCTATTAGAAAGATTGCATTCATTTGTCCATTCAACAGGGACAGTCGATAAATGCATATTTGGAGCATCTCGAATTGTGACGTTTGCACATTTAAAGCTGACATGCATACATGCGTTAAATGTGCAGTACATAACCAAGAGGTTGATATGTGTTGCATGCACACAACCTTTATCGCTGTCCCCCACAGGAAATGAAGGTATTGTAGCTTGCCGGCTCCTCCAGGCTCAGCCATGTCTGATGCACTGCCGTGTGTATGCTGGTGCGCTGGCTGTGTGGCTGCGCTCTCCGGTCCCCGATCTGCCCGACTGCTTGATCTATCATTGTCAGAGAGCTTTACAGGAGCACTGAGCCCCAACTGCAAAACCTTAACTGATGCCACTGAGCAACCGGAGCACTGCACCCTCAACCACTGAAGAGGAAGGTATATAGAATGCATGACATCTGATGTTGAGCATTCACATCTTTATAGCTCACTGTTTACCATTTGTTTATCTCTTCCACTGTGTGTTGCTTAGCAGGTTTTGGATCTTTTGGTTTTTAACAGCTAAATTAGTAGTAGGTAATAACTTCCAGACCATAAGACTGTTTATTTGGCCCCATGTGGGTGTTTGGTATTTCAGAATAACACTGATGTCTTCACATAATTACAATGCTCTAGAATGACTTGAACACTTTAATGCTGAAAACACTGTTCATCTGTGAAATCAATACTATGTATGAAGTTCCTGGTATAGGGGGAAAGTCCCGAATTCAGATTGATGGCAATAGTTTTAAGAATCAGGTATTTTATGGTTTAGAACAATCATGACAGAACAGTGACGCTCATTTATATCTAAATAAGACAAAGGCAAAGGTTGGATTTTTCATTTAGCATGTTAAAACATTTTGCTGTTAATAAAATAGGTCATTATTTTCAGGTTCTTCAGAGCTAATTCAAATGGAAAAATTTGCAGTTTCTTTTCAAGAGAATCTGGTCATCTGCTGAACTTTCAACGTAACAACAAAGGTTTACATTTTTTGCTTGTCTAAAACATCACATTATGCTGACATTAACATCTAACTGCAGCGGTTACATTTAATTCTTACGGCCACGATGAATATTTTGTCTTATAGCAGGATCGCACTCTGTGATTCCCTTATTGTCAGTTTATCATTATGACGATGTTGTGCAGGCACTGCCTTCTGTGTGATATAATTATCTATGCACACATGTTTCTGGTTTGTAGTTTCTGTGAGAGGTGGATTTTAGCGGTCATTGATTATTATATTTTTGTATCAAAGCAATATTAAAAGATATTTATTGGGTTTATACAAAATATTTTTAATTTCAATGAAAAGAAAAAAAAAGAGCTTGTGCTTCTCTTTTGATTGCACTGTGCCAGATTTTCAGTTTGTACAACATGTCTCAGCTTGTTTCATTTAGTTCAACCTGAAGGGAAAGTTTACCTTGGTTCTTTTTTGCCTGTGTCTTTATTTATAACCCAGCATCTAAAATCCAGTTTTAAACCAATGCCTTCTGTTCAAACTCCAGGGGGTGTGTTTGATTTGTGCCTGTGGCACATAGGAAACTCGTTGTTTCATAGAGTACCTGTCACTACGTTCTGCTAACTTATCAATAAATTCTACACATGTATCTGTATTTCATTTTGACTCAGTGACTGTTTATTCAGTAGAGACTATGTCCTGGGCTTCTGTCCTCATGTTCACACCTCTTTTATGTGTTTATATTTAAGATTTACAGAAGAGGATTAGGGCCACTGTACAACATTTGAGTTCTGAATTCTCTGAATTCTCACTTTTGTTCTCAGAGTGAATTTTGAGAAAAAAAAGTCAGAACTTAAATGTTGTACAGTGGCCCTAATCCTCTTCTGTAAGTATATGATGAAACAAATATTTACAATATTTACTGAATGAGTACTGTTTACCTGGACGTTAGACCAAATGTACGAACAAATAGTGCTAACATTGTACCTATACTGATTTGATGTCCCTTGCACACAGTCCACCTGTCAAAGAAGACAACATCTTTATTTTTTATCTCATATGCCTGTAATGTCCAGAGTTGACATGAGAAATTCAGGAAACAGTTATAGGAACATAAAATAAATTTTGTGTGAGCTGAAATTATGTGCTGTGAACTAACACTGTTCACTATATCATGTAGTTGCTTTGATTCTATTTAACACATCATTCATCTCGTGCTCAACAACCGAGTCAGGCAACAAATGGAAATGGACAGTAGTGGAATGATAAGATGAGTAACCATCGGAAAACATATTGCAAAGCAACAACAATGTTCTTTCCACCCCAGTGGAGTTTTCTTGTGAGACTCTCTGGGGTTTTGGTCACTTTTTAGAATATTTAATGAAGCCAAGCAAAAACTGTAAACGCTAGAGATAAGCTGTGTTATTTAAAGCAATACACTAGAGGGTTAACCAGATATGTTATTTGGAACTACCAGCACATGCAAACAGACAATGGCTTTATGGTAATGAGTTAAAAATTGCTGGTGCTTACATGGAAAAGGTTCTCAGTGGCTTCAGAGCCAGAAGATGGGATGTGACTGAACCCATTCTCATTGTTTCCCATTGCTCGTTTTAGGTCAAAGGTCAAAGTGTTTATTTGTCATATGCACAGTTAGGAAACATGTTTCCCTGTATGAAATTCTTACTTTGCCGTCCACATGAATGCCACATAATACAAGTGAAATATAAAGTAGATGAGCAATAACACAAATCTAAATAGGCAGTAAAATCACAAATCTAAGGCACTTTAAAGCAGCAAGTGAACACAATATAATGCAGATAAAATATATGCTACATGGGAGCTGTGGAGTGTAAATACTCAGCAGTGAGTGTACAATTATGCATGTGCAAAATGAGTATGTAAACAGTACAGATGGAATTACATGAGGTAGATCCTGAGTCAGCTGTTTATGAGTCTGATGGCAGGGA
>NW_018127887.1:537830-542051 GCF_001952655.1 Monopterus albus | reverse complement strand
ATATGATGTTTGTACAATACTAGTTATGCAATCATAACAGGTTACATAACTATTGATCATGATCTTGTTATGATCTTTTTCTGAATTAGATCAATATTTTATTGACCTAAAATGATTGTAAAACGCCACTGATGAAATTCCACACAATAATTATAATGATAATTCATTTTGCTGTCAGCAATTTAAGTCTAAAGCTGTTTGGGAAAACTCTAAAAGCCGTTCTGTGGAAGACTTGTCTCAATTCTTAGTTTTAAGCTGCTTTTAAGTTGCACCGAACAATCTTTTAACAATAAATAATAACTGTGCTGTGAAAGGGGTTGTATGAGTCCACAACTGCATGCTCCACTCAGCACTACAGAGAAATGTACAGTATCAACTTCTACCTTATTGTTATTTTATGGCTATTAACTTACTCTTTTGCTTTAGTTACTCTGATCAACCCCACTTACAGTACAGTAGTATTAGGCAATTGTTGAAAGAAAATAAACAAAGTAGTGGGCCTATGCCTTGTTATTTCTTACAGCTGTAAAAGCAGCATTTGTGGAATCAATTTGATCTTTGAAAGAGGTCCGCAAAAGAAAAGGTAACTCAGAATACAGCAAACTGTACTGTAACAGAATTACACAATACAAATGATACACATGGGGAACATATATACTGGCTGGCCAAACTATTAACACACACAGGGAATGGACAAAGACACTAATTAAATAATCTACCAATAAACATTAAACAGACAGTTGTCTAACAACTTTTTTTTTTCTTAAAAGAAATAACATAACATGACAAATAAAGTTTTAACATGAACTATAAACAAACAATATATTTACCCCAAGCCAGTATACTATACATTAAATGACTATATGTCCTTTAAATTTTTTTTGTTTAGCTTGCAAATCTGCCTATGTTAATACAAATGTAGAAAAAGTCAGTTACAGTGTATTAAGAATCACACTTATTTATTCCTGGTGCTTCTGTCATGATTACTTTGTCACATCAAGAAAACCAAAAATCTTTACTCCTGTCTGCTCTTGCTTTCCATATGATGTCACATGAGCCAGAAACCTCGCACTGTGCTCCTTAACCCTCAGTTATCTCAAAGAAGGTGAGGCAGATTTACTTGCTCCATGAAAATACAGAAACATGATGACCCAGACGTCTAGAGTGTAAGTTGTTTTTGCACAAGGTAGTATTAACTCATCAGCTCTAACTCATCATTTTAATAGTTAAACACCATAGTTTTCATCCAAAATGTAACATGATCACTATATTTCAGAGCTGACTGGGCTGAGGTTGTGTCGTTCGAGGGATGAAGCGCATGGCCAGGCCGTGCGCATCCTCCACAGGCTGCTGCGACAGATTGTTGGTCTGCCTGATGCTGCTGAGGGTGCAGCCCTGATGAGGACACACTGTGTAACGAGACAGCAGCGTGACCAAGATGGCCTTCATCATCACCATAGCAATGTGTTTGCCCACGCAGGAACGAGGCCCGCAGCCAAAGGGCTGGAAGAAAGGACTGGGCACCTGTCAAGCACAGGAGGTAAAGACCAAGCTGTTTTTTTTTTTTTGGATTTTCAGAGTCGTGCATTGTTACATAATATTCAGCTGACTTACTGTTTTGGCAAAGTTTGTCAAGCTGAACTCTTTTGGTTTTGGGAAGAATTCACCCTTATGCATGAGACCAGTGTTGAGAATGATGTTGGTTCCTTTTCTAATTTTAGTTCCTTCGATGTTGTCATCTTCCAGAGCTTTTCGCATTGTGAAATCAACCACAGGATGAAACCTCATGGACTCTTTGATGAAACACTCCAGCACTTTCAAATTTTGATGATCAAAGTTTTCAGCTGCTCTTTCACCAGGAAATGAAAGTACAGCATTCATTGATTGTTGGAATGGTTTAATGTTTAGCCTTCAAAGACTGAAACTGAAATTAATACAGCACAGTCGCACTTACTCAAGACAGTGGTCATCTCCTCCACTATCCTCAACTCTACATCAGGATTTTGTTTCAGCAGCATCAGCATGAAGAAGAGGCTGATGGAAAGCGTGTCAGGTGCTGCAATTATCATCTCCAGCACACACTGCCTGACGTTATCTGCTGAAAGCTCTCCGTGGTTCTGTTAACCAGAAAAATTAAGTTAATCAGCACAGCAAACACACAACATTACTGTGGATTCATCAATAGAGACTGACCTGGGCAAAGATTAGCTCAGTTGCAAAGTCAAGATCATCATCCAGCTTATCAGTTTCATTAATCATTTGTCTTTTAATTTCAAGAAGGCTCTCCATTGCATCTTGCAGCTCTTTGCTTTTGGCACAAAAATTAAAACAAACATTAGGTTAAAGAAATCACAAGACAAATGTTACTGAATGAAATATTATCATGTGAGGATCTTACCCTGCTCTCTTGTGCCTGTTGTACAGCCATCCAATCTTGAAGAATATATCTGGCTTTATTAGAACTGTCTGCCAGGTCTCAAAGTAGTTTTGGATTTTCACCATCAAGTCCTTCGCTGAGTGATTACAAACAAAGTCAGGAGTTGCAGGCTTCAGTAAAAAAAAGAAAAAAAAAAACCTAAATATGTGCAGACAGTGAAGATGCAGCTGACCATTGAGTGGCACCTTGAGGAAAAGCCTGTTGGAGATGTCCACCACTATGGCCCTCAGCAGACTGAGAGCGTCAACGTGTCCAGAGGGAGCAGTCATCTCCTGCAGGTTGTCCAGGTGTTTGGCTGTGGAGCTCACACAGATCGCCACTGTCCTCTGGAGGCCGGGGCCTGTCAGAGCTGGAAATTGACCACATAACAGTGCAGCAATACAAACACCAGGAATCACTGTTCCAGTCATCATCAGGGATTTTGTGTATTGGCTTGTTAGATATGGGAAATGTGTAGAGAGAGTGATGAAATACTGCAATGCTCTGACACTGTACTCTATCTTTAAGATAATTACTCACCTTTAGAGAAATATGTCCTTGATTTTTTCCAGAGTGCGACATCACTGTTGAAAATTATACCCCTTCCTTCCATCCCAATACACTCCAACCCTGTTTTGCTCCCAAATCTGGCTGTGTACTGGGCACTCCTCAACACATGGTACACGGCAGAGGCGCTACAAATGAATCCAGGTTTTCATCTTATTACAAAGTAAATTCAGCGTTTAAAGACTTTTTTTCCTCAAAAGACTTGCCTGCTCAAAATGAGGGTCTCCTCTCCGTTAATCCAGACCCGAACAATGCTGCCATATTTATTGTTGTAGTAGTTGCTTGCTGTTCCAATCCCAGTCCACAAGAATCTGGTGTAGGAGAGAATAGGACCAAGTCCTGCCAGAAAACGAGGACCTGGCAGAAAGAAACAGGTGATGCACTAAGACATAAAGATCTTTGTTTATTTTCCTGTTCTAGGCAAGTGTCCAGTCTGCTGAAGAGACTTTGAAAAAGAGTGTCTTTGGGGACACTGGGCAAATCCTGTGCCCCTTTTCTTCAGGTAGGGGGCAGCAAAATGAAATTTTACAGTATACTGTTTATTTAAGTGTACTGTATTTATGGTACGTTTCAAAGTACAACGCATCTAGAAAGAACCGGTTTAATATATACGCTTCCCATCTTAATTCAATCAGTTTTACACCTACAGTCACTTGTACATAGGTGTCAATCTGTATAAGTTATGTGATGGAGCAGAAGCTGTCTCTTACCTGGTATGTCTGAGCAGTTTGTTTGGCTCCAGGTGGTGAAGAGCAGCAGCAGCAGCAGCAGAAGAAGAAGAAGAAGCAGAGGGGACATTGTATCAACCACCATGGGGCCGATGGTGAGTGTCTCTAACGGCAGCATCCTTTTCATAAATCCCGCCAGGCACAGTCACTGAGCAGACTCACTGTGTCTGCTGCCTTCCTGCAGAGCTTTTGTCTCCTTAAACCAGCAGTCAGACCAAGCTCATCTATTTATTAAAGCAATATAGAAGAACATTAATCTGTGGACAGCCTCCCCTTTTTATCCCCTGTAATGCTCTTGTCCTTCAAAACTGGGAGATTACACAGCACGGGCGGACATTAAAGCTAAAATACACCCACATAAAGCTTTATAGTGAACAATTTGTTCTAATGGGAGACGTGTGAGGGTTATTAGATTTCACATGAAAGGTCAGCATATCCATTTTTTTAAATTTAGTACAGTTTCATCCTACTGACATGTTTCCTGCTGTTAGGTAATTTCTTACTCAGGTA
>NW_018127887.1:486453-537248 GCF_001952655.1 Monopterus albus | reverse complement strand
TTACACTGCCAAGATATTCCATAGAGTGGGTAGAAAAAGTAAATGCCCCCTTCTTTACAGTCGCTTTTGAGGACCCCTTAAACTCAGAAACATGTTTTTTATATTTATATGCCATTAAATGTCAGACTTCTACAGTACTGACTGGTGTGAGTGCACAGTTAGTCACTAACATGGTGTTTTCACATTGTTCTGCTAAAGGTGGCAGTGTCACTCCACTTCCTAAAAATCCTGATTTCAAACGTCCTCGGGCAAACAAAATTTGTGACGACACAAATCCGACAGCCAATCACAGCTTACTATGTAAATACAGAGGTGGACCACACCTCCTGCAACCGGATACCTAAAACGTCTGACCTGGGATCAGCCACAGCTAACTTTGGAGAGATAGGAGTGTTCCCTAAAGTTATTATGAAGTTGTGTCTTTCTGAATTCTGTCCTAAAAGCAAATTGGTAAATGCATAAATACGAGAAAGCAGGCTCTGGATGAGGCCCTGAACATGGTGGTGAAATGTTACGAGATGGTATGAGACATAGTAGGCGTGTAGAGATGTGTAATGTTGTTGAAATGTAATATCAACAGTTATGCTTGGCTGCTGCTAATACAGCAAGGTGAGTTCTCAGCCTCTGCTACTGTACTTCACTAGATTACATTTCGGATCATGTAAAAAAATAAACAGATACTGATACGCTATCAGACGCGGTGGAACGGTAGTAGACACATTTCGAGGCCTATTACAAAGATTCACTGAACTTCTTTTTCTTTAAGAAAAACTGTTACTGTACATTGTTTATACCTGATTATTTTCATATGCAAATATAAATATTAAAATGTCTCTGGAGTAGAACTTTAAAACCTGGAATAAATGCTTTGAAGTAAAGTAGAAATAAAAAGCAAAAGCTGTTGCTATGAATTGAGGCCAATAAAATCTCTTTCCTTCCTTTCTCTATGAAAAACGGAAAGGTATTCATTTTGTTTAGCATATCATCACTGAATTCCTCTATAAACTGTAAAGCATGTTTCAGTCTAAAAGTAGTGATAATCATTTTTCCCTCCCTCGTTGTGGTAAACATTCAGTCAAAAACCTAATTTTTGAATGCAAAGATGTTGATGTTTGCATCAGTCAGTGACAGAAAATTGTCACCAACATAGTGTATATTTACATTGGTTGTAAAGTATAAATGTTAAATATAAATGTTTTTAAAATGTTAAATCAATATCCTTAAGAGTATCTTTTTAAATATCCTAAATATTTTAAAATTCTTCATTAACAGTTTATCCAAGAATGATACTTACTGCTCTTGTCGTAGTTCTACTCCTGACAAGTCAAAGTACAGTTTCAGGAGAAACCAGTGCTTCTTGTGCTGGATTTAGAGACGATCAGCATTCTCCTACTGAATAAATCACAGTGATTCAAGTAGTTACAAGTCCTCGGTTAAGACTTCACTTCACTGGTTGCTTAGAAACACTGCCACTATTAGGTGACAAGTACCATTCCATAGAACAGAACAGAAAACAGTGCAAGTGTAAACGACAGGTTCAAAAAGAACAAAAAAGTTTTTTTTTCCTGTACGAATGCAAAAGCCATAGGTCTTTCATGGGTTGTATTTCACATTATTATGGGATTAGTTCAGATTTAGCTTTATTCAGAGGAAAAAAAACCCCATAAAGGAGGTTTTTCAAGGGGAACTTAATTAGCTTGGTCAGACTGATCTGTGTGAAAGACAGCAGGGATTTACCCGGCAGCTTCAAAGGGGGAACAAGGGAATGAGAAAATGGCATCTTTATCATTTGAAAACATTTAATCTGAAGAATTCCATGTATAAATGTTGTTAATGTGATTATCAGTGTATATTACCTCAAAATCATAAATCATACATGCAAACCCGAAATGGAAAACAGTGTTCAGGCAGAGGCTGTGTGCTTATAAGGAGCTGTCCATCAAGCTTAGTGCCCACGAATAGCTGTTGATCAAGGTGTCGGCCTCACATTTAAGGGTTTAGGTGGAAGCTTTTATCCCAAATTGGCTGAAAAACACGCTTCATCAAATTATAGAAATTGCAACATTAATTCTTTATTTGGACTAGATAAAAACAAAACATGAAAAGCCTTTCTATGAGAAGGATATTTTGGAACACACACACACGCATCCACACTCTTGAGTCTTTTTCTGAAAGTGTTCTGAAAGCTCTTTTGTAGATCTGAAGAATGTTCCCTTTGTTCACAAGTTATTTATTCCACTTCTATGTAATTATGTGTAGGACGGGCTGGTGAACATACTGAAGGGAAGAGTACGAGAATGATGAGAAGCAGTACTTTCTCTGCAGGACGTGTCATTCTGGAAATATGTCCGCCAGCCACTTATAAATCAAGAAAGCCAACAGATTTCATTCTTAACTGTTTCCCAGCTGCTTGTTGCGCAATGCATCATGTGGTTTCTCAGTAGTTACAGACAGATTATGACATGTTGATTCCTCTTCCACAGCTCCAGTGTAGTTTCCCTCTGACGTTTCATGTGCTGGCAGGTATTCAGATATGTGGTGTATGTGCGTGTGAATTTATAAGTCCAGAGCGTTCTGCAGCAGAGGACCAGGAAACAAGCACAGATATGAAGGAGAGTAGTGGAGTTTTTTTGGCATGGAAAGTGCTCCTGGTGGGGATCTGTGTGCTGCTGTTCCTGAGCTCTGCAGGTCTAGTGTTTCTGCTGGTTCAACAGAAAGAGCTGATGGAGGAGCTGGTCAGGTTGGATACCCAGATGCAGGAGCTGTCACAGAACTGCAGGCTGCACTCAACAATCCTGCCTCCCGACCCTGTAGACACTGGAGACCTGAAGAAGCTCCACCGCAGCAGAAGGCACCAGGACGGAGCACCGACACAAAGCCATGACAAGGAGGACATGCTGATGATGATGACATACTCCATGGTTCCTGTAAGACACCAAAATGTTTGTGAAGATTACAGGTTGTTCACTGTACTGTCAAATATGGGAAACAATGAATGAAGTTCAGATTTGTTTTTATTGTCAAATATGAGAAACAATGAATGAAGTTCAGATTTGTTTTTAGAGAAACAATGAATGAATTTTATTGTCAAATATGAGAAACAATGAATGAAGTTCAGATTTGTTTTTATTATGAAGGAAAACTGAAGGAATGTTGTTGACATTTTTAATGGAAGCATTTCCTCTCGTTGCCCTTTTGGAATGAGAAGCACTTTCATGTAATGCAAAGAATCCAGAGGCTGTTACAGCGATTAAGAATTTCTTTTTCCATCGGGCGTTTCCCGGATAAATACCTTGAAGTAGTGGAGTGGGCATGTTGTTTGCTCCTCCCTTGACTGTGCTCATCCTCTGGGAAATGACTTGTCCTCACAGGGTGCTATATTATGACAGCAAAGCCACTTTTATCACTGAGACTTTTACCAAGTAAAATCAATATTAAAATAGTTTTTAATTTTCCTGGTGTATATAGACTTTAGCCAGTCATTTTACTTTGTAATTAGTAATAATTACTGACAATATTTCTGTTGTTCAACTAATGATTTCAGCTCTCATAATGGGAAAAAGTTATAACTACAATGGAATGCAAATCTTTTCTGTGTCTGGTTTTTTTTCTCAAGTGATTAAAAGACCAAAATGTGTAGCTTTAGAAAGTTTCCTCTGAGTTGGACACACATGCGGTTTGTCCACATGCACTTGCAATTCACATGTGTCTTTTTGTCTTTGTTATTTCAGCTCAAAACCTTCATAGAAATGTGTAATACCTCTGGAGGAGTTTGTTTAACAGGTGCACCTGAACTACTCAGCACTTCAGTTTTTAATGTTTCTAATGTATTCATTTTGCATAATACCTCTGGAGGAGTTTGTTTAACAGGTGCACCTGAACTACTCAGCACTTCAGTTTTTAATGTTTCTAATGTATTCATCTTGCATCACACATATATATATATATATATATTTTTTTTTTGCTCTTTCTACAGGTCCACCTGGACCTCCAGGTAAAAACACATTATTTACCCGACCAAATTAATTACATTATGCTTATGTTCGGAATAACAAAGTATATTTGCCCACTAGGTTTGCCTGGTAGAGCTGGTTCACCAGGACCACAGGGTGTGTCGGGGCCACAGGGGAGACGAGGAAAAAAAGGTGAGAGATCCATTGTCTTACAAGTCTGATCATCCATTCCTAAACCTTGTGTAGAAGTGTGAATCAGAAACCAGCCAGTCACAGGTTTGAAACAGTCTTCCATTGTGAAACCATGGTTATATAACAGCATCCCACTGACTGTCTAGAAGAGACACACTGTTTATAGCTGACAGAGAATGTTTACTGGACTGGTGGCACCTTAATTATGCTGCATTTTGTTGTTTTGAACAAGAAAGTCACTTTGTGGTTGAAGTGTTGATCTTTCACTCAAACTCTGGGACATTTTGATTTGAGCGTTTGCCGACAGGTTCACAGTGCTATAATTAACACATGATTACCCTGTTTTTATTCTTTCCCATTTTAACTCACCACTAGTTTGAACTAATGATATGCACCTGTTAATTTATACTGTAGGACCCCCTGGTGAAAAAGGAGACCCAGGACCTAAAGGAGATCCTGGGCCTCTTCTACTGAAAGGCGAAACCTATGACATTCTCATTGAGGGTGAGAGATGATCCGGTACCTCAACCTGATGCAATGTCTTTACAAGAGAGGAAAGATGACATCTCATAAAGTCTATTTGACTGCATCCAGTGTTTCCCCAAGACTCGATCTGAAAAGCTTTCTTCAAATTTAACAAACTGTACCTCAACTTTTGTGAACAATTCACCTATTATTTCGGTGAAATGTTGGTTACATTGCTCATTATTATAAACCTTCACATAGTAACCTTCGTGTTTTCATGTTTTTATTTTATTGTTATTAAGTGTCTGTATTTGATCAGATGTATTTTATAATAGGTCACTTTTTCATAGGTAACTTGTAGCTATTTGTATAATTGAAGGTCCTCCAGGTCCAAGGGGTCCACCTGGTCCACCAGGCCCACCTGGTCCAGCCTGTCCTGCCTGTTACTTCGATGAAGTGAGAAACAAGACCATCAGAGAACACACTCATGAAACCAACATGTCGATGGGTAAGAACATCTGTACAGATTCGCCTACACTAACAGCTACGCAGAAATGACACAGGGACCTAATTTAAAAAAAAAAACATCTCCATGCTGCCACAATTCTGGTGGGGAAACAAGGAATCCTATGTTTATCTTTTGGCCTAAAAGTCAAATATAATAAAAGTACTGAAACTAGCCTTTTATTTTGATTGGTAGCAGAAGTTTTAAAGTATAAACCATCACAACACTAACCCCTCCATTTCTATTCTTACTCTACATATTTAGATTCATCTCCTCCTTTCCTGACCAGAGAAGCCTTGAATGAAACAGACACAGAAAACATTAGCAGCTCGACAAATAACAAGACTGGTAGGAAATCACTGAGTCTTTACATTTAGTAAATTACAATTACATGAGTCAATAATTTTGATTATTGGCCTCTTGTGTCAGAATTTCTGCACTTCTTCTATTTGAATCTTAGCTTTATGTCTGCAGAATCACCAACACCACATTCAGCTGATGTGTCGAATGTTACTGATTCTGCAAAAAGTCCAGACACAGAACTGAACTTTGGTAAACAACCATTCTGAGCAGCAACAAACAAATCCTTGACAATATGTAAACATATGTTAAACACTACTATTTTATTTTCTAGAGTCGGTATCACTTCATCCAGACTACAGCCATGACACCTGGAATGATACAGACACAGAAAATGTCACAGAGGTACCAGTACAATTATCAACAGGTGGGAAATACTGTAAGTAAATGTAAACATAGTGAACTATTGCACATTTGTCTGATATATCCTAAATAAAGGTGCTGCACAATAATAACATTAGTGTTTGTAATATACTGTCTCATTTCATTGTACAGTCACACTTTCTGTAGACCTGGATCGCAACAGCACTGCCTTCAATGGCACTGAACGTTTCACTGATTCTACCATGAAAAGTGGTAAGAAAGACCTGCCATACTGTAAGTCCTGTAATTAGTATCAGTTCTCAGAAGCATTTTCAGTCCACTTTTAATGGCAGGAATATTTTACTGGTTTTATTTTATGTAGTTGCACTTTTATTTGACTACACTGTTAAATCCCAGCTTTAACATACCCCAATAGTGGCTGGGGATGAGGGTGTACTGTATGGCCACAAACACTCTGGTCTGATATACAAAATGTATGACTATTCCAATTTTGCTATATTTTCTACAGAGTTAGCATCGCCTCCTCCAGACTACAGACACGATACCTGGACTGATACCAACACAGACAGCGTTACAAAGGCACTAGGTAACTTTTTTAACAAGTAAACGTTACTGTTACACATTCATGAAATGTATGTTAACATCTGTTTGACCTTACGTTCATAATGTACTCTTCTAACTGAATTGTGCATTTCTTTCCACAGTGTTATCAACTACAACTCCAGCTCTTAATGCCAAGGATGTCTTGAATGTTACGGACTCTGAGAAACATCCAGGCACATATATGGAATTTGGTAAGCAGCAACTGGTGAGATAGATCTCTTCAGGACCCTTTTAAATCTCATACCATTTCTTAATATTAGAAAGGAATGTAACTCATAGGATTTTGAATCGTGTTTGCTATGAGTAAGGTTTTGGCATGGTTATTAATTCTTAGTATAAAATCACAAATGACAAATTAAGATATCTGGCCAACCACACATCATTTATTTATTGATTTATCAGGTACGATATACAAAATGAGAAGATGCATTGCACCAGATCTTCCTAACAGCTTATTTCCATCTGTGTATCATCAAACAGACAAAACGTTTCTTGCAACATATTTCATTCCACAAACATGACTAATCTTTACTTAATTTATGTGCAAAGTAAATTAAATTGTGCTTATTTCTGGAATCTCACTTCAAATATGCAAAGTAGAGTTTCATACAGTTTGTAATGTAATGCAGTCATTTTCATGTCCCGTAATCCAAAGTCAACATCTGTACAAAAGTCATTTTAGAAAAAATGGCTTTGAGTGGTTGTCAGAAATGTGCAGGTGAGGCCGAGTGTTTTGCAGCGTTTCACTCTGCCAGCCACAACCTTTGGTGGCTTCACTGATTAGTTCCCTTCACTGGTTCAAACGCCTTCAAAACAGCTGCTGTAGTGTTCTGCTGAATCAAGGATGCATCAAATATAAACTGTATTGTAATTATATGAGAAAACACGTTAAACTAAATACCCTTTATTTTCTAGAGTCGGTATTATTTCATGCAGACTACAACCACGACTCCTTGAATGACTCCTACACAGAGAATATTACAGAGACACCAATAAAAGTATTAAGAGGTAAATACTGTTTGAGAATTATGGTTAAGTGAGTGACCATAACACTACAACATTACATATAATGTTTCCTTTCATTCTACAGCCCCACTTTCTGAGGACCAGAACAGAAACGCTTTCAATGGCAGTGGAACCACTGTTGACAAACCCACAAGAAGTGGTACAAAGTTGTCCTGTGTATTGTATTTGGTATTGGTATTGACAAATTCACAGATTTACTTTCAGCAGTTTTGCTCTTCCCTGAAAGATATGATTTATTCACAGGGTCAAAGAAATTTGTAGTAGTAGCAGTATGACTTATATTTACCTTGCACAGGAAATATGATTAGTCTTTTTCGAATCATTTCTTTAGACTCTTCATATTCACCTCAGAACAGCAGCAAGTTAAATTTAACTGGCAGAGAGAGCTGGACAACAACTGGTGAGTAAACTTGATGAACTTAACCTTCAAAGTACAGCAGTGAGTTATCTGGGTGTTATTGGCACTAATATTTAATGTCTGTACCATTTCTTCTATTTGAATCTCATCTTTCTGCAGAATCTCCAACACCACATCCAACTGACAGTAACAGAGATGCTTTTACTGTTGCTGACCATGAGAAACCCCTAGGCACAAACATGGAACTTGGTAAACAACCATTTTGAGCTGGAAGACATTACATGCATTGTGTTTTTATGGGAGAAAAAAGCATGTTAAATCCAATATTTTATCTTACAGAGTCAGTGTCATCTCACCAAGACAATAGCCACAGTACCTTGAAAGACACCAACACAGAGAATGCTACAGAGGCACCAACAGCATTATTAAAAGGTAGAAAACACTGTTTTGAATTATATGTAAAAGTAGCACTGACCTAAAATCATTTGCTTTTGTCTTTGATAATACACTGTACCACCATTAGTGCATACATGTACAGTATCCGTCTACAGTATATGTTTAACTTTACAGCTTCATTTTCTGTCGACCTGCCTCAAAAGACGGACACCACCAATAACAGTGGAAACCTCACTGATACAGCCATGAATACTGGTATGAAACTGTGTTGCATATTTGGTTCTTGTGTCTATCAAACCTCCATCCATCATTTTTTCTGATTCAAAAATGTAACTTAGCCCAAGGTTTAGTGAAACTACAGAGTACACATCCATTATTTTTTAAAATTGAAATGTGAACACTAAATACTGTTAGCATTTTTCTTCTTTCTTTTTTCTTTAGACTCTTCCTCTCCTCTGCAGAACAAGAAGATCAATGTGATAACCACAGAGAGATGGGCAAAGACTGGTCAGCACATTTTTTTAAAATTAGGTTTCAAATTATGTACAGTATGTTCTCTATTTACTCATCACCTATCTGTATATGTACATACTTTTAATCAAATACTGAAATTGTATTTTTATTCCTTTAGAGTGCGATATTAAAACTATAAAATGCTCAGAGAAAGCCACTAAAATGCAAAGCACCTTTGGAGCCTGGATGTCAGATGTATCACAGCTGGGTGACGGTCCGTACTGGCTGGCCGACCATTTTTCAGGTGATTTATACAGCAATCATAAGTATGCCGTCCATCACAGAGTTTTGTGAACTATTGTGGATTTAACATAAGGTGTGAACATTTCTTCCCCAGGTCGAGTTTTGGTGGAGTATAGGAACATTTCTGAGTTTCACAGATCAAACGGCAAAACCATAGATGTTGGGAGGTTCTACCAGGGGTGTGGTCATGTTGTTTACAAGAGGTCATTTTACTTCCACAATGGAGGAACCAACAGGCTCATAAAGTAAGCCTTTGTGTTGAACATGTATAGGTGTTTGTTCTTCTTACTAATTTATTATTATTATTATTATTATTATTATTAACTGAAATGTTTGTTTTGTGTTGTGTAAAGGCTCATTTGTACTCAGATTTTTAAGCATACTCATTATCACTGTTTTACAGATTTGACCTGAACACCAGGAGAACAAGCACTCTGATCATGGCAAACAGCAGATATCACGGCCTGGCTTATCTTTTCCAAAACTCAAAGACATATTTCAAGTTTGCTGTGGATGAAAATGGATTGTGGGTCATTTTTGCGTCAGACACAGATGATAGTACGATGGTTGCAAAGCTCAACCCTGACACATTCACTGTGGAGTTCATCATTAACACTGCTTACCCCACAACTAAAGCAGGAAATGCTTTCATTGTATGTGGAGTGCTTTACTTTACAGATGACAATGACAGAAGAGTGACATATGCCTTTGATTTAAAGAAAGCGAGTCCTTTTTATGCAAGTTTTGATTTAAGGCCAGCTAGTGGCATATTGGCTATGCTGTCATACTATCCCAACAAGACGTTTTTGTATATGTGGGACAACAGCAGTGTGAAAACCTGCAGAGTTAAGCTCAAATTCATCTAAAAATTATCCAAACCTTTGTAAAATGAGCAATAAAAGCATTTTTGAAATCTCAGTTTAATGAATTTCATGAACTAGTGACATGATTTTGATAAAAATATTCAACTTATATGATTCACCCAAATTTGTGACATTATTTATTATTCAATTGGATTTCTCATGGTCAAAATAATAATATATATAGATGATATTTTTCCAAATGTATTGTGTGATATTTTAGATGCGCTGTAGGCACAATGCTACAGCCTGCAGAAAAGCCAAAGCTATCAGCTAGGCAAAGCAGTGTTGGAGTGCCGGGCCCCCAAATTCCTGAGTCCACTGTCTGTGAACTGTTTTTATTTGTGAAAGAATTTGAAGTACAGTATCAACTGTGTCATCAGCTTACCTTCAGGACATGTCTTAAAGGAATTCTGAGGCAACAGGGGAGCCAGGACGTACAGTATAGTGGTTGTCAGTTGGAGGCCCAAAGCCAACTTTAACCCCAGTTAATCCAGCCATGACAAAAGTGGGTCAGTTCACCTCTTATGCACTTCTTAAAGATGTATTCTCATCAAGATAAAGCCCAAAGTCAGCTAATACAGTAAAATACACACATAAAAATTACACAAGTGACACTAGGGATATGGCTGGGGAAATCTACAGAGTGTTTAATGGACAAGGTTCACCTGCACAGCGTTGCCATTCTGACTGCACAATCAAATTAGACAGCTTCATGCTTATTTTCTGAATGCTGTGGGGCTTGTCTAACTTGAGTGGCCATGGTCCTGCACAAAACCAGTGAGTTGCAGGGATCAGAAAGATGAGGTGCACTGAAATTTATCCAGAATTTTAGAATGGATGTCTATGGTTTGAAGGTTAAAGGCAGTCAGTTTAAAGAGAAACCCAAGTATGTTATACCAGGAGCAACTCAGAACATAAATATGTCTTATGAGTCATGTCACAGTAGGTCTATTGTTAGTTTTGCCACTTCAAAGTTGTTCGGTTCAGACAGGCATTGCACATTTACGAGAATCACTCAAATGCAACCCAGTTTCACCATACATGTACGAGGACCATTTGAACGTATCAGCCATACCTGTAGTGCTGCATTCACACGTTGTCGGCAGAATGGGAAGAGCAAGAAAAACACCAGATAAACAGCCTAACTTTGCTTTTGTTGTTGTTGTGTTATGTTTATGTAGCAGTTTGTTGCCACGTGAAAGTGTGGCCAAAAAGCAAAGTGTAATATTCGTATTTTAAAAACACAAAACACGTGACTGACAAACACCAATAGTATAGCGCCAATATCAAAAATTTCAGATATCCCTGACCCACGCTGTTGTTTGTGATTACCATTTAAACGATATCCCTGAACGCAGCATTAGCGCCCCCTACGGATTAGCAGATCTCCAACCATCTGGGTGGGTTTGAACTGCCTAGACATAAACGAAACCTCCATATTACTTTAACGGTGTACACTGATTAAGTCACTTATGTTAACCACTGTAACCAGATGATAGGTTAGCTAGCTAGCTAGCAGAATAACAGCGTGACATAATTTTGGATCGTGTCCTACCTGGGAAATAGCGGCCTAAACAAGTCAGCGCTTCCCAGCCCATGCAGTAGGCGCTATTATATTACTATGATACCCTCCCATATGCAACTAAGACTGCACTGACTTAGCCGTTTTTTTCGAAGGGGTTATCAAGACGTCTCTGGATTCATCGTACCCTGTGAGTAATTTCGATAAGTTAGTTGGCATTACATGTTACCTCGCCATTTGATAGCGTCAACCCTACGGAGCCTACGAATTAGAATTAAGCAGGTTTTTGGCTATTCACATTAGATATCGGGCCTGACTGCTAGCCATTTCTGTGTCCATAAAGCCACCCAGCTAGCTTAAACAAATGTGTCTAGCCAAGGCTGTCTTCTCTGTGATTAGCACTGGCGGAAACTCCAAGTGATTTTGGCTTGGGCCTAGCCTATGTAGCTAACAGTTAATGCTAGCCTATTTGTCCTTACCGTTTGATAGCTAGTTAGATTGTTTATTTTGCCATTTGATGTTAGCGTTGGGCCGTAAAGGCGTAATAATTCCAGCCAATTAATCAATACATGTCAGCTGATATAAAAAAGATGGATTTATAATAGTACTAAGCAGCACTGACAGCCACCTTCACTAGTTCATGACCTGCTTCGCTAATGCTAACAGTGACGCTGAAGAAGCGAACCGATCTCTCCTGTCAATCATAAGCCAATTTTGCAATTTCCTCTCATTTCAATAAACCGCGTTAACTTTTATGTTTACTTTCAGGATTTTGAGTCAAACAAAGAGTTATGTCCTGCCCATGCACATCGGCTGCCAGGTTGTTTCTAAATACTGCCCACAGAGGTAAGAGAGGAGTCGTAGACAGCCTGCCAGCAGGCTAAATTTGCTTGACATTTTGCTGTTTGCTAACGTAGCGTTATAGTTTGCTACGTAGGTCTCCAGTTAACACAGATGCTGCTTGTTATTGCAGTCTTGAAATACCAACAGCAGGTGGAAAAGATAGTACAAGAGTTTAGTAGCTGTACTGTTAGATCACACAGCCTATCGTGGAGCTATACACCAGTGACTTTGAGCAGTAACCCATAAAGATAAACACAAACCAGCGTTATGTAGCTATAGCTAAGCTAACTTGGTAATTGACAAGCCTACCAGAAACCTTCATGTTTGTTACTTAGTACCTTAATGATGAAAAATAACAATACAAAACGTGCAATAGCCACAGCACATATAAATTCTGTGAACGTTTGATAATATGCATTGTGTATAGCTGATCCCGGCCATTGTTATGGTCCTCTGATGTGTTAGTTTTATATATATATATTTGTATGTGGTATAATTAAGGACACCTTTTCTAGTAATACATGTAGGACTAGTAGCTAACAGTTTTCATTATTAGTAAATGTAAGTTACTTGCAGGTTAATTTTCTGCTGCTTGTTTTATCTTTGTGTCAAATAAGACAAGTTAAAATGTTTTGTGTCACGTTGTTACAAACCACAATGTTGTTAGGAATCAAAAGTGATGTTGCTTTTGTTTCAGGATTGTCCTGCTCCCGGATTCAGTTATTTTCTCTGAGTCGTCAGGGGTCTCGTGAAACTCATTTACTTCCCTGGGTACGGGTCAGGTCCTTTTCAGAGACTGCTGTCTGCTATGCCTCTAAAGATGGAATAACAAAGGACTCCGGAGGTGATGGTGGAAAGGTAATTTTCTGGCAGGATAAATCTTATTTGTGTCCTTCCACTGTAGATGGTAATAATTTAATATGTGCTGACACAGTCATGTTTACACAGAAAAGCATCAGCGAGGGGAAGAGGCTCTCTGGCTCTGGAGGAACAGGCAAGGGTGGAGGTCAGCTCCGCTGCCCTAAATGTGGAGATCCTTGCACACATGTGGAGACCTTTGTATGTGAGTAAATGCATAAAATTTGGACAATCATATAACAAGACCAGTGAGCTGATGTGCATTTTAGGTGGAAAATCAGGAGGATTAGGGGTAAAGGAATATGATATTTAGGTAACAGATGTTTTGTTAAATTTGCATGTGACACACACTAGAGACAGCATAGGCAGTAGCCATAGGTACATGAGGTAAGGAGTTGGTGCTAATAATTTTTCACCAAACATAAAATAAAACGAAGATGACAGGTCACAAGAGAGTTTATGTCCAGAATATGAAAACACAGGAGCATGAATACATGAATGGGTGTGACTGAAATAGCTATTAATACAGTACAGGGGGTAATGGTTTGACATTGTGCTGCAGCTAAAAGTACCTCTTTGCCTATCTGGCAGTACTTTGGGTTAAAAATCAAAACAAGAAGCTAATGAAAGTTATGTGAAGATGGCTCACTCTGTTGGAGTTGTTGGAATGACAGAGAAGCACTCAGTTCATTGCTTGGATTTTTAGATGATGCATATGTAGTCGGTGTGCATCTGTCACCATTCATGCTGACTATGTGCTGAGAAATTACTATGTCCCGCCTCTTACATTTCTTACTATTTACTGCACATATAACTATTCAGGTGTATTTTTGCATATTATCGCTTTTTATTGTCTGGAATAAACTTTCCAGATTTAGAGGTGGTTTGTGGGGTGCCATTCATGTGCTATTTATAGTAATTTCAGTCATGTTCTCACAAAACAGAAGTTGTTTTAATGCTTAAATGTAAAAAGTAAATTTTTAAGTCTGTCAGATACAGAAAACGGACACATTGATCAGCAGTGAAACTATGACCCAGTGTGTCTCGCTGCTTTTCTTTTTCTATTCAGCTCATGCAGAGGTGATCTCTGTTTTCTTTTTTCTACTTCGTCATATCTAAAAGCAGCAATCTGTCATCATGCAATGGTAACCACTAGCAGTGATAATGCAGAAATGCTAGATCATATGCCATTCACTAAAGCAACAAAATGTAAACATAGATGCACATTGTAAAAAGAGCAGTTCATTTAGATCTTCTGAAAGCAAATGCATCATGGCAGAGACAGTGCTAGGCAGCACATGTAGATGTATACGCTTTAGATTTTTGCTACTGCATAACAGTTTTGAGCAAAGTCTTTACTCTAAATACAAACGTATTACATTGTACAACTAATCTTTGAAAATAAATGCAATTCATGATTGCACTTTAAGCATAATTTTGAAATAAAACCTAACTTGGCATTTCATTATGTAGAGTTATTATTGCTAAGAGTATCAGGTGTTTAATGTGAAACCGTGAAAATTTGTTTAGCTCTAAGTATCTCAGATGTTTCTCTCAGCCAGGCTGTGAAATGTCTCAGCGCTGAATGTGTTTTTCTTTTGTAGCATCAACACGATTTGTCAAATGTGAGAAATGCCATCACTTTTTTGTGGTTCTGTCTGAAACGGACTCTAACAAGGGGCTAAACAAAGAGCCGGAATCTGCTGCGGAGGCAGTTAAACTGGCATTTGCACAGAAACCTCCCCCTCCCCCCAAGAAGGTGAGAAATTAAACTAGAATTGTTGTTCAAATATGCTTTTAAATGATTTTTATTGGCATGTTACACATTCTGTTGCAATAGTCATGCTGTTATACTTGTATATATGTTATACTTTTTTTTTTTTCCCCCAGATATATGCTTATCTTGACAAGTACGTTGTCGGCCAGACCTATGCAAAAAAGGTGTTAGCAGTTGCAGTATATAATCACTACAAGCGCATCTACAACAACATCCCCGCTGGGAGCCGACAGCAAGTTGAAGTGGAGAAACAGCCCTCTCTAACACCTCGTGGTCAGTATTACTGTTGCTTTGTTCTGCTTCTTATTAACATGGGTTCTAATCTCAATTGTGAGTTCAGATGAAATCTGATTAATATATGTATATGATATATATAAGTATGTATTGATTTCCACTGATCACTTACATTAATCAATTCACTGTTGCTTCTCCACTTGTAAAAGAGATGCATTGTGGTGTTATGTGGAAAATGCTGGAGTGCATAAGATACTCAAACTATCAAATGTTTGGTTTTTCAAGCTCAAGGGCACATAAGATAAAGTCCTGAGCTGCTTTTATTCAGTAACTGATGGCAGAGACAAGCAGGACATGTGGGGAGAAAGGAGACATGGCATTGCAACAGGGCCTGTAATTTGTTTAAAATGAAAGAATTGACTCCCACTGTGTGGTGGTGTTAGTATAACCCTGATGAAAAAGTAAAAACATTCCAGCGCTGTCCCTAAGCACAAGGCTGTTTTGAGTTTATGATAAACATTTGAGAGAAACCACCTGACAATAATGATCTGGGGACATGTAATTTCTGAAAAACATGTACTTACTGGTACAGATTAAGAGGTTGACAGTGTTAATAGTTAAAACTTGACAAAAAGCTGAGATGAGGTTGCAGCTGTGGCCTTCAGTTATAACATGCCTTGAATCGTAATCTGTATTATTTGGCATTTGTTCAATAACTGTCGCACACAATTCTGGAAGCATTTATACAAGATTGCATTGATGTCATAATGATTAATGAGCACATTGATTTGAGTACTGTGATCCTCTCCCTGTAGAGCTAGAGATGAGAAGACGAGAGGATGAATACAGATTCACAAGTAAGTGATTGGTCCCCACTGTTACTGTCATCTTTGTCAGTGTGACTATAAAAGGACACTTGAACAGCATTTTTCTTTGTTTTCACGAGTTGTACAAATGCCAAAATGTACAGACCTCTGTGACTCCTCAGTTATTGCTTTGTTCTGCCCTTTCTAGTAACGTGTTCATAGTCACGCTCAACCTGAAGAATTTATATAAAATGATTAATGTGTTAAAAGTATTTATTATTTGAGGAACTGCACCTCCACCTCCACTTCTGGAGCGATGAGTGGTTGTGTGTTTAATTTCCTATTTGCTATGTTTGGAGATGAGCCACAGAAATTGCAGCAGTAAAATTAGCTTGTTAATCTATAACTGATTAGACAATAAAATGATGTAGCCCAGTGACCTACATTCACATCTGTACTACTGCCAGTTTCAGTCCAGCTCTCCCCACCTAGTAATGCCACACCTGCACTGCCTATGTTTTAGCCTATACATGGAAACTATAAACTACTACATACAGATTGTACAACACTGGTTCAAATGAAAACATTCAGTAGCATGGTGGTTGGTGCTTTATGAATATATACTTCCTGGAGTGGTTCTTACTTCTGAGTCCCTGTGACTTTGTTTGGTGTTGCAGAGCTGCTGCAGATCGCAGGGATCAGTCCTCATGGAAACGCTCTGGGAGCGTCCATGCAGCAGCAGGTGAGTCAGCAGGTGCCTCAGGAGAGGAGGGGCGGCGAGGTCCTGGACTCCACACACAGTGACATTAAACTGGAGAAGAGCAACATCGTACTTCTAGGTCCAACTGGCTCAGGTTGGTGTGGTGTCAACATTGTCCTAAATTGTATATTGCACAGCAACCCTTAACCAGATCATTAAGATTTACACTGATTTGAATCTGTTTTGGCAAAAGAAACTTTAGGATTCCTTTTAATATTTCACAGGAAAAACACTGTTGGCACAGACACTGGCTCGTTGTCTGGATGTTCCCTTTGCAATTTGCGATTGCACCACATTAACTCAAGCTGGGTATGTGGGAGAAGACATCGAGTCCGTTATTGCCAAACTGCTCCAAGATGCCAACTACTCAGTGGAGAAAGCACAGCAAGGTGGGCAGGAGGACAAAATGTAACAATAATGTAACGTTCCGTGTTTAAATCATACTATATGTTTTATGTTTAACACAAATGTCAGTGTACAGCCGTCCCTGGTAGGTTAGTGGTTAAGTCGCAGCGCTCTTGCCGCTGCGCCCTGGGTTCCAATCAGGGTTGTGTCAGGAAGGGCATCCGGTGTAAAACACGTGCCAAATGTCAACATGCAAGTCGTCAGTGTGACGATTCGCTGTGGCGACCCCTAGATGGGAAAAACCGAAAGTGACAAATGTCATTGTAGAAAACGGCACATTTTGTGTCACACCTTGGTTTTGTCATTTATCATATTTTCTGACGCTAACATTCAGAAAGAGTTGCTTTGTAGCATTAAAAGTAATAATGAGATGGATCTGACAGACAACAAAAGCAAGGCACTTGTAAGTAGAAAGCATAAATGTAGAGTTTGTGTCACAATTGCATCAACGTTATTGTGAACATGAGCGACAGTGAGGCCTCCCAGCTGCTATGTACAACAGGTACCAAGCTTGCAGCTTCATTCTTAAGAAGACTTGATGCTGTCGTCGCTGCCAAAGGTACTTTGACCAAGTACTAAGTGAAGGGTCTGAATACATATGTAAATGGGATATTTCAGTCTTTTATTTTTAATAAGTTTACAAAACACTCTAAAAACCTGTTTTCACTTCATCATTGTGGAGTACTGTGTGTAGATTGAGAGGGGAAAATGATCTGAATCCATAAAATGTGGAAAACTCGAAAGGGTCTGAAAACATTTGGTACTGACTGTAATGCAGCTGACAGGAGGTTTACATTTTAAATATAGAAACGAAACGAAGAATAAAATCAAAGATGATCACAAGCCATTCACCACCACCTCCCTGTTATGTCACTGAAACGGGCGTCTTGTCATGTCAATATAATCGTTTGGCATCACTGCTCTCAAAAGAAAAGGAAAAGTAATTACTGAGCTCCAAGCTCCAGAAAAGTGTCAGAAAAAGTGTCCAAAACCACTCAGTGATGCTTATCCTTGTAGGAATTAGATGGTGCTTACATTCATGTCTGTTATTGAATCAGTCAGCTACACAGTTTGAATTTCCACCCTGGTTGAATATGTTAGCAGGAAGTAATTTATAAATGCCAACTGTGCAAATTTTTCTAATTATAACAAACTGTGTTCTGCATATTTGCAAGTCTTCAACTTGAATCGTGTGTAGTGGGTTAAGCTGAAATCTAAAATTACCACCACAAATGTACGTGCAGAAACGCAGGCTCTCAGTTAATGTTAATGAGTCAAACTTGCACCACTGTCTCCCCGTCCTCTTTCCCATGCAGGTATTGTGTTTCTGGATGAGGTTGATAAGATTGGTAGTGTGCCTGGAATCCATCAGCTGAGAGATGTGGGTGGAGAAGGAGTCCAGCAGGTCAGTATCCAACCAGCTTCACACTCAGTAAAACCTTTATGTAACAGTTAGTGCAGACATCAAACAGTGACATTTTAATGACGCTTTAATAACAAAATGCAAAACAACTTAACAGAAATATGCTGTGTGAGATTTGAATTTAAAGTAAGCAGCAGATTTTATGTTTATTGTAACTGGCTTCCTGTTTTTCCTTTTTTTTTGTGTATGTGTTGGTCCAGACTTGTATTATTGACTTTTTTTTCCCTTTTCCACTCTTTCAGGGTTTACTGAAACTCTTGGAGGGCACAATTGTCAATGTGCCTGAGAAAAACTCTAGGAAACTGAGGGGAGAGACGGTGCAGGTAGATACAACAAACATCTTGTTTGTTGCATCTGGTGCCTTCAATGGACTTGATAGAATCATTAGTAGAAGAAAGAATGAAAAGGTAAGTTTAACATAGCTTAAATTTATGCAGATGTTCAACCAATATTCCTGCCTCTAACTGGATCCTTATGTTTCGTGACTCTTCAGTATTTGGGTTTTGGAACTCCCTCCAACTTGGGGAAAGGGCGCCGTGCGGCAGCTGCAGCAGACTTGGCCAACACCAGCGGTGAGACGGACACAGTGGCTGAGATCGAGGAGAAGGACAGGCTGCTGAAGCACGTGGAGGCCAGGGACCTGATCGAGTTTGGAATGATCCCAGAGTTTGTCGGCCGTCTTCCTGTGGTCGTTCCTCTGCACAGCCTGGATGAAGAAACGCTAGTCCGAATCTTGACTGAGCCACGCAACGCTGTGGTGCCCCAGTACCAGGCTCTGTTCAGCATGGATAAAGTAAGGGCTCTGATCCCGCGATTGCTACCATACAGTTATAGACCAGAGAGTCACTCATTGAGAGTCAGAATTTTTTCTGTGACATATCATTTGGCAAAGTGCTGCGTCAGTGAATCCTGTGAACAAATGTCTTTAAACTTAAACTCTCCCTCGACGAAGATAATGGGTAGCATGTCCTTTGCTATCACCTTTGTAATGAGGGCCGTTGTTTGCTCTGCAACTTGTGGATTTACTACTCAAGCTGTACCTCCTGTCAACAGTTTAGTGTCCCACTGCTACTTGAAACAACAACAGCTGCTTTTTTTTTTTTTTAATTAAAGCTACAGGAAAATAATTTCTTGGCAAGGAAATTATATACAGGGGTTTGTTTGTTCAGACCCCAATTTACTAGAGTTTTAGATTTGAAATGAATTTGCTATGCATCTTTGTTTCAGTGTGAACTCAGTATGACTCCAGATGCCCTGAGGGCCATAGCCAGATTGGCTCTGGAGAGAAAAACTGGAGCTCGTGGGCTCAGATCCATCATGGTATGTCATTTACTAAGGATATTGAACTTGTTGTTTCTGACTTAATTTCTTGTATTATTGATGTAAAGTTTGTTTGTTTGTTTGTTTGTTTTTTAAATATATGGGAAAAGCTTCTTCTTGAGCCCATGTTTGAAGTGCCACACTCTGACATCATGGCAGTTGAGCTGGACAAAGATGTTGTCCAAGGGAAATCACAACCCAGATATATCAGGTCAGTATCCCACTCATGTTAGAGATCAGATTCCTTCAGCTTTAAGCACACTGAGTCTCCATAGCTGTGTCGTTCGAAACCTGAACTGAAGTTTCGATTTGAATCTCAGAGCTCCAGCCAAGGAGTCGACAGAAGAGGAATACGACTCGGGCATTGAGGAGGAGAGCTGGCCTCGGCAGGCGGACGCTGCTAACAACTGAATCACACATCACGTTTCACCTAGTGCTGTCTGAAAACATTAGATCACTATGAACCTTTGAATACCAGCTCTGGGCTTTCTTATAGCCCCTGACAAACAAGCTGTGGGCATTTTAATAGAGGTACTGAAGGCCGCTGGTCCTCACTGGAGAAGGTTTTCATGATGAACAAGTTAAGAGAGTGTAATAACCTTTGGTCCTCTGCATCAATGTTAATTCTTTAGTGGTGCATTCACAGGGTGGACCTTTATGAAATAATTCAATCTGGGGATTGTTAACTTTTTATCTATATAAAGATAATGCAGTTTTATTCACGAAAGGATGTGTAGCTAGTTTTTCTTTTTTTGTGGTGATGATGGCGAGTTACGCAAATGGAAGTGTTGGGATCATACAGTACACTTGGGATGCTGAGAAAGTGTAGATGTGATGTTACCATGTCAAGTAATGCCTTGTATCATAAGGGCATAATATTCCATACACACATCAATATTTTGATGTTTTCTTCTTTACCACCATTGTAATAATGGTGCTCACAGTGAAAACAGGCTGTAAATGTTGAGCTACACTGTATAGGTAGCATTTGTTAGCAGTTTGTATGACATGACCTTGAATTAGAAGAACATATTGTGAAGTGTAATCCACCAGCACACTTAAAAAAATAATGGTGACCTTTTAAACAGCCGCAATGGTTATTTTTCAGTGCTTTGCTTTCTCTCCTCACCCACTTTTTAGGGAATGTATGTTTACTTAGACCTCTGTATCAGAGCTGTTTGATAAAGCAGGATTAGCAGCTTTGCTAACTTCAAAGTGTTAATGAACTGTCATCGGAAGCTGTTTTGTTGTAGCTATAATTCAGTAAATCATATTTCTGAGCTAGATATTGAAGATTTATTGTTTAGATTCCAATCTTTATTAGACAGAACATTGTTGTCACAGTTAGTTGGCTGTCGCTCTCTAAACCTGCTTTGACAAACGGCCCTCAGAGCAGTGGGAACTTACCTTTAGTGATGCAACATCCCTTTACTAAATGGTATCCTTCCTCACATGTCTGTACTTAAATCTCTACCCAAATGCTCTCTGACTGAACTGCGCTGCTGTCCTCTTTATTATGCTGTTATGCTATAAAAAGAGATTAAACTAGATCTGTTCTCCTTTTGCTTTTAAGTTTTCTTTGTCATTTTAAAAACTGCTTCTCTGTTTTCAGAGGTCTATTACAGAACCTGTAAACTTGCCCGAGTTTGTGAATCTTAAATCTATTGTAATTGTTTAAAATATATAAATAAATATATCTCTGTAAAAAAAAAAAAATAATAAAAATTCAGTCCAAATGAGGTTTTCTCAGATGTTCATTGCACTTATAAATCATTGACACAGGAAATGAATGTCACAGACATCACAAGGTTGTGCTGCGCTGTTACTCTCAGCGTTATGTAATCAACTAATCTGTGAAACTGCTGTGCTGTTCTTGTTTTCCCAGTGCCTCAGCATTTCCCTAATCTCATCACTATGTGAAAAGTGGCTTTGAATATGGACATATGGACATAAGAATAAGAAGCTGCAGTCAATTAAACAGAAATATGTTAATAAAGAAAGTCACTTTCTGTTCTTCCCGTTTAGGGGGTCGCCACATGTTGACATTTGGCGTGTTTTAAGCCGGATGCCCTTCCTGATGCAACCCTAACTCGAACCCAGGACCCAGCGGTGAGAGTGCTGTGCCCTAACCACTAGCCTACCAGGGACGGCTATATAGTAAATGTAAAATGTGAACAAATTATGGTTTTGTATTTTTGTTTGCACTACTCTGACATGTGCCCGAGGTGTTACTGTAAACAAATCCTCCAATGATGTCAGAGGCTTAGTGATGAAGAGGGTTATTGCTTACGATGATGTCTGTGTTAGTCATTTGCTCCAAACATCTGTTAACGCTCCAGAGCATGGTGGACCTCGGAGAAAGAAAATACACACCAAAGGTAAGAAATAACAAAAATACAGCACAGGTCTGGCTTGTGGCTGTAAACTCAGAAACCATTTTTTTGTTTTTGTTTGATGCAGCTTACTTGTCAATGCAACAATGAACACCCTGGAGGACGTCCCGTTCCAGACCTTGCTGGCCCCACAGATGGTGACGGCTCCAGATATCACTATACCAGACTGCCAGCAGATACTGCAAGAAACTGAGGTGACTGTTTTGTCTCACTTTTTAGATCATATAGGCTTTTTGCAATTACTGCTAAAAGAGAATTTGTTATGATTTATTCAAATCTAGCACTGGGGTCTAAAAGGTTTTTAAAAGTTTTGTTTTCTTCCTGGAAAGTTGAAAAGTATTTCAGGGCTTGCATTTGTCTTTACTTTTGTATTGGATTGCTGACATTATCCTCATTGCCCTTTTTCACAGAAGATGTCACCTAAGGAAAAGCACATGTGTAAATAACATTAATTATGCCAAATTCCATTTAGCTGCTTCAGTTTCGGGGTCCTGGAACTGTTCATGGTGGCTCACTGTTATGGTTTAGTGGGACATGAATGTAACGGGGCCACTGTTCATGTCATCAGTAACATCTGTGCTTTTTCTACTGTGACAAGGTCAAAATGTTTGCTGTGGAAAACGTCGGTCTGAAAATCTTTTTGTTATTGTTTTGGATTTCACTGCAGTATGGATTCAACCTAGAGAGACAGATTTTAACTGGACAGCAGTCAGTCAGTCAGGTCCCATCCTGTCCCCCTTACTGGTTGATGTTCAGCAGCCCTCAGGAGAACCGCAGGACCAATCACAGGAGCAGCGACCTGTGGGTCCTGAGCCTTCGGCCCCGCAGTTACAGCCTGAACTCTGCAGACGCCTGCTGCCTGCACCATCGCACTGTCAAGATCCTCTTATCTGACTCTGATGAAGATGGTTATTATGAGGATAATGAAAGCTCCTCCGCTGAAGATGCACCTCACCCCATCAAGAGCAGAGAGCGACCCCGGACTGCACTGAAAGATCCACTCTCCAGAGTCAAAGACATGCACTTCGGTGCTTCCACTCACCACTGTAAGCCTGAGTCACCTCAGAGCCTCAGGGGCCACAGAGACCGTTCATCTTCTCTCCAAGACTGCAGACAACCTCTGCGAGCGGTGGAACAGCACAGGTCACAGCAGGCCTGCCCCTTTCCTCATGTGCACAAGAACGACAAGAGGAGGCAGTGTTCACTGGCATCTGCTGGCAGAAAGCACTCCCAAAACAAACCACCCACCAGTTCCTCTCCATCCAGGCTGCAGCAGCAACGACCCTCCTCTGCAGGGCCGGTCATCAGAAACCATCGGCAAAAGGTTATTTTTCCTGTGAATGTCTCAGTATTTCTTATACTTTTGTCACTTCTCTACTCCCTCCTTTTTCATAATCCACAGTGCTCGTCTGTTCTTCTCTTGTAATCAGGCCTTGAGGACTGGCAGCCCTCGGGGGGTTTTCTTGGACTCGGCAGCAGAGCTGGTGTCTGCGCTCAGCCAGGAAGAGAGGGAGCTGCTTGACGCCATCACAGAGAAGGGCTACCCCTTGCACACAGCCATTCTGACTCTGCAGAAGACAGGCTATCGCAGCACAGAGAAGGTAGGTACTGTCTTTAGAAAATGTGCTGGAAGGAGGACTCGGATTCTTTACTTAAGTAAAAGTAGCAGTACCACAGTGTAAAAATACTCGGTTACAAGTAAAAGTTCTGCATTCAAAATTATAATTTCAAAACCATTAGCATCAAAATATACTTAAAGTATTAATTGTAAAAGAACTCATAGTGACACATTATTGAATTACTGACATATCTATGGAGCTACTGTTAATTGCCCTATGTGCTTATAATTAAACTTTATTGCTGGGTAACTTGTGAATTTCCCACTAGAGATCAATAAAGTCTTATACTTTAATCTGTTGTATTAATCTGGATGTGAAAATTAACTAGTAGTTGAAGTTATCAAATAAATGTAGTGGAGTAAAAAGTACAATATTTATCCCTACAATATAGTGAACCCAAAGCACTAAGTAGTAGAAAGTGAAAATACTCTAGTTACCTCAAAATTATACTTACTTGGGTAAATGTACTCATTTCCACTGCTGTTATTAATTAATGGTATATAAACCCTGATAACCAGAGGTGAACAGTACAAGTATAATACTTAGACCTGTACTTATTTACATTTACTTGCTACTTCAGACAAAAAAAGAATTTTTTTTACCCCACATTTAAGTTAGTTGATCACTAGTTATATTATAAACTTAGATTAACAAAACAAAATATTCACAAATAAATTAAGTGGTAATTGTGGTACTTGGGTAAAACATCCAAGTACTTCTTCCACATAAATAAAATGCTGCCTAAATACCACATTACAATAACCCGTCCAAGTTTTTTTTTTGTAATTAATAAATGCTCCAAATGAATTAGTTCTTGGACGCAGTCTTTCCTGGGCACTAACTAAAAAGAATTGGGGATTCTGTATATGCTCTGTAGCCCAGAGCTTCATTTATGAAATGAGAACAGCCATGTAAGAAGCACAGTTAACCATATAAACATACTGTACGCTTACATTGGTATGAAGGCATTTCATCTTGGTTTACCATTTGTTTTTAATCAAGGCCAAACACGTTCTCAATTTTGTTTTTTGTTTTTTTAAACAGATCCTAAAATATCTGGTTGCCAGTGACCGTCTGTGTGAGCTGGGCTATGATGAAGCACAAGTGGAAGAAGCTTTGGAGATGTTTCAAAACTGTGAGAGCAAGGTGATTTACTTGTATGAAAGAAAAGCAGAACCACAGTTATATCTTTGTAGTTAGTGTATTGACACTAATATTTTTTTGTAGGCTGCTGAGTTCCTGCACCTCCTGACTCAGTTTAATGAGATGGGCTTCCAGCAAAGTGCAATCAAAGAAGTGCTGCTTGTTCATGAGAATCACCGTGAGAGGGCTCTTGAAGAACTCGTGACACGTGGAGTTTGAACAGAGCAAGAGACTTTTTACATCTACAGTATGTGTGATGTACTAAAAAAATTACTGTATTTAGTCTAAATAGCATACTTGAAGATAATGTTTGAATTTCACAGGTTTTATATTAACTTAAGTTTAGAATGACATTCAGATGTAAAATATGTGACACTTGTTACGCTCAGTAAGGATGAATATTCTTTTTTAAAAGTTTATTTACAGCGTGATAAAAAAAATGCAAAATCTTTAAAAAGCAAATTCAGCCATCAGTCCGCTGGTGTAAGAAAATCACGGTGCACTGGCTGACTGCTACAGTAATAAAAGTATTACATCTTAATTAAAGCAATGCCATAAAAGTACACAAAGCAGAGAACTAGCAGTAACCCTGAAACAGTCTAAAAACAGGGTTGAGTCTTAATATAGTTACATTTAAAGTTTATAGTTCACTATAAAACCCAGACCAGGCTCACTGTGTGACGGCGACTCGCTTCTTGTGAACCATCACTGTTGACTGACAGTGGAGTTCAGCAGCCCTGTCTTCACATTTGATTTAGAAGCCTTCGTGAGGTCATGCTGTAGATAAAAACAAATGAGTATCAGTATGTGTGTTCATTTTGCATGTCAAGATATTGGAGCCAACTTGAATACAATTTCTAGCATCCACCTCTTAATGTGATGTGTAAAAGAACATCTGTTTGGTTATTTTTCCACAGAGACTAAAGCCAGAAATGATTTTCGTGTACTCACCCTATAATCTATAATGTCTGTGAATCCAGAACCTAATTTAGCTTATCCATCTGTCCTGTAGACGTCCATGTCTTATGTCAAAAAAAGAAAAAAAGCTTGTGATCATGCACAGTTGACTCTCTTACTTCAAAAGACAGTAAAAGAAAATGCTGGCCATTCTTAGGTTTTGGGGCTCGTCTGAAATAACCCACATGGAAACATGCCAGCCAGTGCAGTGGCAGCACTCACTGGTGTTTTAATCACTTCTGGAAACGATGGACGTCTACAGCATAGATGAATAAGCTAAACCAGGTTCTGTATTCAGACATTATGGCAAGTGCAAGAAAATCATTGTTGGCTTTAGTCTCTGTATGGGAAGTCTGAGAAATAAAAAATAGAACACTTCAAATGTTATCCTCTGATATAAATGAAAGCTATATACATTAATTGCTGAAAAATATTTTTTGTGGAAACAAGCGAACAAGTCTGCGGTATGCCGGGATTTTATTTTGTTTTTAAATAAACGGAGTAAGATTGGACATTTATTCACCATTTTCTCACAACCTACTACACTAATTTGAATAAAAAGATTCTGGTACCTGTTGCTTGTAATGCTGTTACATGTACTGCCACCAACTATGCATGCTGATGCATGAATCATTTTATATTTAATCAAATAAATTAGTTCACTGTGTATTCCTGGCAGCACAGTTGTGTCATTTGATAATTACCAAAATTTTGACTGTACATGATCAAGAGACTAAGGATGGCTCAAAGCTCGTCATGCTAGCAATCCTGTCTTTTTAAAAATTGTTGATATTTCACCTCATTTCTAAACATTTTCTACACAATAATTTCTCTGCCAAATACAAAAATATACAGATGAGGGGATTAAGATTGTAGATTAAGATTTAAACTAGGGCTGTCAAATCAATTAAAGAATTTAATCAAGTTAATCACAAATTTAAAATATTATGATTTACCTGTAAATGTGTTGCAATAAAGAAATGCATGTCAAACTAGTTTAAGGTAACATATCCTCCAGTTTTATCATCTAAACAATTAACATATTATAATACCATTTCAGAAATGAAATGTCTGCAAAAACAAAATGAACACTCTGTACATTCTTGATCTGAAGTAAAGAAATGTATAACAAAACTAGTTTAAGGAAACAGACCCTCCGTTCTCAACAATCAACATTTCTATTATAGGTCTATTTTAGAAATTAAATGTCCGTACAGAGACAAAATGAACAGTCTCTACAGTGCCAGTTGTCATAGATTAGGTGTGCCGTTACACCGAGGTAGTTTTGGTTACTTACTGATGTCCAGTGGTCTCCAGTAAGTGCTATGAAAGTGCCTTCTGACAACTGACTCACTTTTTTAGCTTTTTCACTGTCGTACAGTTCATGCATTCTCGTAACAATAGTTCCCCTCGAAGGTAACTGGTATGATGGGTCGCCTGTGGCAATCTGAATGATGTCTTGAACTATGCTGATGGGTCTGCAGTCTGTGGCGATCCATTTAGTGATGGAATTGGTTAGCTTTGCTGTTGTTGTTTTGTTGACAGGCGTGCGCCAGCTGCACTCAGGATGCACACAACTTTGGTTTTATCCAGACTTCCATCTGGAAGCTTTTTATAACGAAACTTGCCGTTCAGCACACCAGGTGGTGTGTTTTCTGTCATTGTGTTGTAACAATGGCAGAAAACAACGGTCACGTTACCCTGCCTTATCACACAATAGATAGCCATCCGCGCTGCGATGACGGCAAGAAGTTGGGGTCAAAACTTATCAAATGATTAATTTGTGTCAAAAAAAAGTAACGCATAAAAAAAAAAAAAACAACCTTTGATTAATCATGCATTAACGTTGACATCCCTAATTTAAACATTTTATCAACTGTGACGCCAAATGGTATCACATGGTAAGATAAATTACCATGTATGCTGTATAATCCTATAAATTTCATTAATAAAATGCTACTTAGTGGTAATTTGTGGTACTGATGTAATTGAGTATTTTCCTTAACTATATTTTTACTCGAATGGACATTTTGTAGTTAAAAACTAAACAGATTTAAATTGCACTTACCGTAAATTCCGAATAGGAGCCAGCAATAGTGTTAAAGTTGAAGGTGAGCTCAGTCTCAGGAGACTTGGCACTTGGAGCATTTCTACTAGGATGGGTGACATTTTCCTTGTTACGTTCTAGTGCACGAGGAGTCTTGCAATATCCAGGGGTTCGCAGGCCAAGACCCTACAACCAAACCAAAATCATTTACACTGAGGCAGCAGCAGTGGAGTATTGTTGACTTGCTTTACGTGAATAAACAAAGTTAAAAAGTGGCCAAAGAGCTCTGAAGAAAGAAGTTAAAACCAGAAAATCCAAATAGTTCAGTACATCTAGCAGCAGTAACTGTGCAGACAAGCTGTAAGCAGCACTAGCCTTGTATGAGGATATTGGGTTGGTTTTCTTACTGTATTGTATGCAATAAAGAACTAGATGTTTTACCCAGTTGTTCAGCCTTGGCATAGCTAATTGGGACCAGCACTGTAAGGGTGGGAATCTACCGTACAAGACAAAATCTGCCATAAAATATCTATTACAACCAAAAATGAATTAACTCAGTAAAAGATACAGTGGTAACCCATTTTAAAGTCTGTGGTCTATTCGGCCTTTAAAAATGTGATGTAAATGTCAGTGCAATGAGTGGAGAGGACAACAGTGAGCACACCTTGCTGGCAGATAAAGGCGCTTTCTGGAAGGAGGACTGGCACATGGTTCCACTGAGGGCTGCGCTAAGGATGGTGTTGTGAGTAGAAATGGTTGACGTGCCAGTGAGCTAAGTGGAGAGAGGCAGAAAGGTGGGCCAACTTCTTCAGTGTTACTACACTGACAGTATTGACACAATCCACTAAAACAAAAGTGCAGCTGTATCTCACCTTTCTTGCTTTTCCAGGTGTAGGAGTCCCTGCTATCCGCCGTTTGGATGGGGTCTTCACTGCGGTCCCATACAACATGTCCTCCTGGATCTGTTTGCTTTTCTTCAGTTGCTATTGCAAACAAAATACTCAATCATATAGATTAACACCTATGAGAAGGAATTTAAAGTTTCATTTATTTAAATACATACCCTTTCCAGTTTCTCTCTCTCTTTTTCAGTGTGGTGGTGATCCCACTGCTGCTGCACATATTCAAGGAAGTTCTGCCCATGTACCAAAAACTTCTTGCCATGTTCCTGTTCCCAAACATCAATCTGGGCCTTCAGAATTTTCTCCAGCTGGAACAAAACAGAAAACTCATTTCACACTGTTGCCATGTCAGCAGATTTAGCAGTGACAGGGGACTCCCAGCATGCATCACATAACAGTACACTGCCATTCCTCTGCACGAATATGCTGCACCACAGTTAAATGTACAGGAACTACAAAAGATGTTTAAGCATCCCCACCTGTTGGTCAAAACTGGTAATGCACCTACACTCCCTCAGCTGTTTCCACTCTGCTTATTTGTTTACCTGTTTTTTATACTCCCACTGACAGCTTCACTTACAAGCAGACAACTGCTTAATTAAGTTGCAATCCTTTGCATTTCAGAAGATAAAAATAAAATCACTTCTAAATGTTTCCTCACCTTAGGCAAACTTTTCTGTAGATCAGTTCTCTGCTTCTCTTCTTTCAGAAGGTTACCACCTCTGTTGTTGAACCTTGAAGGGTCATTAGCTTTTTTCTGAAATGGGAAATGCATGCACACGTTAGCACACTAACAGGAGTTTGTTATAAATGTGTCTTTACAAAATTAATGAGCAGATCACTCACGTCAAGTTCCAAGTACAACGACCAGGTCTCCTGCCATTTTGTGACTCCCTCAAAGAGTTCTTTATGGTCCTCATAACAGTTCTTCAGGGTCCTGACCTCAGCCTCGTGCAGGCTGAGCAGCTCTTCAGTGAAATCATCTGTAGAAAGACAACATGCAGAGATCCACACTCCCTTTGTGATCATCAACTATGTATATTCAGTGCAAGGACTCTTATTTACCATCATGATATGGAACAAAAGCCTGCCGCTGTTCTTGGCTGCAAAAGCATTTCTCCCATAGAACGGCTATCTCGGCTCTTATGGCCTCAATGATACTCTTCATGCTCTGCATTTTCAGCACCTCTAGACGCTGGACCTCTGCCTGGAGCTTGAAACAGAAAATACATATTATTACTACTTGTTATGGGGTGGGGTTAGTAGTATGGGTAGGATGATACGCTTAGCTCACAAGATGAAATGATAGACAAAATTGGGTTCATGAGAACATTAAGAAATCTTCAGTGACTAAATATATAACTGGAAAAATTCTTATTTGACTGAAATTTACAAAATGCAAAACAATGGAGGTGCAACAGTTCTCCTACAGCAGTATGTTGCCCTCCTACATCTCTCTCTTCCTGACCCTCTCGTCACCTAAACAGCACTGGTTGAAACCAATAAATATTTGAAATGAAACAGTTTGATCGCTCATCACTAGGGCTGCCCCCAAATACTTGAGTCATTAGTCGCAAGGCCTGTCATTTAACTGAGACTCTTCTAGTTGAGCCTTTGTTTTATTTTTTGTCAGCATGCATTACAATAGAAGGTAGCCCCAGCCCAGTAGCATTAAGTTAATATGCATTAAGTTCAGATCTATTTAGCAAATTGCAAGATGAGGAGAAAAGTACAACAAAACCCACTAGGACAAGTCACATAAGCCTGGACTGAGTGGGCAAACATTCAGCATCAGAGTTTAAGAATTAGCCTAAACTTTATCCACTTGCTGAGCAGTCCATATACATCCATGCTATATACACAACATGCTGACCTTGGCAACAACTGTATTCTAATGATAGCTTAGCTAGCCTTACTAGCTTGCTATTAACCTATTAGAAGAGTTGGATCTCCGCAAATGACAGCATTGTGTGTGTGTGTGTACATGTGCTTTGCACGGCACTAAGTTGAAATAATATTAATCCTATTTTAAATCACTATGTGGTTATGTTGATATTGTGACCTAACTGGACATAAAACGGTGGCAGGGGCATCGTCTGTGCTAATTAACCACCACAGTCCTAGTAGTAGTGCTTTGTGAAACATCATACTACTATGTCTGAAATCACTTATAAGGTCACTGATTTCTTACTGCCTCGATGTTTTTCTTCTTTGACTTGACCATATGCTCAGATAGGGCCTCCCGCTCCTCTTGGGGAATCTGAAGTCTATCCCAAAGTTCCTGGATCTTAGTGCGGAAAGCTGAACAACGTACTTCTTTCTCAGTCTTGCGTTCTTGTAACTGGAAAGAAATCATATATCCAAAATATAATGCAATATGTGATATTGCAGCCTTTCACATCATAATGTCAGATTACCATACATCTAATTAAAAATATCACCTGACTGAGGAGCAGTTTAAGAGCAGACATATTGTCATTTGACAAGCAAAATGCCTCCTCATCTCCATACATCACATCCATCTCAAAACTGGTCTCTGGCTGTTGCTCCAGGTCATCCATGCACACAACAATGTCTTTCTTTATGCTCATAAATTCATCATGACAACGATCCTGAAAAGACAGTTACAAGTGAGACAAGTTACGATCCAAATTTTAAAGTAAAGGACTAAGTGAAACAAAAAGAGAATAAGCAACACCTTTTCTTTGGTCAGATCATCAATGTAGGCATGGTATTTCTCCAGCTGTTTCAGTGATGGGACGGCATCATGGTCAATAGAAAATGGAGTAGTGCACATAATATCACACAGTTTACGGTCTTTGACAGCAAGGTCTTTAAGTTCCTCCATTCTTTGCCTCCTGTGCTCCTTCATCACCTCTAGATGTGTGCGGCTGTTCTTCTCCTTCTGCAGCATAGTGTGGCCAACCTCCTGCTTTAGAGAAATCCAGCTAGTTAGCCCAAAACAGTAAGCCGTTTTCCCGGTCAGGTATGAGAAAATTAAATTTCCTTAATGTACTATACCTCAAAGGGGGGCAACTGAAGCTCACTGCATAATTTACTAAGTTCCTTGTGATTGATCTCTATGTTTTTCTCCAATTTCTCCTTGAGCGCCTCTTCCTCATCAATCATTAGATCTAGCAAACCCTGCAGGGCAAGGGAAATAAAAAATGTCTCTGTATGGTAGCTCTGTAAAGTCAACAATTAGCCTTCAATTAATTTAAACAAATGCGGGAGTCACTTTAATGTGCTTGTGAACAGCTTTAGTTCTTCTTTGGTTCTCTCTAGTCTCTGCTCCTCTGGAATCCCGATTTCTTCCCAAATGCTCTGCAACCTGGCCATTGCCCTGTTGAAGTAGGCAACAGACTCTGCTGCGTGGACTTCACTGCAAGAAAACCAGGTACCTGAGTGGGTCAGTGTTGTGTTATACACCACAGACTTGTTACCAGTCTAACTAGTGCAGTATCAGCGTTAACGACGAGTTTAAAATCGGATAAAGGTAACTTAGCGGACTGTTTATTAGGGAATAATTAACTTAGCTAACGTTAAATACGAACATCATTTTATTCACCAAGCAGGCTAACGTTAGCTGCATTTGCTGTAGTATTAGTTATAACATTAAAGTTAAGTGATACTAGCTCGTATGTATCATGAAATTAACGTATTTACAATTCAAAATTCTTCATTGCAGCACATACATAGATTATGTATATGTACGTGATTGTGTTGGGTTTGTTTTTAACTTTTAATGTATTTTTATTTGTTTTATATTTTAGTGGGTTATCTATTCTATTTATTGGTTTGTGTGCTTGATATTGAGTGTGAACCGCTGCTGAAACAATGCAATTTCCCAGATTGGGATTTATAAAGTATTTCTATCTACCTATCTATACACAGACGTGTGATACAAGCTAGCGTTATGTGCCTCTCTTCACAACAAAGCTAGCAGTTGACTTATCTAAAATCAACAGGCTAATCAGCAACGAGTTTGCCAAGTATGTGGTATTGTATTAACGTTAACTGAAGGACAGACTAATAAAGATGTTAATTACTAACCTCACTCTCATGGTTCCACCACAGTCAGATTAAATGTCAGAAGATAATTCGTCAGAGTGCGGCTAACTCGCTAGCAATCCGTTTGTCGTGTCCACGGCATTTGAAATGTGCGCAAAACAACGTCTGTGCTCTGATTGGCTTAATAAACTGACGTCACCGGAAGCTGTCTTCTTTATTGCAAAACTACTACAACGTAGTAGGAACATGATCCAGGGGGCGCTAGTTTTTCTGTAGGTAGGCCTATTTTTTACCGATTAAATGTCTGCACATTCTCTAAAGCTGTCAAAACTAGAACTGTATGTAATGAATTTTATCCATATTTTATTGTATTTTGCCTTTTCTTCCTTGGTGTACTATTATTTTGATGTTACCCCAAGCACATGTTTTGCCTGAATATTAAGCTGTTGTAAGTTCAGTTTTGTACATAAAGTTAAAATAAAACTTTTACAGTCTTTAAAACCTGCTTGCAACTGCAAAGTTTCTTTGCAAAAAATTGAATTTCACCTTTGCATAATGTGCATGGTTGAATTTTCGATTTTTCTGCAGTTTTTTTTTTAAGTTCATGACTATATGTTTACTTTAATTTTCTTGTCTTGTAAGTACCATCAATTACTACAACTGTCTAAAATGTGACATTATTGTGTATATATATTTATATATCAGTCCAGTTGTTCTTCCTTTGTCCAATTTTAATAACACTTAAGACACCAGCTAGACAACTCAAATCTTGCTGCACTGAATTAGAAAAAGATTACACCATGTGCACACTGTGAACAAGTTTTGTTGGAGCAGTTTGAGTGATTTTGCAAAAGGAATAAAACATATTCATTCACACATTCATAACAAAAAGGTCATGTCAAACAATTTTTTTACCTGTCCTTGACCTTTAATCATCCTTTATTCCACAAACTCCATTTAATTGTGAAAACAAGCACTTTATAAGAAAGGTTCAGAAATGCCATAGAGGAAATGCACAGACATTACAAATAAATAAGTATGAAAAATTTGGCAGTAAAAGAATGAGATTGCAAATCTACAGGCAAAACAGAATAATGGCTACTTTAGTGATTTCAGCATAAAAGACAGACTTTGTTCAATCATCAGTGAGGATAGTGCCGTAAAGAGAGGTTCCTCAGCACTTCCTCGCTAAACTGGTATGTCAGCTTCTTCTTTACTTTTTTAATCTCTCCAGTTTTACCATAGTTCCTCAGAGCTCGAGCCATTTTTTGGTAGGTCATTTTTTTGCGATTGCCCTTCTGAATACCCCAGTGGCTGGCCAGAGCTTCCTTGTGTTTTGTGGAAAACTGAAAGATGCCCTTGTCCTGGTCCACCCACCAGATACTGTTGGTCATATCTCCACTTTGTAGCAAGTCCAGGAGGAACTGGTACAGGCGGATTTTCTTCTTGTGATCTGTAATGGAAGTCATGAGACTCTTTCCAGCCATTTTGCCTGGGATTTATCAGTTTTTCCAGGCTTCAACATGACTAGGATTTGATGTCAGTAGAAAATTTTGATTAGAAGTACTTACTAGTGTCTTTTCTGAAGGAGAAGTGGTTGTGGTCACATTCATCCTCCCCTTCTGATACCTCAAGTGGGGGACTGATTACTCTTTGTTCCTCCTCTGAGTAGTAATGGCCAGGCGAGGTGGCGGGTTGATACTGGTAGCACAATGATGGGGTGTAATATGGGATCTTTAGGAGAAATTTAAAGCATGTCATAGGTCAAGATTAAACAAGGACAAAACAGAGTTACAGTTATGTTGTTTTTCAGTTACTCACTCTCTGACATTTTTGTTTAAACAAGGTCATTGTACTAAAAGAGGAAGTAGCTCTGTGAAAATAGAATTCAGTATTCAGCAAGACCATGTGGTGTGTTTGACATTTCAGTGAAAATATCCCCAACTGTCTACATTGTGTTGTGGACATAAAAATGTTCACAAAAATGTTTTTTTTTCCTTCAAAAATGCTAAGTAACTTCTTAAAATCATGGATGGATTACTTAGCGGGCCTAGTAGACACAAGAAAGTGCCTAAGGAGTCAGGCAGCCCTAAACCAGAGAACTATGTTAATCTTTCTGTTGGAAAGTCAATCAAAATACTACAAAAAAACCTGTAAAAAGCCAGAAAATGAGTAAAAATAGATGCAAAACAAGTACAAAGACAGACATAAAATGAATAAAAATATACAAAAAAGATCCCAAGACAGCAAAACAGCAACATAAATATGCCAAACTATAAAAAGAGGCCCAAAAACAACCAAGAAGATGCAATAAAATTAAAATGTAGACAAAACACTGGTAAAAAAATACATGCAAAATGACTACCAAAATGCTAAATGAATAAAAATCTGCACAAAATTACTACAAACAGATGCAAAACAACTACAAGAATTTACTGTACTAGGTGACTACAAATCGTATGGTTGCTCAGTCTGTGAGTCTTGCTTCTAAATGTGAGGTTGGGCCATTTTACATGTCTGGGCACCATTGTCTTATTATCCTTCCATGCTTTAAATTTAATGTATTGTTAGCAGTATTTATTCTAGAAACGTTTATTCTAAAGCCGTACTAAAGAAATACAATATTTATGTATATTAACATAAGAGTTGAAATCAGAATATACTAATTGGCATATGATAGTAAACTGGGCCACTGGTTTATTAAATCAAACGGTTTGAATAAGTCAGCTTATGGCTCTGGAAAACTATGATGGGCATGTTTAATAGTTTTCTGATATTTTATGGACTAAACAGTGAATATAATCAACAGATTAACTGATAAGGAACAACCATCTGTGTCAATCTCAGTTAAGATGTTAATTTGCCATCATTTTCACTTAAGAGGGAAATGCCTGTGTAAAAATTACCAAGTCTGAATCTTTCTGTTGATGCTTTAGCTCCTTTGCCAATCTATTTTTAAACTGCAGTGGGTAAAAGTCTCTTCACTCAGGGGAAATATAGTGAGTATTCAGACTTTTAATGTAGTAATAGGACAGAATGGTTTTTCACCAGTGTGAAAGATTACTGCTACATGCTAATAATAATATCACATTCAAAAGTGACCTTAGGTTCAATTTACAGAGCTTCTTCCCTGCTTTAAAATGGTGGTTTTGGATGAAATGTGTGTGATCATACTGAACATTTCCTCATCAGCATGGAAATATGGATCTTTATCAAGCCACACGTGTCTTCTACAGCAGTGGCTTCACTCGTTGTTACACAAGCACTTACCTGTGGTGAAACAGAGAGAGATGTGAGTGGAGGGTCCAAGTGAAGGGGCAGAGACTCACTGCTGTAGCGGTACGGTTGTATCAGTTGTTGAGGAGAAACAGACTGAAGCTCTGTGAGTGGATTCACCGGTGAAATCTCAAAGTCCGGCAGCTGGATGCGCTCAGGGTGAAAAGTCCATCTGTGGTCTTAAAATGGAACAAACGTTTAAGCACTCAGCTGAACAGTGAACCATCCTCTTATCTTTTTAAAACACTTAGATCTAGTTCTCACCTTCATAAATCTCCCCCACATTAGTGAGGTAGGGGTACAGCTCCGCAGGTGGTCGATAGTTCTCTGGCTCATTTGGAATAATTTCCTCCGAGGACTTTGGAGGGGGGAAACTTGATTTTGTCACTGAGAGAGTAAAGGTTTGTGCTTCTTTGCCCTGCTAAAACAGTGTCAGATATGATCATTAGTTGTTACACAAGAATTACGTTCGAATATTTTGTGAAAAATGTATTTTTATTGCTTTCAATTGAACGTAAAGACAGATAATGAACAGAATAAATAATAGAGTAGGCCAGACCACCAGGGGCAAGACATAATTTCAAACATAAGATATCTTATTTCATGTTACTTTTCCAATTTCCAGGAAAACCTAATATGTCTTTATTATACACACAACACACTGAAGTAATTTCTCCTCATGTTCAACAATAAATAATGTGAATTACTGGAATTACTTTTAAAGATACAGTAATCGTAATATATCTTACCCAAAAGTAGAAACAGCTGTAAAAACTGATGAAATACTAGATTTGTTCTGTAAAAAGTCAAACATGAAACAATAAAGCAGTAGCACTTACAGATGATATGACATATCCGTCCATCATGTAAACAAGGCAGCATGAGACTCCTATTTCTTGAAGCTGATGGTGAATGAGAACTTTTTCTTGTTGCTTCACCCAACAAACAGCTCTGACTTCACCAGAAAAATGGGAACTGAAAATGAGAAATAAGCTGGACCTTAAACAGTCTACATTCATGTCATCCAATCATCAAATTCATATGATCAGCTAGTTCCTGATGGCCGAATGTCATGTGTGAGCCGACGATGTTTCCTGCATGTCTAAGACAAATAATTGTACAGTACAATGAAAGACTTAGATGTTACAGTATTATAAAAAGTTTAAGAGTTATTTTCCCTAAACCATATGACATTTTTTGTTGGCTATTAGTATCCACTTTAATCGTCTAAAGTATTTGTGAAAAAATCCCCACTGTTAAAAATAGATATTAATTATCACACATAATGCTGCTCTCTTGCATGCTTCAACTTCCCCAGTCATCAGTTGAAGAGCTGCTGTGATAGAGCAGCATTAACTCTAATCCTGCACTCATTTCTAACACAAGGCAAAAACAAGGCAAAAACTAAACAGTTTTAAATTGTTTAGTTCAACACTTCATAATTAAGTAGGAAAATGGCTTTCATAAAGCTACTGTTCAAGAAAATCTCATTTAATCAGTTTCATATTATCAATCACAGCAAATCCCCGATATGATTTATACATGTAGGAATTTTTCAAGAGTTACTGCACATGGGAGCCGAAACCAAAAGTGAAGTTTGGAATCAGCTTTGTTCCTCTTTTAGTCTGAGGATATGGTTTCAGCTGAGGAAGTACTGACCACGACAATGAAGCCAGTGAAAACATGACTGAAATGCTTGGAGCCACCCTTGTCCTTGTACCTTGCTTCTTTTGTATATTTAAACCCAGAAAGTGTGGAATAAAAGACTTCATCTGTCGTGGACACTGATCTTAGATGTTAGACATTATTAACACAACTAATTATATCATTTAAATCCTGGATGATGTTGTTTCATCATGAATAAACAACTTTAATTTGACAGTTTTATTTTCAATTGTAGAATTTTATGACTAGTACAGTTAACCAGACTTATCACATGGTGTTCTACATGTTTAGGATGGAAAGTTACATACATAATCTGTTTCTTATACACCATGAGGCTCTCTGTGGGGTGTACTAGGCTCCATCATTTGGTGTTTCATAACACTAGACAATAGCAGCTGAGGTAATACAGGAGATGGTGGGTGGTAGTGGTGGTGGTGGTGGTGGTGGTGGTTGAGGAGTGGGGGGGCTATTTCCTTTTGTAGGATTTTGACAAACTTTGTCAGTGTTCCACAACAGAGCATCATCTACAGTACTGTCAGTGCAGGCCTGGGGCTTGATGTGCGTTCATATATTTGCTCTGTCTCCATCTACTGGAGAAGATTGTTGGATTGGCCAGCAGGCTCCCTGGCTAGACTGAGTTCAGAACCATAAAGGAAACAACCAGAAGAGCCCTTCGAAGCCCAAATGTATTTATCCTCCGCCTCGGAATTTGGTTGTTTTTGGCGATGGTTGACAAATCAGAGAAATGAGGGTTTTGAGGATATATCTGCATTTCAGGTGTCTATGTTTTGCTGAATTTCCTCCCCACCTCAGACACTGACAGCAGCAGCCAAGTCCCGGAGTCCTGCTATCCCGTGGATTTATCACGGCACCGAGGTAAGATACGCATGGAACATGGCTGCTATGAGGACTTTAACCGTGGCAGGTCTCTTTTTGGCATTTTGCGCTATGGGACTGATAGCAATAGCGATCAGCACCGACTACTGGTACGAGACTGACGCGAGGAGGCACCGGGAACGCTGCAAGAATTATTCAAACAAAAGAAACGATCCCGGCTACATTTACATCTCCAACAACAACCTTCCACTTCGTATGTTGCCAAAGGAGAAAAACGTGGAGAGAAAGGACTCAGATGTTAGCGGCAAAATGCTGCTACGGGCCAAGCGGCACTTCTTGCCTCCTGCCCCGGCCATGGAGTCCCTCTGCAGTCGGCAGTACAACTCCACCATCACCGGACTGTGGAGAAAGTGCCACCGAGAGGCATTTGACTTGGAGACAGAGGATCTGATCTTTAAAGGTTAGGTTTGGGGCATCATATTGTGTATCACCATATGTTTTTTTCTGAACATTTGTTGTGTGTGAGGCGTAATCTGTAAATACTTAGTACACGGATGCGCTATCCAAGGTGCTGATGCTGCGCACAGACCCTGAAGGCCCACACAGAATAACAGAGTACACAGAATAACACTGAGTACAGTTACAACACAATCGACGTGCTGTATCTCTCCCAGCACAAAAGGGCACGTCGTAGTAACACAAGTCTCGAGATGCGTACAATAAGCTACTCTACAATTGTGGGTGGATGTGTGGGTGGTGGTGGAAAGGGGGTTAGGTGCTGTTTTTGGGAGGGGATGGCAGCAGAGAGCCTGTGATATTCTCTTCGTCTGCTTATGTGTGTCCTTTTTTGTGTTGTTTACATCCACAGGATTGGTTCGGCGCTGCACGCCAATAAAATACTACTACTCATCATCAGCGTTGCCCAGAAATCTGCCAGTCAACCTGACGAAGACAATAAGGCAGGATGAGTGGCACGCGCTACGTGAGTTATCCAAACCCGTTTTCATAATCTGATGAATTAATGGAGACGCATATCGCCCTTACAAACGCCGTCACTTGTCCTGTGCTTTTGCAGACCTCCAGAGGATGACTGCCAGCTTCATAGGCATGGCCATATCCATCATCCTGTTCGGCTGGATCATAGGCGTGCTGGGATGCTACAAAGAGCATGATCTGATGCAGTATGTCGCTGGACTTCTCTTCCTCATGGGAGGTAGGATGTACTTTACATAAAGGGCACTACCCTGGATCACCACAGAGGGGCAGTAGAGGATGGTGAGATGATGCATCAGAGGATATGAAACTGGGCTGCTGTTGTGTCTCACTTGTTTTGTTTTTTTTTTCTTCCTTTGTGGCAGGAACATGCTGCATCATTTCCCTTTGTACATGCGTTGCTGGGATCAACTTTGAGCTGTCGCGCTATCCTCGCTACATGTTTGGCATGCCAGAGGACATCAGTCACGGTTATGGCTGGTCCATGTTTTGCGCTTGGGGTGGACTGGGCCTGACGTTGTTGGCTGGTTTCTTGTGCACACTGGCTCCTTCCCTCTACCCTCCTCCGCACGCCCCTGTGGCGCACAAGCCCAGACAGGAAAACGGATGTGTGTGACAGGTCGCTGCACTTACAATAGACACCTGTCTCATCCTGAAACAGTGACGAGCCCTGTTCCAGAGACAGTATTACCCAGGGACTCAGAGCAGAGCCTGGCACAGAGAAAGCAGAGGACACTGGACACTGACTCTCACTCACAAGAAAATGAAAAAAGAACTGACATTTGACTTAAGACGATTTCACGGTGCTTTTTCCTGTCCCTCTTTATGAATGAACTGTTCAGTCTTATTGCTTGCTCTTCAAGAGGAGAATAATTATACACATTTCCTCCAGTAAAATCTGATAGTTTGAGAAGATTAAAATAAATACTGGCAGGAAATCAATAGCACAACTCGGGACTCTGTATACAACATGTGTAATGCCACATTTAAAAAGGGCAACTGTGTATCATTATGTACCCATTCAAAATAACATATGTACATTTACCTTTTGAATTGTATGTATGCAGATGCATTTGTGTTGATTCAAGAAAAAAAATGTAAGCATTACGATGTTGTTTTTGAGGTCTTACTCCCATCAAAATATTTTTAAAAATAAAACGGCCATGCCAAACTATTCCTCCTCCACTCCCCCCACTTTGTAACATGCTGAACATACATCATACATTTCTCTGTGGTTGTTTTGAGCCTCACATAATGACATGAGTTCCCTGGTATGTCAGCAGACTTTTATAGCAGCAGACATTTGTGTTGGAAAGAGACATTTGCAGGCGCCTGGTTTATTCAACCACTTGTGAGCACTTCAGTGCAAAAAACATCAGTAGCCAAAACTTAAATCAAACTTGACCAAAGCCAAGTGATAAAACAGACAAAAACAAAACAACCCAAATATAATACAATGGAAAAAGTAAAGTTATTTTCCACTGTGCAATACAATGAAATAAAACCTTATTTAAAAATTTCAACTATATATTTGCAAAAAAATACATCCAAATAAGGAAATGGAAAATTCTCTGACTACATACTGTAAACATACTGACAAAGGAACAGATTTGTACTTTGTTATAACAGATTAAATTAAATAGGGCTGTTTTTTTTCAACTTAGCTAAACTTTCATACCAGCCACTGTGAGCTGAAATTACTTTTCCATAGCTTTTATGAGAAATTACATCTTGCTGTCATCTAATTTAAATGCAGCTTCACTCATTTCCTGAGGTTTCTCTGCTCTTTAGATTCTCCTCTTTACTACTAGAAAGCTCAAGCGATAAAAGCTGCAGCGACAGCTGGTTAAAATCATATTGGTGACTGGAGTTATTACAAGTGTCTGATGTAGTAAATAAAATAAATGCAGAAAATAAACTACATTATTATTTGCACATTCTAACGTGTTGTTTTGAATGAAAACATTATATTCTTGGTTCACAAATGGGGGACAAGTAGTTCTTTATGTAAGTATTAATACCACCCTGGAATAATCTGTTAAAATGAGATTAAAAAAAATTATCTACATAACAGAATGTAAGTATCTGCAGCTAAATGTACGTATTTATAGATCCAAACCTACTGAGAAGAATGCCAGTGTCACATCCCCTGCAGCATCACACTGATTTCTCTCTGGTAACAGTGACACCAAACACCTGCACTGTGTGTTTACTAAGGAGACTATCCTACATCTTGCAGCATTAAAAGTAATTAAATGTTGCAGGTGGTTAAATAAGTCCTGATTAGTTTAGTCTGTCATTTAATTCAATTTTATGACCTCTGTCATGACATTTCTTCATCATTTCACACACTCTTGTTTCTGTTTACTGTTCTTATCATATACTCTCCCTCTCTGTTTCAGATATGGCTCCTCCTTGCCTTTCTTCCCCTTTCCTGTCACCTGCTCCACCTTTTCCCTGCTCTCACTCATCTGTTCCTTAGTGTTGCCATCAGTCCCTAACTAGCAGTCAACATTCACTCATCACCAAATAGTCAACTCAGATCACCCTCAGTGACTTTGTGGCATTTTAAAGTAGTTATATCAGCCCCACCTTCACCAAGTGCAACATTAAAATGATACTCAATACATGAATGTATCCATAGTTATAATCACCCTGGACAGGTCGCCAGTCTATCACAGGGCTGACATGTAGACAAGCAACCACACACACCTACGCTCACTGCTCGGGGCAATTTAGAGTCACCAGTCAACCTAAGCTGCATGTCTTTGGACTGTAGGAGGAAGTCAGAGTACCCAGAGAGAACCCATGCAGGCACAGGGAGAACATGTAAACTCCACACAGAAAGGCACCATGTCGGATGGGGCTCAAACCCAGAACCTTCTTGCTGTGAGGCAACAGCGTATGTGATTCTAAAATGGGCCAGTTTGCAAAATTTGCACTTACTTTTGGTACTTTGAGTAAATTTTTATGCTAATGCTTTTTCTTAAGTAAAATTTTGCATGCAGGACATTTAGTTGTATACAGTAATGCCACTTTGTAAAGCTAAAGTAAGAGCAGTGAGTATTTCCTCACCAATGAGTCGGAGTAAATATTAGACTGCAGCTCATATTTTGTTTTGCTGTTATCAGTATATTTGTTAAAGAATAGCTTTATACTTGACCCAGAAGGCTCATTATGGTCTTCAAAGAATGGACTTTGTTCAGTAAGAGTTTTGGAGTTGGCCCACTGAGATGTATTTGAAAGTTTCTCAGTTCTTGTGAAGTTGCTGATGAAGATTATGAGATATGGTTGTAACCTCCTGAAAACCTTGTAAGTGGCAAATTATTTTGTCAAACTCATTCTACTCTCATTCAACTATGAACAATGACCAGCCAAGGACACAAAAATGAAACACTGTAGTGACAGATTTAGCTGAACCATAGTAATACTAGTGGTAGTTATAGTGTGGTATTTATTGGAGTAATAGTTATAGTAGGACCTGAAGCAAATAGCTTTTGCCTTTCTAATAATAACACTACAGAGACATGTGGTTTGGGGGCTTTGTGCTCTGTACAGAGAGGGATCACTGTGTTGTCAGGTCAACACTGGTCTGCATTCCTGACCTGTCTTTGTTTGTCCTTAACATAGATCAGTCTAACTGCAGGCTTAACACTCAGGACTTCTCCCTTCTAAGCATCGGAGACCTGAAACTAATCTACAGAATAATATTTTCCTATGCAGTAGGTGGAATTAATAATTTGAGCCAACATAGACAAATTAAAGGAGATGGGCGAGATGTGTGAGGTTTCCTGACTTACACAGTGTGAATTTTAACTTAATCTTTTAATCAAATCTTATGAGCCCTGTGCAGCGCTCCTGGAAATTTAGAGCCTTATAGACATATGGGGTTTCTCTGCACATGGAGCTCCTACAGCTCTGGGTTTTTGACAGGGCTGGCCGACTGCTCAGCTACAGAGAGCTGTTTTTAAAATGGGGTCCCTCAGGGGAAGCTGGACTGAGAGGAAAACCAGACAGAGGAAATCACACCCAGTTGCACCCATGGCAGCCCATCTGGCTCCCTCCCATCTGCAGAGACAGTAACTCTGTAAAACATGGGCACGCTTATGGCAGTGACTTTGTGGTTGATGCAGATTTTAAATGGTAGCTTAAAAACAGAACGTGCAAAGTTTACTACTAAAGGCTTTCAGAATTTTAAATCCAAGGCAATGAAATTTAAAACAGATTATTTAGTGTGTGGGTGTAATTCAGAGTTAATGCCTTTCAGCAGTTCAACAATACTTTTCGCCCATAAACAGTTTGTTTGAAATTAGATGTGGTATGTCGACACAAAACTGGAACACTTTGAAAGAGATTCAAACAAGCTGTGCCACATTTATACGTCTATTTTAGTAAAATGACACAAACAACTCTGAATTTCAACACAGAATCATTTCATATGAACCATAGACCTTATAGATTGTGACAGACAAAAGAACAGATAATGACAACAGTGGCTCCTTTTGGATAAACATATTTCATACTTGAGTAGATGACTTCCAGATGGAAGCAGGAGGCAGTGACAGACTCCAGATGCCGACTAACCAGGACCAACTTGAAGGGACAGTCACATGTGCCACTTGTAGAGCTAACAACAAACGTGATGACGTAAAGACGTGACGTGGAAGGACGGTCACTTTCCACTGCCGAAAATCTAAATTCAGATTTCAAAGGTTTGATCTGTATACAAATGTCAAGCTTCAAAGGATGGAGGTGGTTTATGTATGTATTAGGGCAAATATGCAACAGAAAAACAATGAATATGACAAACTAAAATTATTCATTTAATTTTAAAGAGAGTGAGGAATATTTAGTCTTACTTGAAGCAAAAAAGAAAATTAAGATATGTCATGAATATTAGGTAACTATTTGATCAGTTATTATAAAATTAATTGCAAACATCATAATTTAAACCACAAAGACAAAAAGGTTGGTGTTTATTCATCTGGAAGTCAATAAATCCAGTTGAAGGGCTTATATTTTCATAATCTCTCCTTCCTCAGATGTGTTACAGGGCTCCTTGCAGATAATTTATGTTCACATCTCCTTTCCCCCTCCTGACTTAGAGGATGGTGTTGATGTTTTTGTTAGAGCCCCCTTCAATGGCAAAGCTCCAGAGAATGGGAAAGACCAAAGGTCAGAGATACTGAAGTGGTTAGGAACTATATTCATGAGCCACACTGAACTTTCAAATTGTTTGGAGCGTCTTTTCTCTCCCTCACACGCTCACACTCATACTAAGCTGACTTAATTCCTCTATGAACCAACATTAAGATACTCAGTCTTCAGGCGGCTCAGTCTAGTCCCATGACTGCGAATGATGAGAGTCAGCAGCTCATGTTTGTCTCTGAGTCCCAGCGAGATGTCTGTCGTTTCCCTCAGAGCTCCCCTGATGTCACTCACTTGTTTCACTACATAGCCGTTCAGCTGTTGCTCCTCTCTCAGCTCAGTTTCTTGGCTTTGCTTAAACTTCACTTCCAACTCCAACAGAGACTTGTCCACGTTAGAAAAAGCCTCGCTGATCTGAGAGATCTCCCGCTGGAGGAACTTGCCGTAGCTGTCCTCTCCGTCCAGGTCGTGCGCAACGGTCCGGCCGATGCTCTCCAGCAGCCGCGTCGCGTCCTCCGTTTGGAGCTTTGTGATGATGAAGTCATCTCGTACAACGGAATCGCTCTCCTCGTTGGCCCCACAGGGATACACATCCGAGAATTTAAACAGCATCTGACACAGCTCCGGGTCTACAGTTGCATCATAATCCCCGTCCGGGACAAAGAAGTGGTGGAAAGTGCCATTAGAGATCTCCGGTTGGAGGGGCCCGGTGTAGCCTGCCGAGCAAAATGGCAAATACGTGACTAGGATGATTAGCAATGGGACGGGGTCCATCATGTACTTCCTCTGTCTCTTTGAAGAACAGCATATGCAGTGGCAGCCGGATCCAGCGCACGGTTTTCACCCCGACTCATGTTACACCGCCTCCGTCACCTAAAAGGCACAGGATGCCTGTTGGAGTCAGCAGGGTCCCTAGTGGCCCCTCATTACTTTAACCACACAGTATCAGTGTTATTGCAGTCATGAGCCTGCATTTCAACTTAAGTCACACCAACCCTATGTACAGTGTTTCTGACAATAATTGAAGCCAGATTTACAACATAAATTCACAAATGAAAATGCTATAGTTTGTTTTTCTCATTCCACCACATATTAAATCAAATGTAATCTGTATCTATTTAACATAACTCATTATTAAAACATCTATCAATAATTTGTTTACATGACTAATAATTAAATATTCAAGACCTGTCTGAACGCAGTCCCACTCTAGTGCACACAGCAAAATCCGATCCGAGTTCTGACTCAGTGATACAGATCTGACTATATATTAGAACAAATAAAGTTAATCAAGATTTTCAAAATATTGTCACTAAATAAACTAAACTGATATTGTCACAAAAGGAAAACAGATCAAACTATCTTTAAAGTCATGCCAAAAAAACCTACATGCAGTAAAATTATAAATACACTGTCACTTTGTCTGTTAGGGGGTTTAGATATTGTACATAAGTAAATTTTAACAATAGACTTAATGAATCCTGAAGGAGCGTATTAGTCATTACATTTCTCTTGGACTCCCAGAGTGTGAGTGGAGCAGCTGACTACAGTCAGGTGATTATATTACAGTCTTTTGGGTACAAAAACCTCTACTGCACATCCTGTCTTGGATAATTTAATCATGATGTGGTCTCAGATGCTGTTTTGCAGTATGTCAGTAATATTCACACAAACTGGGAATACATGGTGAGCTGTAAAGACAGGTATGGACATGATTAGTTTTAACCTGTTTGATCCATACATTCATGTTCCGATAAACCCAATTCTTTCTTCAACAAACTATAGGAGGAGAGAAAATACAAACATGTTTACTAGAATACATTTTTTAAAGTATAAAACAAATTGAGTAGATTAAGCAGATTCAGAGTTAAAAGTAAGTAAAAGGCAAAGTAGAGCATTTAGAAGAAAGTGTTGCTTATCGGAAATCCACCATGGTAGTACTGCTGAACACACTGTTGAATGGAAGATACAGTCAAAGACAGCTTCTTGGCATGCAGGCTTTCTCTGTTACTTCATAAGTCACACACCTGAATAAATATAGTTTCTCTCATCATAAACACTGATAGAGCAAACTGACCAGCTTGCCAAAGCAAAGCAAGATACTACAGGGAAACAGATGCAACTAATATATAATGCTTTTGCAGATTTGTTCGGCATATTCTTGTCGATCCTCTGCTGTGTAACATAGAATCTGTGTGTTTGTGCATGTGTGTACAGAGGCCTGAGTACTGTGGTGTGGACAGATGTCTTTCAGATGGCAGTGATGGGTTTCCTCTTCCTCTTTCCTATGCTCATGCTTCTTTGACAGTGGTCATAAATTTTGAAGAATACTCTCAGTAAATACAAAATTATTTAAGCATCACGTCTGTCAGAAGGATCTTTTTGCAGAACGTGCACATGCGTGTGCACACACATCCTTGAACATCTATCTTTGTTAGGACACTAATTGACATAATGCATTCCTCAGCCGCTTATCAACCTTAACCATCAGAACTAAACACCCAACCCTTCCCATAATTCTGATCTAAATCTAATTCAAACCAACCAAATCTAAACCAAGTCTTAACCTTCAAAAAAGTGTTTCAGAAAGTGAGGACCAGCCAAAATGTCCTCCCTTTCCAAAAATGTCCTCACCATGTAGCACAAAAAAACTTTTTTGCCCCCCACTATGTAACAAGTACAAGAACACACACACACACACACACACACACACACACACACACACACACACACACACACACACACACACACACACAGGTGTATTTCATTCCTCATGGATATTGGATATTACATTCATTTCCTGGGGTCGTATCCTGACCTTAACGATAACCACTATTTGACTAACCCCAACCTTTATGTGAACCTCAACCCAACCTTAAACCATACTGTCATCCTAAACTTCATTGATTTACATGGTGGGGACCAGCCGCTGGTCCCCATGAGGAAGGCGTCCCCACAGTGTGAGTGTGTTAACAGATTTCTGTCCCCATAATGGGTAATACCAAGAGTACACACTCACATACACACATAAGAATGAACTACTCTTAATGCTCACCCAAGTACCCAAGTATCCAAATGTCCCTCTTTTGTTGGAGATTGATAAACCTTCAAGGAAAAATGTGCAAAAAAGTTCTAATTTAAATAAACAAGTGTGTTTAGATAAGAGATGTGCAGAATAATAAATCCAAGGGAGAAATAAATGGTTGGGGAGTAAATAGCTAAAGCTCAAAGGTCTTTCTAAACACATGGTGATGCATTTCAATCTGGGTGGACACCAGAAACCTTGGCAATGCTTATGTTTGTACGCAAACTCTTGCAGATAACAGCATGCCAACACAGACAGATCACTACACACAAAATATTTACTAGTGCAGCTACAATCCACCTAAGCAAAGTTATAGTTCTACTGTCAGAAGCCTCGAAAGACCACAATGCAATGCAGCCACAAGACATTTCATTTTGTAAAAACTTTCACCTTTATAATCATTGTCACACTCATGTTTACTTTCTTTTCCTACACAGCTGATGACACCCACCACTGTGCTCCTATCACCTTCTGTACATGGGAGCATCAAAAAACAACAGATCCACTGGAAATAAACCCACAGAAAGTTACAGTAAGATATACTACATGTGCAAAAAGTTTATATTAGAGTGAGTTTTTCCATCATGGTCCCGCTAGTGTTGTTAAATAGAAAAGCCTCTGCCTTTATCTTTGACCCTGAGTCTTTGGAGCTTATCCAGTGGAAGCATAGTTTGTTTTTAATCAGCTCATAATCCTGAGTCACAGCTTCCACCGAGATTAGCTGCTCTTCCACTCACAATAAATAGATGCAGAATATACAAAGACAATGCTTTGCCTTTGTTACAGTGTCCTGTTTCTGTTTAATAATTTCAATGTATCTATTACACACTTTATCAAATTTCTTGAGAAGTTCAAGGGGTTCTCAGCACAGGTTGTAGTTCTCTTGCTAGTAGCAAAGAACTACAACCTGAACTATAACTATACAGTATTATAACTAAAGTTTTATTAATGTCTAGTTTGTGTAGAATGAGTTAAACTGACTTTGGCTCGGTTGTCTCCTGATGCTGCAAGAGGTTTCATAAAAAGTTTTGCCTTGACCTTGTGCACAGGTCTCAGCTGCTTCATTCCACCCAGTTCTGCAAAGTAATTTCAGGCTGCTGCTTCTCAGTGCAGAAGGTTTTACACAGGTCAGCAGGCTTCAAGACTGAATCTCACCCCTCTTTCACCCAGCTTGGCACTTCACCACCAACGCCTGCTGTACTGCTATCGTCACCAGCTGCTGTGCAAAATGCATTATGTTAACAAGGCTCACATGTATTTCTACTGCTTGGAGTGGGTCAGTAGCATTCTCAAAATTCCCTTGAAATCTTGATTTACCTACATCATCAATTAATGATTTAAGTAACAAGGGCCACATTTTTTAAATTGTACATATAATGATAAAATTATGAAAGCTCCTTTTCCAACTCTTGGCATTGTCTAAGGCCAGAATTAATAAGGTATATCCCCTGACTTTGGAGTTTTGGTCAGAGTCTGACCTATACAAAATGTTATGGCATCCATCCACTAGGTATTTCAGTCTAGACCAACGAGGGGGATCCACAAACAGACTGCTCTTGATGTCCTTAGAAATGCTATAGCATGGCTGGAAAATAACTACTCAAATAAAATAACTGTACATTCATTTTGTCATGTAAGATTGTGAAAACAGATCCCTTTTAACCAAATTATAGATCCCATTAAATACAGTATACCTTATGGAAAAGAATCAGCTGCTCTGTAATGTTGGAAGCTGTTTTCTGAATCAAGTTACCCAAGTGCGTTACTGATTTGTGGATGTTGGTGCTGTGACTCCTTTGTTCCCGGCTGGCAGAGAGCCAGGTGGCTGGTTTTCCTTGGCTCCAGTGCAGTTGGATTTACGACCACACCTGGAGGTGGTTGTAAAGACCAAGGACTTATGTCTGCAGTCTGTAGAACGAGGAGAGGGAGAGTGGTTAAAATCTCTGATATACGAGGCTGTGTTTGGGATTACAGTATGTCTACTCTGTATTCTGTATTTTCTCAAAGCTTAGCGTTGGTCTAATTCACATTATGACTTGAGCCGATTGTAGGTTCCATTTAGGTGAAGATGAGAGGAATGAAAGGCCTGTCACTCATCTAATGTAGGAGAACAGCAGTGGTGGAAAGTAAATAAGTACATTTAAACCAGTAGATTTACTCAAGTACTGTACTGAAGTTAAATATTAAGATACATGTACTTAACTTGAGTATTTACATTTTTTGCTGCTTTACATGACTCCACTACATTTCAAAGGGAGATATGGTCCATTTTATTCCACTGCAGCCATCTGACAGCTATAGTTACTTTTCACATTAAGATTTTACATAAGGAACATAGAGTTTAACAAGATGATAAAATACAATGTCAAAGATTAAATCAATGGTTTGTAATCTCTTAAAAGAAGTAGCAGTTCTACCAAAGAATGATTTGTCATCTAAGTACCTCAAAGAAGCAAAATTATTCAATATGTCACCAAAAGATAAGTTATAGTCAGGATAATGTATCACTTACATTTTTTTGTATTGCCACTTTCATTTAATGAAATTCTAAGTTGTCGTGTTTAGCTTTCTTCACTTTTTTTGTTAAGATACGCCTTTATGTTTTTAAAGGGTTTTGCCTACAGATATACTTCTTCATTATCTCCTTAAAGGTTTTTCATTGTCACAGGACATATAATGTGGTATAAATCAATTTCTGAAATGTTATTTTCTCTGCCCTTTCACTGACAGTGTTTAGAATCTGAAACCATGGCTTTTTGGACTTGTATATAACATTCATTTCTTCTGATGAATGAGGTGAAAGGGAAATTCTGTATCTTTGTGTGAGCATCAAACAGTAAGTCAGAACTCAGGAAATAATACAATTTAAACATCTGTCATTAGAGCGTGAAGCAAACCAGATCTTTGCACGTCTCTTCTGGGGTGTATGGATCACTATGTACAGTAAAAACCATGAAGGCTAGTGTTGAC